>NC_057715.1:56336038-56457884 GCF_004010195.1 Chiloscyllium plagiosum
AGTCCTTTTTCAGGTTGAAAAGATGTAACTAGTGGAGTACAACAAGGATCAGTCCTAGAGTCTAAATTATTTATTTTCTTATTAACGACTAGTAGGAGGGAGCAGAATGTGTTGTATCCAAAATCACTGATGACTAAAATAAGTGGGAGGGCATGTTGTAATATGGACATAAACAATCTGAAAAGGGATATAAATAAGTTGATTGATTGGACAATTAGGTGGAGTTTACTGTGGGACTGTGTGAGATCATGCACTTTGGTAAGAAGAATCAAAAGGCAGACTATTATTTAAATAGAAACTGAGAAAGTGCATCACAAGGGGATCCATGGGGCTGTTGTGCATGAAGCACAAAACATTGGTATGCAGGTGCTGCAAGTAATTAAGAAGGCAAATGGATTTTTGGACCTTACTGCTAGAGGTTTGGAAATTTAAAATAAGGAAGTTTTGTCACAACTGTGTGGGATTTTGTTGAAGCTGCACTGAGAACACTGTGTACTGTTTTGGCCCCTGTATTTAAGAAAGGGTATACTGGCTTTGGAGGCAGTTGAACAGAGATTGAGAAAGCCAATTCCTGGGACGAATGCAGGCAGTGTGGTAGCTCAGTGGTTAATTCTGCTGCCTCACAGCGCAAAGAACCTGGGTTCAATTCCACTCTCAGGCAATTGCATGGCGTCTGCACATTTTCCACATATCTGTGTAGGTTTCCGGCAGATGCTCCGGTTTCCTTCCAGAGTCCAAAGATGAAATGTTAGGTGGATTGGCCATGCTAAATTACCCATTGCATTCAGGGATGTGTAGGTTAGCTATGGGAAATGCAGGGATGGGTGGGATGTTCTTCGGAGGGTTGGTGTGGACTAGTTAGGCTGAGTGGCCTGTTTCCATGCTGTAGGGATTCCATTTAAAAATATTCTGTTAAAAAACATCATTGTTCAACAAGATTGGCTACAATTGGCCTTTATTCATTAGAGTTTAGAAGAATGAGGGGTGATCTTATTTAATCATGCAAATTTCTGAATGGCTCGACAGGATAAATATTGAGAAGGTGTTTCCACTAGTGGAAGAATCTCAGATTAGGGGAGGTAGTTAGGGGACACTGTTAAAACTGAGATATGAAGGAATTTCCACTCTGAGGATAGTGAATGTGTGGAGTTCTCTATCCTAGTGAATGTGGAGACTGAAAGTATTTAAAGAGGAGGTATAGAGCTTTTTGAAATAACAGAAGTTGAGGGCCATGAAGAACTGACATGAAAGAAGAGTTGAACCCTGGGCAAATCAGCCACGAGCTTATAGAATGTCGTCAGATTTGAGGGGCTGAATGGCCAACTCCTGCTCCTTTTTTTATGCTCTAACATTTATATCTCATCTCCACACATACTGCATTATCACTCCCATTGGTTTTGTACCATGAAATCTTTTGCATCTAACTTATCTTGCCTTAAATTTGGTTACATGCCTTATCTTTTTTTTTCCATCCTGCCCCATTTGGCTTGATTAAAGTCTATTATGATCCCACATTCTGATGAAAGATTACAAATCTGAAGTGTCAGGGCTTCCTCTCATCTTGAGATTCTGTCAGACCTGATGAATATTTCCAGCCTTTTCTGTTTCCAATTTTCAGCATCTACAATATTTTGCTTTTGTAGTGAACCTCATTTGGGATTGTCCTAATAAGTCAGTTTTTGGGTGGACGATTGGTAAGAATCCCTGTTTTGGTGCAGAGATGGAACATCTGACAGTGAAGTTAAAGCTGCAATTGGGGAACTGTGAGGAAATTTTCAATGATGATTCTTGGGAGAATGAAGCTTTACAAAGAAGGCTTTAGATGGCTGGAGTCAAGGCTGCCAATGATGGAACAAAACAGAGAGATTGAATGTGAGGCCAGAATCAGGGAAATGAATTCCAGAGGTAAAGGGGGCAACTGACATTTGTTGAGTTAAAGAAATTGGCGAGGGTGAAATGTATTTAAACACAAATTTGCCAAATTGCTTGCAACTCAAGTTGTAACAAAGAGATTATTAATGTTTGTGGTTCTGCTTTTTAATTTGCCTCAAGGTAATTCATACTCCCTTAGCAGAACCTCTTTCTCAGTCCTTACCATGTCACTGGTATCTGCAAAGATCACAATTAAATCTTTCCCTTCCTTCATCTCCAGTCCTAAGAAAATGTTCTTTGTTTAGGAGGGAACACAAGGGTTCACTTACATGAGAAGACCATCATAATTAGAGGCTTAAGCAGTAACCTTTATCAGAACGTGCTCTCTAAACTGAAATATAAATTTCATTATCTCCTTATCTAGCACAACTCACTCATCCTTCCAGGCCACTTGATCCCTCAGACATCAGGACAGGGAAGAGATGTCCAAGGAAATAGCAACAAATCTGAATAGCCCACATCTGGTGTCTCTAAAACCTAAGGCAATTATGAATCCCTTACCTTGCAGGACAATGTGAACGTAATTTCAGGAATATTTTGGTGTGGTCATGCAAGGAATGGTAGAGTTTCCTGCTTATGGAAATGTCAGGATGATGATCTGGTACCCTTATTAGGATGTGGATACAACAACAGTCCCCAAATTTGAGAAAGACCTGCTATTTCTTAGACCCCATGGCTCTCTGTGCCTATGACATTATATCCATGGGAAGTTTATGTGCTCCCAATCTGAGCAAAGATAATATCTGCGGAAATCTTTCATCAACTCCTGGAAAGGGCCAGCAGCATCAAACTTCAGGGACATGGTAACTTTTAATGTCACTGGTATCAGATTTTTTTTAACCATGGCACCCAATATTATTTAAATGATGGACTGTAGAAAGCTATGGAACGGAGAGATTTGGGAATCTTTGTGCATTAACTAGAGAGCCAGCACCTAAGTTCACTGGGGAATAGGGAAAGCAAATGGAATGTTGGCCTTTAATTCAAAGAGAATAGAGTATAAAAGTAGGAAGATCTTGCTAAAACTATACAAGGCTCTAAAATCATAGAACAGTTTTGATGAAAGATATAATAGTATTGGGGGTAGCCTAAAAAAGGTTCACTAGGTTGAGAGGCTATTGAGGAACTTTCTCATGAGTAGTTAGGTCTTGTATTCATTGGAATTTAGAAAAATGAGACGTGATCTTATTGAAACGTATTAGATTCTTAGGGAACTTGACAGGGAAATGTGGAAAGGATACTTTCTCTTGTGGGACAGTCTAGGATCAGACAACAAAATCTCAGAATAAGGGATTGCACACTTAAAACTGAGATGAGGAATTTCTTCTCTAGGGGTAGTGAATCTGTGGAATTCTTTATCACATAGGCCTGTATTCTGCATATTCAGGGCTGAGATTGAAAATCTGTCTATCGGTAAAGGAATCAAGGGTTATTGGGGAAAACACAGAGAATGGAGTTGAGGGTTATAAGATCAGCCATGATCTCATTGGTAGAGCATACTTGATAGGCTGAATAGCCTACTTCTGCTCCAAGTCTTATAGTCTATATATCAGTAACTAATTTGCAGGTTAACCTGTAACACCCTGATTCTCAGTCATCTCCAGATATGACCTCTACAATTAGTAACTCTTACCTCAGGATGAGACCTGGTTGTCGTCCTCCTGCCTGGTGTTTGCTGTGTTGTCTCCAATTCTTGGCCTTGTCCTCTCCCTATGGTTGCATGTTGCTCCTTATCATGTATTCTATAACATGAAGATGTGAAGTTGCCATCTGTATTTCATAGCTTCTTTGCCACACTGTACACATTTCCCCTCATCTGCACACCCTCCATCGTCTCAACTGTGCCCAAGGCACAAAAGGTAAAAATATATGACCTTCTAAGATCACTGGCCCCACACTTCAACTCCTTTGGCTGTTAGACACAAATCTATGTTTAAATTTGTTCATGTTCAGTGGCACTTGGTAAAAATTATTAAAGCTCTATCAAAGATATCCACCTTCCCTAAAAGATTACCAGAGAATTCCAAAAACTCTGAAACACAAACAGAAATTTTGGAAAAATTTGGATCTGAAGAAGAGACACTAGATCCTTAAACGTTAACTCTGCTTTCTCGCCACAGATGCTGCCAGACCTGCTGGGATTTTCTAGCAATTCCTGGTTATGGTTCCGACTTCCAGCATCCGCAGTTTTTTGTCTTTTGTTTCTCCAAGTACTCTGTTATATTTGCACTTTTTGCCAAAAGTAATGTGTATTATGAGTTGTGGTCTAAAATATTTTTTAATCAGAAAGATTTAATCAGTGCAGAGGGTGTCAAATGTTCTACTTCCTCCATGTACATTGTGTGTGTGAAATACTTCCCAACCTTCCCCCTCCTCTATGATGAAAATGGTGGGTGCCAGATACAGTTGGGGGCAGGTATGGTCGGGACGTCCAGATTTGGAACTCCAACAAATTTTTGTTAACCATAAACTCCAGGCCAGGTAGCTTTCCCTTTCCCTGATGCATTGCAGTGTCCAAAGTTTAGACCCCAGCTCATCAACTCCAAGCTGATGCTCTTCAAGCAGCAGATACCAACTGCAGATGTGATTTCTGTAAATCACACTGGTATTCTCCAGCACTCACATTTACAGCCACAACAGATCAACTGCTTTGCCATTTTTGTTGTAGTTTGTTTAAGGAATAAGGGTCTCAAAGTTAGAAATATCACTTAACAATAAATTGCAGATATCTCATTTAACTAGCGAAGTTTTACATTTAAAACCTTAAAGATGCTGGAAATCAGGAACAAAAACATAAATTGCTGGAAAAGCTCTGCTGGTCAGACAGCATCTGTGGAGATAAATTAGAGTTAACATTTCGAATCCAGTTCTGAAGAAGGGTCAGTGGACCCAAAATGTTAATTTTGATTTCTTTCTACAAATGTGGCCAGATCTGCTGAGCTTTTCCAGCAATTTCTGTTTTTAAGTTTTACATTTAATATTTCCACGGTGCTAGTTTAAACTACTGTCTCAGTTTGAAGAAGGAAATTAAAATCAATCATCTACTTGTTTATCTAAGTTAATTTCTTTGAACATCAGAACTCAGATCTCATTATGATCCTCTCCCTAATTCACACCATTATTTATTCTGTAGAAGAATTTTTAAAATCCTCTTCACTTAATGTGGTGAATTTCCTTACCAAATTTCCATTTAAAGTGCTCTATTAAAGCTGTACTCATCAAACAGTAAAGTAATAGATCAACCTGCTCCAGAAAATTCATGTTATGAGCACAAAGTTTCTGATCTTAGAGTAGGATAGAAGACTGGCACAACATCAAGGGCTGAAGAATTTTTTTAAAGAGTTGCAGACCATGACCAGAGCTTGTCAGCAATGGATAAGTTCACTTATTTTTGCAGCACACTCTCTTGCGCTATCCATACTGACACTGAGACAAATTGCCAAAAAGCAACATTTTTTAAGCATCAGTTTGGAAATAAAGAAACATGAGTCTGTAGAGTCTATCCCACTCTACTCCTCACTAGCAAAACTTGGACCATGTATCAGCATCATACTGTGAAGCTCAATCACTTTCACTTGACCTGCAATCAGGAGATCAAAATACCAGATAGTGAAATGCATATTCATGCTGTCATGCCAAGCATCCAGACCACATTGACACGTGCAATTCTGAGTTATGGGTGTACGTTTGCTGGCTGAACTGGAAGGTTTGCTTTCAGATGTTTCATCACCATACTAGCTAACGTCATCAGTGAGCCTCCGGTGAACCACTGGTGGTATGGCCTGCATTTTATTTATGTGTTTAGGTTTCCTTGGGTTGGTGATGTCATTTCCTATGGGGATGTCACAGGAGTTAGCCTGGTCATGTAGCCAGAATACCTAACATTGAATTTGCCAAAGTAAATCCTTCATTTAGAGCTTGAGTTTGAGTTGAGATCTCATGGTGATCATAGGATGTTCTACAAAGACCCTCTGAAGGTTCATTTAGTGGCTTTAATATTGACTTTGAGTTTTGAGCACCCTACCCAAGGTCACTGCACATCGTGTGCAAAGTCTATTTTTTTCTGTAATTTTCATACAGATTTATACAAAGTCTACAGAAATTACATTTTAATTTTTAAAAATTGATTTATTGATTTCTCACAAAATGACTAACAATCAGAACAGTAAAGTATTTAAAACACACACAAAATAATAGCAATTTGACAAGTATTTAACTTTTGCCACATTTAATAATACAACTGGGATAATGTTTACTTAAATAATGTAACATTTTTTCCCAGAATTTTGTACTTTAAGTAAAACTTATTATTTAGGAAGTTGAATCAAAGAGTGGCCGTTTGTCAGTGCAAAATCATAATACAGTATAAAACTCTAGAAAATCCCTTTGTAGTTCCTACTCTATTATTTATGTTGATAAAAGTTACAGAGAAGCTATTTATATCTTATGTTGCATACTTTCTGCCATTTAAGATGGCCTCTTTTCAGCTAATTAGTAGAAATAAAACAACCTATAAAGAGCATAATACGCAAAAATAATCTTTGCCCTGCACAGTGGAAAATATAGGAGAGGATTTAGTTAGTGCTTACTTCCCACCTGTCCTAATATATCCTGGCTTGATGTAAAGTTTGTTTTGTTTTAGTAACATTCCTCATTAACTGTTTTTAGATGTTTTACCAAATTAAAATGCTGTTGAACTGTTAGTTGTAGTTGCTTGTGGTTGATTAGAACTTTACATTACTCCTTGACTAAGTATCTTCAACTGTTTAGGGAACCTAAAGCATTGCTTTTGGAATATTAATAAGTCTTTACCATGACGTTGGTTCAGGCCTTTCCTCATCTTCTCTGGCAGAGTGGTGACCAGAGAAAATGTAAAATTCTAATCAACAACAAGCAACAACAACTAATGGTTCTACAGCATTTTAATTTGGTAAAACATCTAAAAATAGTTAATGAGGAATGTTATTAAAACAAAACAAACTTTACATCAAGCCAGGATATATTAGGACAGGTGGGAAGTAAGCACTAACTAAATCAGCACAGCATACAAACAGAACTGCACACTGGTACACTATATGATACAAATCAATATGAATTATAAAATATTATCTATGAAGCTTCTCATCAACCTCTGTTTTATGTGTATAACCATTTTTTAGTTGCAGTAAAGTTTTTTGCTTTCCTCAGTCATAACTGAAATACACAAAGAAAAGCAATGCCAAATACTGCTTAAAAAGTGAGATCTGAACTTTGCTGGGGTCTACCATTTACTCTGATGTTTCATTAAACTAATTTTCACTCAGTTATGGAATAACTTAATCCTGCTTCCTTTGGCAAGCTAGGGAACATGCCTATCTCAGTTTTGTACCTGCACTCCAGTTCACAGATGAGAATGACCCATTTTCTGAATTGCACTGGGGTTAACTTGATTAACCATTCATTCCAATAACAATTGTTTTAAGTTCATGTTTTCAGAGAGCTTTTAAATTGTATAGGCAGAGAAAAAATTGTTATAGCACTTTTCCCAATATTTCCTAACTCCCATAGGTGACTCTTACTATAAAATCATAGACATGTTAAGGCACAGAAAGAGGCCACATCACATCTCTGCCAGCCAAAAGATGAACCGTCCAGCCTAATCCAACTTTGCAACATCTGGTCCAATACCCTGCAGGTTATGGAACTTAAGTGCATATCTAGACAGAGTTTCTCCCTGTACTTCCCTTTAAGACTGTGAGTTCCAGACCCCTACCATCCTTTCGGTGAAAATATTTTTACTCAACTTGCCTGTGCTCTTTCTACCAATCACTTCAGATCTATGTCCTTAGACACTGACCTCTGAGCCAGTTAAATACGCCCTTTCCACCTAGACAATCCAGGCACCTGACAATTTGTACATTTCAATCAAATCACTGTTCAGTCTCCTCATATGCATCACTTGATACTTCTCCAGATTGAATTCCATTTGTCTATCTAACAACCCATCAATATTTTTGCACAATCTACAGCTATCCTCCACACTATGAACTACTCGATTGATTTTTATGCAGTCTTCAGACTCTTGATTGTGCCAAAACATGCCAAAAAGTCAGAGGGCCTAGAACGGAGGTTTGAAAACCCTTTTGAACTTCCATTTGCAAAAACATCCATCAGTAGTTACATTTTATTTCCTGCCATTCACCAATTTTGTATCCAACTTGTTATATTCCCCTGAACCCCATGGGAGTTTTTTAATCCGTCTGTCATGTGGAACCTTCTCAAAAGCTGTGCTTAAATCCATGTAGACCACATTAACTGTATGGCCTTATCAATCTCTGTGCAGAGTACATTTTTACCTTGCTTATCTTGATCATATGTGAGAATATGGCTCACAAAAAAAATAGGAAAAATGTGTCAAATGTGATTTAACTTTGAACATATAAGGCAGAATTCAATTATCAGGTTTCAGTGGTAGACCCAAAGCCATTGCTAAATTAGAATGAAGTGGCTGGCCAAGTAGCAAGATGGAAGCGCTAGGATCCATCTAATCATGTGATGGACTGGACTAGCAGGCATCAATCTCAGAATCAGTTGATGAAAAGACAGGTTCCAGTTTTGGATGTAATGCACAAGCAGGTCAACTACTTCTGCTCATTCATTGGTAGAGTCTTCCACATTCCATGAGAATGATATATAGCAGAGATATAGTTGAGACATGCAGTGTTTCTTCTGCCACAGGACATTCTAGCTCATATTTTTGAGCTGATGTCTGCAGAAGGGAGGCCTGATAATTAGGAGCACAATATTGCTAGACAGTAATGGAGACTGAACCATGTGTCACAAGTCAGAAGAATGAGACTCTGAAATCATATTTACCAGTGAATGAAGAGATATTTGCAACAGTCATGGACAAGAGGAGGGAATATGCAGATAACTAACTAACTGGGTTTTCTGAAGGTGGTTCCATGCTCCATAGTAACAGGCAGCAGTAGAGATTGGGACAGCGCTGACTACCTCTGAATAGGAGGATGAGAATCCTCATACATCCCATTCCCTTGGCGCCCTCCATCAGGACAGAAACACTCACATTAATGAACCAACATTTGCATGTGAACATATGAACAGGGAGTAAGAATGGGTCATCGAGACCCTCAGGCCTGTTCTGTTGCTCAATAAGTTAATGACTGACCTCATAGTAATCTCAAATCCATATTCCTGCCTAGCCCTGAAAACCTTTCACTCACTTGTTTACCAACAATCTGTTCACTTCTATTTAAAAATACTCAAATGCTTTGCTTCCGCCACCCTTCCAGGAAGAGAGTTCCAAGGACTCTCATCCCTCTGCACGAAACAATTTTGCCTAATCTCTGTTCTAAATAGATGACCCTTGATTTTTTTAAACAGTGACAGTAAACAGATCTTGATTCATAAGAGAAAACATCGCTACATTTGAGATCTGCACAGTAAGACTCAACTGGAGCTTGTCGTTCCATCCATTACTTTTCTTTCTATGCATTTTCGTCTTTTGTCCTCTTTTTGCTTCCTGACCTCAGACCTCGCAGCCTCGGAACTCTCGCCATTGGAATTCCCACCTTAGCTCAGGCCCGGTGTGGTAGCCTCCCGTCCTAGCATGGCAGTCTCTTGGCCCGGCATAGCAGTCAGCTTGAAAGCCTCTTGTCCCGGCGTGGTTTCCTCTCAGCTGGTGTGGCAGCAGCTCAGCATGTTGGCCTTCAGGCAGTATGTGGCAGTCTCTCAGCCTGGCATGGCCTCAGCATGGACCTTCCAGCCTTGAGTTGATACCACAGCGATGTCCTGGGCATGTGAATCCTGAGGTGAAACCCTGCGTGGTCTGGAGTCAAGGCCCAGTGAGAACTGGAGGCTCGGTGCCAGCATGGACTGGATCAGAAGACCATTGTTCTGATCTTTTTTTCTCCATTTTATAATTCATTCTTAAAATCTGCAGCGCTGGACTTCTTTATCTATTTTTCCAAGAACTGTAACTGAAAAAGCTGTATGTTGGGATCTTTGTACCTAAGGCGGCACTGTAAGCGGTGACTTGTACACTTTTCACTGTACTCATTTGAGTACATGCAACAATAAAGCTAATTATAATTATACCTTATGAAGACCCCTCAGGATCGTGTATGTTTCAAACATGTAATCACCTAATCCACTAAACCCCAGCCTAGCTTGTACAACCTTTCCTTGTAAGATAACCCTTGCATTCCAGCTATTAGTCTGGTAAACATTTTCTGCATTGCTTCAAAATGTATTCCTTCCTTAAATAAAATTACAAATACTATACACAATATTCCAGATGTGGTTTCACTAGTGCCCTGAATAACGTAAGCATAACCTCTGTACTTTTGTATTCAATTCTCTTGCAATCCATATATTAACTCTCCTGTATACTTGCTGTACCTGAGTACTCACATTTATGCTTCATGCACGAGGGCAAAAGGTTGCTCTGCACCTGAGGTCTGCAAACTATCACTTTTAGATATATACTTTTTTATTCTTCCTACCATATGGATCATTTCACATTTTCCGATATTGTTCTCCATTTGTCACACCCTCTGTCAACTCACTTAACCAACCTATAACTTTTGCAGATTCTTATATCCAATTCATAACTTACATTCAGGGTCACAAGCTACAGGGTGCAAACCTGATGCACCTGAACATCTAATAGAGGCTATGACAGCCAAAGCCAAAGAATTGTGAGACACGAAGCCCATGCTGATGATAGATCTCAAGTGTTAGCCACCTGAAATCTGTTGGAATTGCACTGAGAATATCTGGTGGTGTGCTGGAGGCAATGCAAATTGAAGTGTGGATGATGGATATGTCTAACCAGGCCATGAGTATTGCCATGTCTCAGAATGTCCTCCACTCAATGAGTGGTGGTGCTCATGGAGGGCTAGTTAACAGTGAATGCCAGAAACGTAGGCAGACCTGCATACCTTTGCCTTGACCATACACTTAACACACTCCCTCCAGGTCCTCCTTCATTTCTGGAATGCAGATAGGTGGATCAGCTTCCAGCTGCAAATGGGGACTTCTCTGAGAGTGGTGATAGAGCATCCCCTACCCCACCGTCAGTGCCAAAAGAATCTCAAGTAGCCTCAGTGGCCAAGAGGGAGCCTCTAGGTATGTAAAATCTCTTTATCATGCTGGAGCTCTCTAGAGGACAACATTAACAGTTATCCCAAGTCACAGGGCAGGGAGGCCAGCAGCCTACCTTGACTTCAGCAGCAAGTACAGGGATCATATTCCATAGAAGCTCATGTAAATGTCTTGAAACAATACCTGGATGCAGCAGGCAAGGCGCTGATATTAAAAGGCTACACATTTATCAAAGTTGTGCTGCTTCATTAAATAGCATTTATGTTTTGAGATGTGGGTTGTCGATGTAGCAAATGGTTTTTTCTCCATTCAAATGTTTGCCTTGCACTCCCACCTGCCTTATTTGAAGAGATTTGGAGAGATGGAGTTTGCCCATCACCTCAGATGGTGCATAAAGTGCCAATGGAGAGGCTGGGAGCTAGGAGATGGTGAATAATAACTGTCAAGTATAAGTATAATGTTAATGCTTTGTATAAGGTGATGTCAATGTAAACAAAGCCAACATGGAGTTCTTATTGAACAGGTATATCAGAAGTATCATGTTGAAAGTTAATGTGAACCACAGGACTCTCTTGCACATCTCTGTTACAGGGAATTATCATCCTGTGTGCCTATTCTGTAACCTCCTACCCTCCTTGTCAGATGAGCAATGCCAGTTATTCAAATAATCCTTATGCATGCCACCCCTTATGCTCTGCGAGTTTGTACAGTGCATAATACCTCATAGTAAAGGAAAGCCTCGCTTGTGCATATTGCAGAGCTATTGACAGTCCAAGCAACAGAATTGTAATAATAAAAAGGCCTGCTCGATCATTGCTCAGATCAAACCCTTAGCTTCCTCACCTGCATCATTAGCCATACTTACATGGGTACATCTTGTACCAAGGATCCATTCCTAAGGCTGCAGCATTTGAAATTGTGAATAGATTACGCATTATGAGGGAATGAGCAAACATCTATAGGATGCACTTTTTGTGTTCACAAACCAATTTGATGTTGAGTGAGTGGAACCCCTTCCAGCTAATGAACTGCTGGTTAGTCCAAGAGAGCATCCATGGTCACATGGGTGTAATCGATTATACCTTCCGCTGCAATGATTGCTGAAGCCAATAGACCTCTCTGGCTGGAGAAGTAGAAGAGACTAAAATCTCTAGTGCTCTTGAACAATATATTGTTCACCTCCTCAGTTCACCAATAAGCTGCAGCCTGGGATATCCAGCACATGGGTCTTGTGGAAGAAGAATTCCAGAAGAAGATCAATGCAATGGTAATGTTCAGATTCATGGACTTTGTATGTCCATCCAATGAGACACCAGCTGTTTCTGCAGAATCATACACAGGTTGATGAAAGCTTCCCTCAACAGTGGTAGTCTCCTTTAGCATTGACACTTCAGCACCTGGAGTTACTTCAGCCCAATCTAGAAAACAGGTTGGATCCATCATGGAATGTGACTGTGCAGCCAGTATATTTGGCATTTTTCTATGGTTTGCTGTACCAAAGGCTGGCTGTCTTGATGCCATTGTTGCTAGAGTGTGCCTCTGGTTCTGGATATACTTTCCCTTTGTAATTTGGAAGGAGAGCCAGGAAGATTGGGTTGACAGTTCTTGCTATCTGCCTTTAATATGCACTATGCTTGCAGGAATTGTCCAGTGGGTCAATCCACCTGCACCAGTCTGCCAGTGCCAGTGGTAGCCCTGCTGAGAGATGGCAGTCGCAATCACTACTCCTCACATTGCTGGTCTTCAGCTTCTCAGGGCAAATTTACAGATCACAGCTCCAAAGTTCCTCAGAAGCTACCCACCTTACAAAAGTAAAGGCTGTCTGCCCCATTCTTTTTCTGAATGTTTGCATTAAACCGTAAGGTAACTTTGAAGAGACTGACTTCGACTTGTAAACGTGAGGGCTCACCTGGTTCTGCTTTCATTGAATGGCCAAGGAATACCGTGTCACTTTGTAAATTCCAAAATTAGCATTGTTATCAGATGTATATAAATTTGATTTGGTAAATGAGAAGAAATAGCTTGCCACTGCATTGTAGCAGCCCTACTCCTCCAATTGGCATTATATAGCATTAATGTCCAGTAGCGGGCTGACATGTCCCAACATTATTCAATTCATCCCAACTTCATGTTCCACTCTCCTTGAATTCCACATACACTGTGGTTCAGTGTTCAGCACTGCTGCCTCACAGTACCAGGGACCCGGGTTTAATTCCTGCCTCGGGTGACTGTCTGTGTGGAGTTTGCACATTCTCCCCATGTCTGTGTGAGTTTCCTCCCATAATCCAAAAGATGTGTAGGTCAGGTGAATTGGCCATGCTAAATTGCCCATAGTGTTAGGTGTATTAGGGGTAAATGTAGGGGTGGGTGAATCTTCAGAGAGTCGGTGTGGACTTGTGGGCCGAAGGGCCTGTTTCCACACTGTAGGGAATCTAATCTAAAATGCAGATGTGTAGCATGTACATTTTGTTTTGCACTTTTGCTTATGTCATCCATAGTGCTTATAGATTGTTATCCTATATTTTATTCATTTTTTAACCTTTTATTAAGTTATATATTTCAGCTAATCAACAGAAGGTTTTATCGGCAACTGCATCAAAAAAGGGCTTGGCTAGAAGTTGGTTGAGTTGGGGAATATCAAGCACTGGTCAAGATTTTCAGTGTACAAGAATTAAGTATGGAATGAATGTGCCCACCATTTACTAAACCAAGTCATCCCAAGGTTTCTGCCCAAAGTCTGAGTTTGACTTAGCCAAATTTGTGTCCAAGAGCACTACATTTCGAGAGTATACTATTTACAGATAGAGATTGCACTTCTCAGGACTAACATGAAAATTCATTTGAAGATGAGCTAATCCATTCAGATTTCAGTGGCAGTTCCAAATCTTTTCAACAAAAATTGGATGCTTCCAGAAGACTGGAGCAGCTTTATAAAGGGTTGAAGAAATCCAAATCGTTACATGAAATCTGAAGATCCCAAAGCAAAAAAAAATTTAGTTTGCCTCAATGCGTTCAAGAGTAGAAATGATTGAAGTGCCAATGTTGCAAAATGGATTTATTCTAAAATGATGGAAAATCTATTGATAAAACAAAAAGTGATTAACAGTTCAACATATACTCCCTTGCAAAAGTAGTTCCATGAAAATCTAAAGGAAATATGCTGAACCAGTTTACATTATTAATTCAGATACTGTAAAAAGTGGGAATTCCCATGATTTTGATAGGATTTGACTGTCCATTGTATTAGGAGTAAGTTAATTCACTAATTTGTTCCAGTTGTAATGAATGTACTGTTCCAAATATTTGACTGGCCAATGTTTGATAAACGTCGTTGACACTGAAAGCAACGTCGATATTTATTACACTGATCAAGTAGGAAAAGTCCTCTAGCCCTGTAAAGTAAATTAAAGATAATTAGCATTGGCTTTCTGTTAATTAACACTTACTAAAAATTGTAATATCTCAAGTATCTCTTCTTTAACATAACCACTTTTTAAAAATTGAATTATAATTTTTTTACTAAGGTTGTCCTGCTAATTTTATGAATGCTTTGATATCCAAGAGTGTGACAACTCATTTTTAATCCTTCTGAACTGACTGAATATTAGGAAAATATCTATTTTAAGTAGAAATTTAAAGGAAACTTTCAGCCTTCATACGCAGTTTATACTAAGTGGAACTAGAACATGGTGTATAATTGCTTACTGCACTGTTCCCCATCTTTCTTGCCCAGATCCTACTACTGGGATGTACCATGGTGCTTATCATGGTATATCTTCAAATATGGGACAGGAATAAGACACCATTTTTTTTAATAAACAAGATGGAGCGTGGCAGCTATTTAACACTGTTCACTGGGATGGAATGATGCATAGGGTTGATTGCAAGGCTGTGGAGTCTATCCAGTATAATCATTTAGAACAAATTAGGAGCAATACTTATAGATCAACCACCCAGCATTGTCATAGCTAAAGGCAAACCTTCTGTTGAACGACACTTGATCCAAATGAGCCAGTGAAATACAAAAAATGCATATTTGTCAGCAATTGAAAGATGTTTTTTGAACCTTTCGTAGAAATATTTTAATATCTTCTTCTCTATAATGTTAGGTGTGTGATTTATACATGCTGTAATATCATTTATTTTAAAGTTTGGATTTTAAATATTATCATGTGAGTTTTAGTCTATGTGTTTGAAGGGGTTAAATTATTAACTTATAGATTTTCTGTAGCCATAAAGATTTACTTTACAAACAGTATGAGAGAGATGTGGTGCTGGAAAAACACAGCAGACTAGGCAGCATCCGAGGAGCAGGAGAACCGACGTTTCGGGCATAAGTCCTTCTTCAGTCATTCCTGAAGAAGGGCTTATGCCCGAAACGTCGATTCTCCTCCTCGGATGCTGCCTGGCCTGCTGTGTTTTTCCAGCACCACATTTTTCAATTCTGGTCTCCAGCATCTGCAGTCCTCACTTTCTCCTATTATGAGAGAGATTCAGAGTTCCTGATGTATAATGGAGTTTTGTTTTCACTGGAAGAGTTTTTCATAATATGAACAAAGTAAACGCATTAGGCTTTCAACTTAGAAGTTTTGAGACTAACTTTCTTTTCCGCTTAATTAGGATAAAAATTTTGGGTTTCAGTTTAGCAGCTTGCAGAAATCTTAGCTGCAGCTGGATTCCTGAGAAAGGCAGATTGTTTAGAGCAGGTAAGAAATAGGTTATCTCAGTGTTAGGAGTTTAGTTTAAAAGTATCAGACCATAAATGTTTGGTTAAAACCCTGAAAGGGTTATGTGAAACTGAGAAAGCTTCACTAAGTTCCATTGTTTTAAGTAATGCAATGGTGTTGGGATTGATAGGATGGTATTTTACTGTGTTGTGAAATCTTTAAGTGCCTGTTATGTTTAAATGATTTGGTTTATTCTATTTTATCTTCATTGTTTTTGCATAATAAACTTCATTTTATTGTTAAAATCAAAGCTGCAGCATTTTATGCTTGTGTCTCAGTGAAAGACCACATTGTTTAAACCAGAATACATATCACAATCTGTCAAGCACATTTCAGTCTTCAATCTGACTTGTCCAGTAATAACATCAGCTATGATCTAAATAACATTCAATTTCCAATTTACATTATTAATGAAGAATTTAGCAGGGTGATAAATAGCTCAGTTTCACAAATCTCAGATTAGAATCAGGATTGCTATTAAAGTCATTTTTATATAGTCGACAGAAGCTTTGTCTATCATTTCTTTCTTGATGATTATGAGCTTTTTATATGATTAGAAGAAATGTTCCACTTCCCCACAGTATTCAATAAGTCTAATCTGGCAGGTATTTAAACCAGGAACCCCAAACCTTTTCATCTAAACCTGGTGGTATACATTTGGTGATACTCATAAGCTCTGCTTCTGTCTATCCACCCACGTCACACTCTCCCCAACGCACCATTAATTCTCTAAGAACAGTTTCTATGAGAATACCAATAAGAACTCTTTATTTTATTCCTCCACACACTATTCCCCAATATTTGTCTGTTTCAAAATTTTCCCTTTTCCCTCACATGCCTGTTTTTCTTTGTCCATTGCATTTTTATTTTTAAGTGTGGTTCCTTTATGAGCTAATAATATGGTCCTTTGTATTCTAACTTGATATTAGCTTTAGCCAATCACCAACAACTCGGATAGTGAGAGTTCCAGTGATCAGGTGAACATTTTCTGGTAATGGCCCAGATTTTGAGATAAGAGTACTAGTGAAGCCATCAGCAATCATCATTCGTAAAGTCTGAAACAGACAGTAACTCCTGATGATCACATATGTTGATAACTGCAGAAATCAGGAATCATTGTTGTTATGTCACAGTTCTCTTCGAAATGGTTTGACGCACTTATCTTACCAATATATTGCATAGAATGGCTTAAAGTACTCTATTTGCATGACAGATACAATCACGTTGCTTTAAAGTATTAGCTGTGATAGTTCATAATCTTACTTTGAGTATCGATTTTCTTCATAGTTTTTCAGTCGCTTCATTGTTACATTATCAGTCCATGCTTTTTCTAATGCTTTACGCATTCTCTGCAGATCTTCATAGCGTTTTTTATGTTCATTTATTAAGCTGTGGAAAATAGAAAACACCATTACCAAGTAACATAGCTGCAGATAGATACCTAACCTCCTATATAAATTTCACATTTACCAAACCTCACTCCAAATGAAACCTACGGCAAAATGAGCAACATAGAACATAAAAGTTCCTATCACCTTTGGGACGTAGATCTATTCTGTCACTCAAGTGTGACCTCATCATATTGGATGGAATTCAATACACAGCTCAGCATTAACCCTTTCAGTTATTAATACCTCATACATCTCTACCCAAATATTTCCTTTAAATGGCCATATTTTTCCTATTAAGATCACATATTCATGCCTGCCATCTTTAGTCCAAATGTGTCAAGCATCATGTATGGTGACATCTATTCAAGTGGTTAGCTGCTGCCCCCACTAAGACTGCCTTTCTTCCACTTACTTTTATTGTCCCCTGACTTACCTATGAGGACAACTTCTTTGACTGGATCAGAAGCGAGGCTACATTTTATTTTACCTATCAGCAACTCTGATGGAGATAGTTTACACTTAAGTGAGGTAGACAGGTTGCTGGGAAGAGATGTCAAAGAGCAGCCTTGAGTTCTACGTTCAGAAATACAAATGATCTTTGTTCAAGCTCTTTACCACACGTGTGGGAGAGGCCAGAGACCACTCCGAATCCGGCCTTTACATAGGGCACAGTCACTCTCTTAATATACAGCTCAAATCGGAAGAGAGGTCAATGATGCTCTGATTTCCCCAGTGGGATATAGCATTTTTACACACTTCATGTTACAATAATAACTTTTAACATTGTCATTGTTCCTTCCCCCTTAATCCATACATCCAATCCTGTAAAACACCTGATCAATGATGGACACCGTCGAGGATAGACCCGGGGTCCCCGTGATCTCACGATGTTTACCCGTTAATTCACATTTAAAAGTTAATGGTTATACTCATTCTCAGACATTTCCCAGACTTGTTTATCTGTAAGGGCTGCTCCAATTCTCTTATTCATTTTACTAATTGCATTCCCAATCAAATTCTGCTACTGATCTCATATTTCCCACTGTTCTAATCATAGGAGACACAAAAGGAAATTAGTTTTTTCTAATTGCTATAAGATTCATACTATAAAGTTAGTTATATGTAATATGTAAAGTTTTATGTTTACACCTACTGTTAGCATTGTTTACTTAATGAATTGTGAGTAGTTTTGGTCCTACCTGACCTTGGAGGCTCAGTTAAATACCACCCCTCTATCTTCCAGCTACATTATAACTCATTATAGTCACAGACCATCTTCTGAAATGAAATTTACTGTCCCTACTCTGGCTAAATCTTTTTACCTAATAAGACATCAGCTTTTTCATTGATAAGACTAAAACTCAATCACTTTCACAGCTCAATGAACTTGTCTGATCTCCTAGAGTTTTACAAGACATATCTCAAACTTATCATTTGTCTCCATTATTGTGGGTCTTATTTTTCATTTTAATGCTTGCTACAAACTTCAGGATTCCTGTTCTCACACATCTCTTATCGAACTGTCTCCCACACTCATCTGCAGCTGTGGTTTTTACAGAACTCCCTGTATATTAATTTCTAAGATTCTTTGTTCAAAATTTGTTCAACCTTGAAGTAACTCCTTCTCAAAGCTACCACTGTGCTAACTAATGGCCTCACTTTAATGCTGGATCAGGCAATCTAATTCTGGTATTGCAGCCATATTTATGCCAACAGGCAAACATATTGTGCCATCTCTGACCAGGGCTGCCCCAACACAAGGAATTTAGCAACAATATAAAAGTTAGCATTTTTTTTAAAATCAAAGTGGCTTGACTGCCAGGACCCCACACTCAACTTCCCTATTTGGTTATAGGTACTAAGGCAATCTTGTAATATGTTCAAATCCAGAACTGACTAGAGTAGGATGAAGCACTTGTTAACAAACTATGGTCTATTGTCTTACAGGACCTTGTCTGAGATTCCAAGGATTGTGAATATTTTATAAAAATCCTGACAACTTCAACTGTTGTGATGATCCATAACTTGTACATCTCAGGCCAGTGTGAAAAATAACAATGATATAAGACCCCATGCCAAACATGGAAAGGTCTGGTCTAATGTATTCTCATGACCTGGTGGAGAAAATGGTGAGGCTTACACCGCTTGGGTCTGTGAATATCTCAAATTTCACAGTTGGCTGTGAGCCTTTAATCATTTTTGAGATCCCTGGTTACCATACTGATGACCATGTTCTGGCTCCTGTGAAATTGATGATTCTGCTTAAATAGCCAATGCTATCACATTATAAATTACATCTTGTTATTAAGACAACTGTTTCCTTTCATTAAGACTCTCTAGTGATTTGTCCTCAAACACTACTAACAAATTAGTCCTTAAACATAGTACAGAGAAAGAGGATTGGTATCAACACTCTACCTGAACCACAAGCTGCCAATGGTTGGTTCTGCAAACAAATGACACTTTTCATGGAAACACAGGAGATGTTACACCTATCCTTTCATACCCTCTCTACAGACCATCCAAGACCTCACACATTCCTTAAAGTAAAAGCAGTGATTTACACATATTTCTTTTAAACTAGCATACTGTACTCATTGCTGAAAGTGTAGTCTCCTCTACATCAGGGAGCCCAAACACAGATTGGGCGATGCCTTTGAAGAACGTGTCCATTCAATCTGCAAGCTTCACTTCTAGCTTCCATTGGTCTGTCAATTCAATTCTCTGTCTTACTCTCATGCTGGCATTTCTGTCCTTGGTACTGTACTGTTCCAGTGAAGCTCAAAGTAAGCTTGAGGAACAGCACCTCATCTTTAAATTAAGCACTTTATGTCCTTCTAGAGTTAGGGGAGAAAGTGAGGTCTGCAGACGCTGGAGATCAAAGCTGAAACTTTATTGCTGGAACAGCACAGCAGGTCAGGCAGCATCTAGGGAACAGAAGATTCGACGTCTCGGGCACATGCCCTTCTTCAGGAATGAGCAGAGAGTGTTCAGCAGGAGAAGATAAAAGGTAGGGAGGAGGGACTTGGAGGAGGGGTGTTGGAAATGTGATAGGTGGAAAGAGGTCAAGGTGAGGGTGATAGGTCGGAGTAGGGTGGAGGCGGAGAGGTCAAGAAGAAGACTGCAGGTCAGGAAGGCGGTGCCGGGCTGGAGGGATTCTTGTTTATTTTCTTTGTTTATTTTCTTGTCCCATCACCATTCCCTTTGACTCTGAAGACTAACTCTTCTGTTATTCAGTCTTGCCTGACTTCACCCATACATAGACCTTCCTTATTACTCTTGTCCAACTACCTTGTGCTCCAGACTTATTACCAACTTTTTCCAATTCTGATGTAAGGTCACAGACTTAAATGTTAACTCTTTTCTCTCTGCTAATGTTGCCATAATCTGCTGAATATTTTATGTTTTTTTTATTGGACAAACTTGTAATTTACACAAGTACCTCTTCAATCTACCAGAAAGTAGACTGAGCAAGTGTGGTAGGATGAGGTTGGATAGGAATTGTTAAACCATCTTGTTTAACATCAGGTGAACACACAAGACAACTGCTATATTCAGACCTTTTACGTGAACTAGTACAATTTGTGTTTACATGAAATTAACAATGAATTGAAAGGTCAGTCATGTCAGTCCATCAGCTTGACGCAGATTTAGTTTTCAACTCCTCTCTTGTGTACGCCATCCTTCTTGGAGATGTTTACTGCCTGACTGCTCTTATTTGCTCCGAACAAATATTTACTATTGAGGATAATTTCAATTTTAGGTGAAAGTGTAAACCCTGCAACATTAGCTCAACCATCTATTAAACAATTCTGATTTTAATTTTCATTCATGATAAATAAAACAGAAGGAATTCCAACCCCTTTCTCATTTTTTCCTTTCCTATATGTGCTGCAAAACATGAATATCTCATATTGTCAAGCAGTAACGGGTTTGCGGACTTATTCCTTAAGTAAAATATATAGTTACCCACTAAGACACAGATTGGTGACCTCAGTGATCTCTCCCTTTCCTAAGCTTGAGGTAGTGGAGATTCAATTTAAGGAACATCTTTGAATTTATTGGAAAATTTGGTAAAGAAAAATGCAAAACACTGGTCAGAAGAGTTAAGCTCAGTAGCTTTGTTGATTTGCCATTGTTCATGCAGAAGTAAACATGTATAACATCTGTTAAAGATAAGCCATGCAAAACAAGATTAGAATTTAACTTACCCTTTTCTGTTTCTTTCCAACATATCTAATTCAGTTTTCTGTTCGTACAGTTGATTCAGAATGGCATTCCTCTTACGGTCAGCAGCAGCCTGCATCTGCTCTTTGTAAAGGTTATAAGCAATTTGCTTTTGTTCTTCTATCTTTCCAGCTGGCTCAGAGTTACCAAAGATTGGTTCAGAGGAATCAGGTACTGATGCTGGTAATTGACGTGGTTTCTCTTTTCTCTAGATGTGGAAGGGATAGTTATTACATATATGAATAAGTGTCTTTTGTCATATTAGCTGCAGACAAATAGTCAATAATCAGCAAGTTAGCACATTGTAAATCAAAAGTAATTAATAATAACCACACCAGGCATCATTCTAACTATTAAAGAGGGAGAAGGTGATGGGTTAAAGGCTGGAAAATACTGGTCAGTTGGAAATCTGGCATGATCTCATCAACATTTGTCAAGTACCTTTAAAACAGAGTGAGAAACCACAATTTTTCTGTAGGCACAGTCATTAAAAATGCAAACAAACAATTTATTTGTGGCTATTACCCAGTATTCTGCTTTTTCAATCAGCGCTTGAGTTTCCCAAGCTGTGTGAAGAAGAAGCAGGGCAAACAAGACAAAAGCTTTGCCAGAGTCGTTGATCAATGACATTGACAGACTGAGATCCTTTAAACAATTCAACTACAGAACTGTAGGCTTGCCGATGGTGAAAGGCTTGTGCTCCCAGGACCTGTTCTGAAAGCCTCATTTCTTGGTTTACAGGTGATTGCTAACATTTGGAAGTCATTTCACCCACCCTGCAAACCCTATGCATAGCCTACTCACTCACTTGGGACACCTCACCACCTTTTGCACACTTGCTCCACCGCAAACAACTGTGATACCCGTTCAATTAATCTCATTCAGTTCTTCCCTTTGTCTCATTTCAGGAGAAAACAGCCAGAACAAAGCAAAGAGAGCCCGGGGTGGAGGAGGATCAACGTTTGGCTTCTCACCCCCTATGAAGAGAGGATCCTGGTTCTCAAAGGTGAAGAGAGAGACCACTTTTGCAGGAATGCCAAATCATCCCTGTACAGACAACTGAGTATATAGCACTCTTCATTCCAATGCAACTCCCACAGCAATCCACTGTCAGTCTCATTAATTCCATACTACCCCCAATCATCAGCCACAACTTGGTCTCTCTCTTTTGTCTTTCATGTAGTGCCAGCATCCTCATTATCGACCACTGCAAAATGGCTGGCATACCACAAGGCCATCTCCACAACCTCTGATCAAAAGTACCAAGGGCTGAGAGAAAGAATCAGCAAGGCTGCCTCTTGCACATCCTACCACCTCAGATACTGACACCTCATTGGGAACTTTAGCCGTAGAAAGCGTGGAACCCCAATCTGTACCTCAATGTGACAGCTTCAGAGCTTCAGAGCTGGTCGAGGAAGAAATGCCCAAGCTGTTGGGACGTGGGGGATTGCTGAGGGCCAGCCACTTGCTCTGCCTCCTAAAGGGGAGGGCCTTGTACTGTCAGTAATCAAGAGTTTTGTCAACATGTACAAGAAGGAACAGGAGCAGCAGACAGATATGTGTGATGCTATGGCCCTCGTTGCCCTGAAGCTGCAACAGTGCAGTGAGATATGTGACTGTTAGGCTGCCTCCATGGACACGATGGTGGCTACTAAGAAGAGTCTCAGAGTCTGCTTAGGACACGCACATACCTACAGTCATTCCCCCAGGTGTTTGTCCTTAGAACTGAAGGCATGATGACAGGGGAATGGGGAATCTGTTGAGCACTCTAGGTGCTCATCCTCGCAAGGACACAGGGAAGGAGTCACCCAGCTAATGGATGGACTGAACATTGTCCCCTCTGAGGTCTCCACTCAAGACACTCCAAATGTCACCTCTTCCTCCACATTGCCTGACTTCTTCAACTTTGGAAGTTCTCCCTGAGAATGGTTGATTTGCCTCTGGCAAGAAGATTCTCTGTGTCACCAGTAAATAAACACCTATTAGTCAGCCCAATCAAATCTTCAGTGTCAAGGGGTTCCACTGCTGAGCAGGCTCACTACACCCCAGTATGGATCCAAGAAGTACATGAAGAGGTAGTGAGAGAGATAGAGACAGAGACAGAGACAGAGAGAAAGAGTTTATGAAGAGCACTTTGGTGACACAGAGGACAAAGCACCATACATTGTCTGGCACTTATTAAAAATAGTACTTCTTTGACCTTCCATTTTGTAGTTTGTTTTGTAGCCCCAAATGTACCTGTGCCAGCATGATGCCTAACTTCATGTCTACTCAAGTACACAGATTGTACCATGAATCAATGGCTGTATTGAGAGCCTGCTGCAGCTATTTGGGAGCAAGATTAACAAGGCATATACAGGCAATGAGTCCTGCTGACACCATCAACCCTCTTTCCTTGCCCCATGTCCAAAAATGTTGGTGTAAATAAGGTGACCAGCAATGTCTGGGGCAGGGAGCTGTGCAGCATATAGGGAGCCAATGCTTTAGGATGCCAAAGG
The DNA here is from genome assembly GCF_004010195.1 of Chiloscyllium plagiosum. Classification (NCBI taxonomy): domain Eukaryota; kingdom Metazoa; phylum Chordata; class Chondrichthyes; order Orectolobiformes; family Hemiscylliidae; genus Chiloscyllium; species Chiloscyllium plagiosum. The sequence continues at coordinate 56,359,919 of NC_057715.1, forward strand.
ATAAGGGATACAGCAGATCTATGTTCTATACGGTGCATGGGTTGGTGAATAATGTTTTGTTTCCTTTAAAATTAATGGATCTTGCAGCCCTTTCCCTCAACGGTTGAGCAACGTATCCTGTCCAATCCATCTGTGTTTGCAGCTGATTTCTTCCTCATTGTGCACTTTCAATTTCCAGTATAATGGAAGCTGACAGTGAGTGCTCCTCGAACAGTGGTTTCCAGCCTCTATCTCTATATGTCCATGAGCTTCCAAACATCCAGGTCTTCATTCTGTAGCCCTTCCCGTGAACCCCATAGCCATGCACCTTCCCAAGTCATCACCCAATCAAATTCCACAGCCTGTACCTGCCCATCTTTGCCTCCCAGTGATGACTATATGAGGTGTGATCATACACTGTACCCCTCCTCCTTGATGCTAGGGTACTCTTGACCATGAACAAACCCCACTCCCACATGACACCCTTTCAATCTATATTTTACCTTCTATCCCTTGTAGATAATGTTGCTCCTTTCACCATTGTCATCCCCTCTTTTCTCAGCCTGCAGCCCTTAGTCCCACAGACTAACTTACCACCTCTCCTTCCCACAACCCTCTTGTTCTCCTTCCATCTCACTTTACCCTTAGTTTTTCTGGATGGACCCGCTGGACTGACCCGCTCATCCCTTGAACGTTCTAAACTGAACAAGAAGTGACCAGACAAGTGGAGTACTGGTGGTGTACAGATCTCCTGAAATCAACACGGACATCCACTACAAACCGACCGACTCCCACAGCTACCTGGACTACACCTCCTCCCACCCTGCCCCCTGTAAAAACGCCATCCCATTCTCCCAATTCCTTCGACTCCGCCGCATCTGCTCCCAGGAGGACCAGTTCCAAAAACGCACAACCCAGATGGCCTCCTTCCTCAAGGACCGCAATTTCCCCCCCGACGTGGTCGACGATGCCCTCCACCGCATCTCCTCCACTTCCCGCTCCTCCGCCCTTGAACCCCGCCCCTCCAACCGCCAACAGGACAGAACCCCACTGGTCCTCACCTACCACCCCACCAATCTCCATGTAAAGCGCATCATCCGCCGTCATTTCCGCTACCTCCAAACGGACCCCACCACCAAGGATATATATCCCTCCCCTCCTCTATCAGCTTTCCGTAGAGACCACTCCCTCCGCGACTCCCATGTCAGATCCATACCCCCCACCAACCCAACCTCCACTCCCGGCACCTTCCACTGCAACCGCAGGAGGTGCAAGACTTGCGCCCACACCGCCCCCCTCACCTCCCTCCAAGGCCCCAAAGGAAACTTCCATATCCGCCACAGATTCACCTGCACCTCCACCCACATCATCTACTGCATCCGGGAAACTCGGATTTCACCAGTTTCCTCATTTCCCCTCCCCCCACCTTGTCTCAGTATAATCCATCGAATTCAGCACCGCCTTCCTAACCTGCAATCTTCTTCCTGACCTCTCCGCCCCCACCCCAGTCTGACCTATCACCCTCACCTTGACCTCTTTCCACCTATCACATTTCCGACGCCCCTCCCCCAAGTCCCTCCTCCCTACCTTTTATCTTAGCCTGCTGGACAAACTTTCCTCATTCCTGAAGAAGGGCTTATGCCCGAAACGTCGCTTCTCCTGTTCCCTGGATGCTGCCTGACCTGCTGCGCTTTTCCAGCAACACATTTTCAGTCCTGAAAGGGTTAGCCATACCAACATACTAACTGCTGTGGAGCAACAGGACTGATCATGATCCACTCCCTAGTCTACAAATGATTTGGAGATGCCGGTGTTGGACTGGGGTGTACAAAGTTAAAAATCACACAACACCAGGTTATAGTCCAACAAAACCTGTTGGACTATAACCTGGTGTTGTATGATTTTTAACCTAGTCTACAAATGTATGGACTACCTGACTGAGATTACCCAGACATGCCCCTGACTGTGATCAATCACTTCAACTAAGAGGATAAGTGTCCGTCTTTGACTTACTGTGTGGGGACCCCCAGACTGATGGGTTACTTCGGTGAAGACATTTTGAGATATCAGTGCTTGCTGAATGCATATGCAGTGTGCTCATTGTGTAGACCGCTGGCACATGGTTCAGGTGTGAGATTGATGCTGTATACTGCAATACAGCCCTTAAATAAGGACTGTTGACCAGCAAATGAGTTGCCTGGTTCTGTGACTTCACTAATTAGCATGGCAAGACAAGACAGGCATGGTCCAAACATGCAGGTATGCATTACACGATTGAGAGCTAAGAATATAAGCAAGTAGCCATGCACTGCAGCCTGGTCCAAACAATGAGCTGGGGCCCTGGCCATAAGCACAAAGTGTCCTTGCAGCAGTCTTTCAATGCTAGGTGCCTGGTGTCTGTGCTTCCTACACAGTTTGCAAATGTCTTGGAAATAAGCCATGGTGATCGCAAGAACATGGCAAATTCTAGACTTCAGTGTCAAAGGATGAAAGGTCCGTGCATCTGGTGCCTGTGGATTATGCCCCGAGATGCTCTCTAGTCCTAAGCAGTATAAAAGTCCTTCAAATCAAGCATCGAGCTCTGATTTGCATGGTTGGGCTTGCACCATTTCTAGCTTGTTTGGTGGAGTAGGATGCTGAACATTTATGAAGTGAGTTGAGCCATTAAGAAGGAATTTAAGAAGCAATAAAACCCTCAAGCTGGCAATTTGCTACTGTCTTGCAAAAAAAGCACCAAGTCTCCTATAAGATCCCACCTATTATCATGTTTAAAGTCTAGATTGTATCCAAAGGCCCATAAATGCCTCATATAAACAACTTGATCTCAAAACCTAATTTCAGTAAATACACAAACTGGAAACATAAATGCAACCCAGGGTGGTTTGCAGAAAGCTTTCTGTGGCTGATGCCTTATTTATCTCACATGGTAAAACTAAGTTGAAATCGAAGGTTAGGGTCTGCTCCCTTATCTTGCCTGGGGGAAAGCATGGAGAGCAAACATGGTAGAAGCAGGCATGGCAATAGTAATATTGATACAAGGCAGGAAATTTTGCTTTGGTTTTTTTTTTCACTGTAGTATATTGTCTTTGCCCCTTCAATGATTCTTACATAGATGTCTAAACAAACACTTATTATTATTGTGCTCCTTTTATGTATGCACATATTTCTTAATTATTTACCTGCACATCCAGTCCTTTCTTGTAGGCCTCTATTTGTTCATGCCTCTCCTTCTGATAGTACTGCCTCTGGACAGCAAGACTATAAAACAAAAGACATTCTTTAGAAAAGAATCATACATTGGACCAGTTTGTAATTTTACATTTGACAAAATATGGATCAAAATTGTTCAGAAATCTCTGAGAATTCCATAGACAATAAAAAGATTGAAAAATAAGAACAAACATGAAACAAGAATTAAGAAGCTTACTAAAGAGATTGGGCAGAGATTTACTGAAGGCCAGTCAACAGATTGATAAGAAGTCTATCCCACAGCCAAACAGAGTGCGGGTGGCCTAAATTGTTACAATTGGAAGGAGCTGCTAGCTAATCTGATTGTCTTCAGTCCTTACAAAACCACAGCTCAGTTGTGAACACTGCTAAAACAGCAAGCAGACATAAAATGAAATAACTTAATAGACCCAGCAAAGTTGGGGGCATGGAATGGGGAGAGTTTGTGATATTTTTCATGTTCTCCCAGAAGGGCAAATAAAATCCAGCATATGATCAAGAAATCCGTTTTGATGAAGTTTTTAATGGCGGCACGGTGGCACAGTGGTTAGCACTGCTGCCTCACACCGCCAGAGACCCGGGTTCAATTCCCGCCTCAGGCGACTGACTGTGTGGAGTTTGCATGTTCAACCCGTGTCTGCGTGGGTTTCCTCCGGGTGCTCAGGCTTCCTCCCACAGTCCAAAGATGTGCAGGTCAGGTGAATTGGCCATGCTAAATTGCCTGTAGTGTTAGGTAAGGGGTAAACGTAGGGGTATGGGTGGGTTGCGCTTCGGCGGGTCGGTGTGGACTTGTTGGGCCTGTTTCCACACTGTAATGTAATGTAATCTAATCTAATCTAATCTAAGAAAGATTAGAGAGATACAAAAAGTCAGAAGACTTTTGGAAGAAAATTCAAGAATGCATGAATGCAATGACGAAAGATTTGCTGTGATGGTACAGTAAAGAGAATATACCAGCATGCACAGAATGAAGTTAGAAATGTAAGTCATGCAGGCGAGAACATAAGGTTGAAGGAGGTTACAAAAATAAAATAGATTGACACAATATAGAGAACTATAAAGGAGCATGAGAATTTTTTTTTTTAAATCACTACAATGGGAATAGGACCAAGTGGAGATCAGCAAAGATAGAGGTAATAAATGACAGGAACTTTGGATGGAATATGAAAGATCCCATAGTTTTTTAAAATATGGAAATGAACCTACGGAGCCAAGAATCTAAGGTAGCATACAATCATCATTATGTTACAATTATGAGGTTTATTATTATATTTTGGGACTAAAATTTTACATTTAGGGTAAATGAATGGGTTCATGTGACCTGTCATTTTGTTTTATTCATTTGTGGAATGCGGGCAGTGCTGGCTGACAAACATTTTATTGCCTGCCATTCATTGTGCTTGAGAAGGTAGTGGTGAACTGCCTTCTTGAACCATTGTAGTTCATATGCTGTAGGTTAATCCATAATGCTCTTAAAGAGGGAATTCCAGGATTTTGACCCAGCAATAGTGAAAGAACGGCAATATATTTCCAAACAGGATGGTGTTTCCAAGCAGGAAGGGAATTAGCAGCTGGTAATGTTTCCATTCATCTGCTGCCCTTCTTCTAGACAGAAGTAGTCATGCATTTGGATGCTCATGTCTCAGGATCTTTGGTGAATTTCTGCAGTACATCTTATACATTGTACATAATGCTGCTACTGAACATCAGTAGTGGATGGAGTGGATGCTTGTGGATGTGCTACCAACAAGCTTCACAATCACGTTGTGAATTCTGCCTTACACTAATCCTGGTGATTTAATTGTTCATGATCAAAGGAAGGTTTAGTTTGTTTTACTCAGAATGTATTTATGCTGGGAGATAATAACAGCCTCTGATTAACAATGAGTAGATTTTGAGCTCCCAAAGCCCCAGAATCATGTCAGAGATATTGGGTTTAAACAATTGTATTGTAAAGTGTACATTTACTTCTCAGATGAAAGGGAATTCAGATCAAGAATATTTATTCAATACTTTCATAACACCTGGGGGAAGAGGGCCAAGGAAGCCATTTTGGGGTAACATTTCAGGCTTTCCTTGAATTCAATAAATATTTCAGACAGGAGTTTTTGTGTGGTCAGCTAAACTATAAACTGGTTAGTTTTGTGAGCTGCCATTGCTAGGTATGTAAGGGAAACCGTCTTGAGTAAAGGAAATGTAAACCCTGGCCATCTAAGGCTTCCAGAATATTCAATCTGGCATGGCTGGTGGAATCATTTAGTAAATTTTACTGCTGATGGTAGGTTTGAAGAATGCTGTGAAAATTGAAGAAAATGCCTGGAGGTGGTCTCAAATGTTTCTTGACCAAATGGAAATATGGGAAACCACTGGAAACAGCCTTGGACAGTTTATTAAAAGGGCTGTAATTCTAAAGTGTGATGGGTGCTAACGACGGAAAAGAATTGTCATTTATTAATTTAAAGTGTAAGTACCTACAAATGAAAATAGAATTTAGTCAATATGCTTTCAGTCTTTTGTTATAGTAAAACTCCTAAAATTTGACATTTTGTAGTGCCATTCATTCAGCTATCAATTGGAAGTTCAACTATCTTTTTTTTAACTTTATAGGTTTCCATGGAGGTCACAATAATTAGCATCAATATGAAAATAAACTCTTTCAAAAATTATAACATTTTTGAATAATTTATTCCAACTTCAGCCTCTTCTCACCATTTTAGTTCCTTCCAATATTCTTGTTAATTTATTTGAAATTATGCAAGATCAATGCTGGATTATATCATCCATTTTCTAGGTGTGAAAGAGGTTAATACAGAGTTCACTATGAGATTAAATGCTGGCCTTCTGAATGACATTCATATAATGTGGCTACTTGCCTTCATGGTAAAATTGCAAACTTGATACATATAGGCTACGTCTCAACAATAAATTGAAACAACCTACTCTTCAGCCAATTGAACTTGTTCCAAGCGATCCATAAACTCTTCATCCTGTCTCTTTTTTTCCTCTCTTTGCTTTTTCTCTTGAATTTGTTCAGTTAGGCACCGTGCGTACTGCTGTTGCTTCAGAAAGACTGGTGGTGTCAAGAGTCTGTTTTGAAATATGTATCCTTTCTGAAAGCAAACCCCAAACATTATTTCTCAGATATATTAGACATAAAATAAACAAATTTTCAATGTTGTATTGAATTTATTACTTTTCAAAATTGTAATTTTTAAGAAGTAAAAGCACACTTTTCAACAATTTTTTTCAAAAATAAATACAAATTACATTGCTAAAGCAGATGTCTGCAACTGTTCAAAATGTAATGAAAGCAAACGTTTAAACACCAGATGTGCTTAATTGCATATATTCAAAGTAATTGATGTTGAATGCAATAAAATGCCTGTACACAAAATATCCTGCTGTCTCAACTTGAAATCATAGACAAATAGTTAAATGATATATGTTTTAAAAGCTCAATTTACAATGCAAAATGCATTTATAGTAAATCAATATGGGCCAACAACTTCGACATTAATTTACCAATTTTATATTTGAGGGTGGTGATACCATAGTCTTATGCTCACTAGACTAGTAAATCAGAGACCCAGGCAATGCTTTGAGGACTTGGATTCCATAACATATGGTGGAATTTGCAAAATGTGTGGAATTACGACTTAGAAATCTAATAATGATCATGCAACTGTTGTCAGTTGTCATAAATAGTTTGGTGCACTAATATCCTATAAAGAACAGGCATATTTGTGCAGCTTCCTTTTAGGGAAAGAAAACCACTACCCTTACCTGATTTGGCCTACATATCACTCACTCTAAATTTTCAACAATGTGATTAACTCTTAACTGCTCTTTGTCAGTTGTATCGAAACGCTAAAACTTTCCTAAAATGGAATGAAACCAGATTAATCACTTGGCATCAACTTAGGTACTAGCAAAAAAGCAACAACTCAGCCATGCTGATCTCACAAACTCCTCCTTATTGACATCTGGGGGGTAGCGACAAAATTGGGAGACTAATCGAACAACAGCTAATATCTTCATACTTCGGAATCATACTTGGCAGACCAAGTACCAGACAACACCTTTACTATCCAAGGGTATGTCCTGTCCCACTGGCAGGACAGACGCAGCAGGGACATAGCTACTAGACTGGGTATGTGGCAAGTGCTGAAGGAACCAAGAGAAGAAAAAACATGCTTGACCTCATCCTCACCAATGCATCTGCCTACGATAGTATTGCTAGGAATGATCAATGCACAATCATGTGGAGACAAGGTCCTGTCTTAACTTTAAGGATACCCTTCATTATGCTGCATGGGATTACCACTGTACTAAAATGGGATAGATTTTGCACAAGGCTGGGCATCCACGAGATGCTGTGGGCCATTATCAGTCTCAGAATTATACTCAAACACAATCCATATCGCATACCTCCTGCTTTAATAGGATCACCTTTGATTCAATAGAGTGATAAGAAAGGCATGTTAGGTTCTGTGCCAGGCATACGCAAGAATGGGGTGTCAACCTGGTGAAGCTACAACATAAGCCTGTTTACATGTCAAACAGCATAAGCAGCAAGTTATAGACAGGGTAAAGCAATTTGACAACCGATAAATCAGATTTAAGCTCTACAGTCCTGCCACAGCCAATGGTGAAAAGTGGTGGACCATTAAACAATTCACTGAAGAAGGAGACTCCACGAATACCCAACATGTCAGTACAAAAGCTATGGTAGAAGATTTGTAACAATTTTGGCCAAACGTGACAAGTGGATGGTCCAACTTGACCTTCTGAGGAGGCCCCCAACCATCTTCATCTTCATCAGTGACCCTCCCTTTGTTGTATGGTCAGATGCAGGATATTTGTTGCTGATTGCATAATGTTCAGCAACATTCATCCTTCCTCAAATTCTGAAGCAGTCCATACCCAAATGCAGCAAGACCTGGACAGGACTTGGGTCAGATTCCTGGCTTGGGCTGACAAGTGGTAAGTGAAATTCGCAGCACACACGTCCCAGGCAATAGTAATTTCCAATAAGACAGAATGTAACCATAGCTCCCTGATGTTAAATGTCATTACCATCATTGAATCCCTCTCTATCAAATCCCATTACCAAGGATTACTATTGATTGGAAACTGAACTGGACTACCTATATACAGTGGCTACAAGAGCAGATCAGAGATTAGAAATCCTGCAGTGAGTTACTTTTCTCCTGGCTCCTTAAGTCTATCCACCATCAACAAGAAAGAAGTTATTATATGATGTAATAGTCCCCACCTGCCTGGATGAGAGCGGCTTCATCAACAATCAAGAAGCCTAGTATCATCCAGGATGACACAGCCTGCTTGATTGACACCACATCTGCAAACTCTCCATCCCTCCATCACTGGCCCACTGTAGCAGCAGCGTATACCAGCCACAACATACGTTGCAGAAATTCATTGAAGTTCCTTTGTCAGCACCTTCTAAGCCCATGACCACTACCATATAGCAGGACAAGTCATGTTCAACTGTAGGCCACTGCTAACAGGTATTCTCCCTTCTCCCCTCTTTCATTCACACCCACTCATTCTACTTTAGCATTGCTGCCAATATTGCAGGTGGCCTGCAAACCCTCTAAACAGCATCTAGAGACCCAACCAGCTTCTGTGACTTGAGAAAATGAAGTTGATGAAGTTCAAAGCCTGATTTCAGATAAACTTAAAGAACTAATAAAACTTGTAGCTATCAATGCTTCCATAAAGAATTTGAACATTTCCACAAGATTTTCAAGATCTCTCTGAGATATGTCAATCTGTGTAATAATGGTCAAAAGCACCTCCAGAAAGTAAATCCACTTTCAGGTATATGGCAGATGATATTCTTCCAATAAATTCCTAAACCAAAACCCAAGGGCTATCATAAAGTTTAGATGTCTTCAAGCCTCATTCTAAAAATTACAGTGGCATCTGTTGCATCTCCAGAGGCAGCTTGCCCATGTGGTTGCACAGAACTTGGGTCAGCTCTGATTCATTGAATTGCTGCTATGGAAATGCACAAGGGAGCTATTATTCCCAAACTTTTATTTAATCCAAAATAGACACAATGTCTGGATATGTTCCCTTCTCCTACGGAGCACAAGTTCCTGAATATGAATAAATGTGGCTTTGAACAAACATTAGTGAGTCATATTCCAAGCCCAATTGAGATTCTTAAACTGGTTGTTGTGTACTTCTTAGTACAATTCAGTTTTCAACCTTTCAAATTCTCTACATTGCCCTAGTTCCAGCAGAATTTCTATGTGCATGAATCACAAAAATCTTAAACACAAAGAATAGACTGTCATTTTTGCCATTGAAAAGTCATTGGATTTTCACTTTCAAATATTTAAGTTTTGGGTCTTTATGATTACAGGTAAAATATACTTAAAGCAAATAATTCCAGAAACAGCACATTCATGCATTGTTTATGCCTTACATAAGAGTCTTTGCACTTTGAATTCTTCTTTCTCTTTTTGGCTTCAGCGACTCCTATATTGAATGCTGAAATCCTTTGGTTGATTTCTCTGTTAGCCAACATTTCACACTAAGACATAACAGAAATACATTAACTGCAATTAAGAACAAAATGGATAAAAATGTCAAGAGAATATTTGTAGCACACATTGCCATTTAAAGTACACAAAATTAATTATTTCCTACATCTGTATACATACAATCAACAGTGATTACACTGTCACTATTAGACTAACTTCTAATTCCATATTTTATTGAATTCAATTTTAATCATAGAGGAGCCATAGATTTAAGGTGAGAGGGGAGAATTTTAAAGGATATGCTAGACAAGCTTCTTACTCAGAGGGTAAAGTGAGGTCTGCAGATGCTGGAGATCAGAGCTGAAAATGTGTTGCTGGAAAAGCGCAGCAGGTCAGGCAGCATTCCTGAAGAAGGGCTTATGCCCGAAACGTCGATTCTCCTGTTCCCTGGATGCTGCCTGACCTGCTGCGCTTTTCCAGCAACACATTTTCAGCTCTTACTCAGAGGGTGGCAGATACCTGGAATGCACTGCCCAAGAGGTGGTAGAAACAGACATGATAGCAATATGCAAGAGGCATTCAGACAGACATATAAACACGCAGGGAATAGAGGGATGAGGACCTTGTGCAGGCAGATGGGATTAGCTTAGAATGGCATCATGGTTGGCACAGTCATGGTAGGCTGTCAGTGCATATTTAAAGTTCAACATTTAAGAAAACTATCAAAGAATTACAGCATTTGGTGGAATTTAATTCCCAATCTTAGAGCCGGGTTTGGAGGTGTAGGGATGTGTGTTGTATAATGAGGTAGGAAAGTGCAGGGTGAAGATTCCATCATATTCCTTCCCCACACTAATTTAGTCCATGATGGGAAAGCTTGAGGGTGGCCTTTCCACTGGATCTAATTGAGGCCTTTAGTGGTCAGATAAGGTAACTGAAGGGCCTCAAGTATCATCACTGATACTGAGCCAGAGTAAGACTCTCCCAAAGTGTTGTACTTTAAATTAAACTCATTCCTTTAATCAATGGGGCCTTCTTGTCTGACCTACGTGAACCAAACCCATACATCTTGAAATACCAGCACAGAATCACCAAGTCACTTTTCCTTTACCTGTACACAACACTCTAGCTGTGGCCAGCCAGCTTGATGGCTGAACCGAGGAGATTCTAATCTCCTGGTTACTGTTTTTAAATTCAACGTTATACATATTGACAAACACGTGACACACTACCAGTGAACAGTCAAAACAAAATTACAAAGAAATGGGATCCTGAAAACAAATGCCTCAAAGTCCCCCTATAACCAACAGGAAAAGCAATACACAGAACCAACAAAGTTAACTGCATCACAATCTTCCAAATAAAAACACACAGAGAGCAGCTGAATAAGTGCATAAAAGGAAACCCATATGCCAGCATTCCCAGTGAAATGAACTCTTCCCAGAGATGCACAAAATGCAATATACATATGTAAACACAATTCAATCACAAAATACATAAGATACAGCGCAAACACAATGTGCATGTAAGGGTACAGTGCAAACCACGAGAGTCCATTCGAAGACATAGTCCACTCATGAGACAGAGTCCACTCACAAAATGGGGCTGCCCCCGACACAGGGGCACTCCCAGAGTTCGCCATCTCACCCAGAATCCCAAACTGGAACCTGCCTCCGATAGCAGGGTTCACTCCCGACGGCAGGTCCTCCTTCCAATGGCAGGGTGCACACACTGCTCACAAAGACTTGGCTCCCCCATGAGGTCCGGTCCACTCATACCACCACAATCCACTCCCTGAGGCCTAGCCCCCACACAACAAATTGGCCTACTCCATGAGGTTGGGCTCACTATGGATGTTCAGTCCATGCACAGGAATCGAGGCAGGGCAAGTAACAGCTGACCATCGAGCAAATAATAAGTCCCAACTCCAAGTTCCCTCTTCCACTCCCACATCTTCTCAATATCACAATACCGCTGGTACAACTAGCCAGCTGAAAACTCAGTTCCCCAAGGAAAAGGAATAAACCCAGCAGTGCTACTGGCTGTACCCTGTCAGCTTAAAGTCAGTTCATGAAGAAGGGGAAAAAAACAGCTCTGTTAAAAAAACGGCCCCACCAATCACTGGCTGTGGCCACCCAGCTCAAGAGCCAGTTTCTCACAAAGAAATAAAACCACAAACAAAATCCCCCAGGGCTACTAGCTGTGGCCAGCACAGCTCAAGAGCCAGTTCCCCATTCATGAATAAACCCAAAAACAAAAACCCAGGGACATACTGGCTGTGACCAACCAGCTCAAGAGCCAGTTCTCCATAATCAAATAAAACCAACAAACAAAAACCCACAGTAACACCGGCTGAGGCCAGCCAGCTCAGAGTCAGTTGCCTGAACTGAGGAGATCCTAATCTCCTGGTTATATTTTTAAAATTTTATCAAACTGTACAAAATACAAACAGTTAACAATGAACAACAGTTCAATGAACAACGACGCTGCTCAGGGTGGCTAACCCACCTTCCGGCTCCAGGCGACAGGCATCAGGATGGCCTGCCCACTTTGCAGCTCTCAGGGCGGCCTACCCATCCTCCAGCTCTCGGGGTGACAGCTTTCAGGACCACCTACGAGTTTCCTTGCTTACAGTAAGGCCTCTCAGATCCAGGGACACACAAGACAATGCAGGTGATAAAACCAGCCAGCAAAAAATAAAGCAGAGTCCATTACCAAAGCCAGTTCACTCTGGTATGCAGAGTTCACTCCTGAAGGCAGCAAATGCAACCTCACAGTGCCTATACAGGTGTTCAGTCTCTACAGAGGCCTATTCCATCCACGGAGGTCCAGGCCCAATCACAGAGATACAGTTCATTGTAAAGATACAATTAAATCACAGGGACTCAGCCCACTCCCGAAGGCAGAGCCACTCTCAAAAGGTAGACTCCACTCCAGTATGCAGCAACTTCTCACCTCACAGCACACAAAAAGTGTTCAGTGTTCTGCAGAGGTTTGGTCTATCCACAGAGGTCCAGGCCCAACTCACAAAGGAACAGTTCATCTGGAAAGGTGCAGATGACTCACAGGGGCTCAGTCCAAACACCAAAGAGTGAAAACACATGCAAAAAAGAAAGTGCTCTGGAGAGTTACTTTCTGGGAGCCAGAAGGCCTGATGACAAGCAGGGATCGCTTGATTGTAATTTAATCGCATTAAGCCTCCCAGAATGACCATAGTCATGTTTCTAGCTGGTGCACCCATTGTGACCATTTAGTTATACCCATTACCTTCAAGGGAAAGATAAGCAACAGTTCTGTTATATTTTTGTCAATCACACCAAAGGTTCTGACATAATCTAATAACTTTTCATTCAATAAACTATTATATGACAAAATTACTCATATCAATGCTGAATAAAATATTTTTCCACAAGAAGAAATAGAGTTCCAATGTCCCAAATGGAAAATATGAAATTTTGCTAGTTGCTTATCATTTCAATTTATTAATTATCTGCTAGAATTTTATATATTTGAACATTACATGCTAATATGGCTGATCTATATTCCAATTTTCTGCCCATTCACTTAACCTGTCTATATCTACCTAAGAATTCATTCTATCATCTTCACTACTTGCTTTCCCAATTATTTTTGCAGCATCTGTAAACATGATGATAGTACATTCATTTTTCTCATCCAAGTCATGAATATATATTGTAAACAATTTTGGCCCCAGCACTGATCCCTGTGGTACACCACAACTTACAGGTTGGATCCTGAAAATGCCCCCTAATCCAGATTCTGTCTTCTATTAGTTAGCCAATCTTCCAATCATTTTACAGGGTAACTCCCTCCACAGATACACCAAGTGGGACAAGTGGCATTCTAGCAAAGTCTGATGTTGATTAGCTAGAGATGGTTCACCTTAGCTTTCAAAAACAATGATGCCATGAGCAGCTAAAAGAACAGCCCAATTCTCTGCTATTTAAACAGTCTAGTCTCCCATACAGGTTGATACACCTTGAGTACCTAGAGCAAAGTCAAAGATTTCTGTGCCCTATCTGTCAACATTGTAATATGCTACTCATAATAATTACCATATATAACTTCCAAGGATGCCAAGATGTTCAACTCCAAAACTATGGGTATTTTCAACTTCATTACTTCCACAAGAGTATCGATCGGCTCATGAACTACTAGAAATCCCAGGTAACGAACAGTGTGATTGAGGTCAGATAGGAAGAATACAATGTAGCCATGATAGTCAGTCAATGTTAAAAATCACACAACACCAGGTTATAGTCCAACAGGTTTATTTGGAAGCACTAGCTTTCGAAGCGCCACTCCATCATCAATGGACAACCACCTAATGAAGGAACGGTGCTCCGACAGGTAGTGCTTCCAAATAAACCTGTTGGTCTATAACCTGGTGTTGTGTGATTTTTAACTTTGTACATCCCAGTCTAACACCGGCACCTCCAAGTCATGATAGACAATATCCAACTCCTGTAAAGCAGAGACCTGAAAGAAAGAATAGATACCAAACAACTTACAATCCCCACCAAGGAAAAACTGGTGAGTTAATTGCAGATACTTTCACTCCTGTTTCAATTAAGCATAATTCTACTTTGCCAAATTTCACACTCACTGTAGAGCAAGTCCACATTGCTATATGTAAAACCTCACCCTGACCTGACTCTCAGCAGAACAGCAAATTAGTTTAACATTGAGGAGAAAGGGAGGGTGTAGCACTGGATGGGGTCCCTGCGCCTGATGGTAGTGGTGGTCATGGTTACTGGTGGTAGTCTCATTAGAAGTGTCTCCTCATGGACATTTCTATCTCTCACTGCTTCTACTGGGTGGTCCTTCAGCATCCTGTCTCTGGTTGATTTGAAGGAGGAATCTAGGAATATGATGTGATTGAACAACTTCAGTAGGTCCAGGGACGTGGAAATCAGTCCTCCCCTTTGGCTTGCTGTACTCATAAAACCTCTGCCAAAGCTATGTCACATTACTGCTATCCCCAAAACCCTTGTCAGTACCTCAAAGATCCAATGTAGACTTCCTTGAACAGGCTTTCTTGCATAAATGTTTTTATCATGATCATTGTCTGCTCAAGCATATTGAAGCCCTTAGATGCCATAATCAGCTGCGCATCCTCAATCTAGTCTTCAACTACCAGATGGTTGGATATTTCTGTTCTATCCACAAGTCTGTCCAGCTCCTTAGTCATCATGTGGAATATTTGACTAGAAGAACCATTTCTTTCCTCCATAGTGTTAAGGGGATATATGTGGGGAGCCTCTGCCTGAGTTTGGCATGTAGGTCTGACTTCCTCTGTCAATATCTGAACCTCCAACATCTGGTTCTCTCATGGACAGTGACAGTCTCAACTCCTCCACCATCCGTTTCATTTCAGCCAGGCACCTTTCACCTTCATCCATCAAGACCTTACACATGTACCATGTGATCCTGCTGACTGCACCAGAAATTTAACATAAGATTTGAATACATGGAAAGCCCAAAAATCAAGAAGTGGAGATTCTTCATTCCACTGACATAAGGTCATTACAAATAGGAATGTAAATTAAGATAATAAGATAATTATTTACAGCATTTACATGCAATGAGGTTGTGTTAACATTGGGTTTGAGAATCCTTTTTGCAGTTCTTTCTTTCCTAGAGCCCTCCTTCCGGAAAGCCACCCTTTCTTTCTAGAGATAGTCTATTCAATACCAGCTTCCCTCCGTCACTGTCATGATATTAAATAAGATATAGTTTAATGCATGAAAGTAATCAAGTACAAGTTATGATGATACTTTATGGTATGATAGACATTGTTACAAAGATGACGAGGAGGCCTGGATCCCCCAAGATCTGAGCTATTCACCCCAGACAAGTCCTTATAACATCATCAAATTGGGTGAATGCACTTGACTCTCCCCTAGCCAAGTTCTTCCAGTGCATTAACAACACTGGCATCTACCTGACAATGTGGAAAACTGCCCAGGCATGTCCTGTACTTAAAAGCAGGACAAATCCAACCTAGCCAATTACTGCCCACCAATCTACTCTTGATCATCAGTAAAATGTTGGAAGGTGTCATGATAGTGCAATCAAGCAGCATCTGCTCAGCAATAACCTCCTCAGTGACAAGTCAGTTTGGGTTCCGCCAGGGCCCCTCAGCTCCTGATCTCAATACAGACCTTGGTTCAAACAATGGACAAAAGAGTTGAATTCCAGAGGTAAGGTGAGAGTGACAGCCCTTGACATCAAGGATCAATTCGACCGAGTGTTGAATCTAGCACCCCTAGCAAAACTGGAATCAATGGGTGTCAGGGGAAAACTCCCTCTTGGTTGGAGTCATTCTTGGCACATAGGAAGATGGTCATGGTTGTTGGAGATCAGTCAACTCAGATGCAGGGCATCTCCACAGGAGTTCCTCAGGATAGTGTCCTAGGCCCAACCATCTTCAGCTGCTTCATCAAAAACCTTCCCTCCAATTATAAGGTCAGAAGTGAGGATATTCACTGACGGTTGCACAATGTTCAGCACCATCCATAACTCTTCAGATACTGAAGCAGTCCATATTCAAATGCAACAAGATCTAGACAATATCCACAATTAGACATACTAATGGCAAGTTACATTTGCACTACACAAATGCCAGGCTATGACCATCACCAATAAGAGAAAATCTGACCACTGCCCCTTGTTACCATTGCTGACTCCCCCACTATCAAGCTCCTGCGGGTTACCTTTGACCAGAAACTCACCTGGATCTGCCACTTAAACACAGTGACTACAAGAGCAGGTTAGAGGCTAGGAATACTGTGCCACCTAACCCATCTCCTGACTTCTCAAAGCCTGTCCATCATCGACAAGACACATGCCAGGACTGTGATGGAACACTCCCCACTTGCCTGGATGGGTGCAGCTCCAACAACACTCAAGGAACTTGACACCGTCCAGAACAAAGCAACTTGCTGATTGGCACCACATCCAAACATCACTCCTTCTACCACAAATGTTCAGTAGCGGTCGTATGTACTATCTGCAAGTTGCACTGCAGAAATTCACCAAAGATCTTAGACAGCACCTTAGAAACCCATGACCACTTCCATCCAGTAGGACTGGAGCAGCAGATACATGGGAACACCATCCCTCGCAAGTTCCCCTCCAAGCCACTCACCATTCTAACTTGGCAATATATTGCTGTTCCTTCACTGTTGCTGAATCAAATTCCTGGAATTCCCTTCCCAACAGCATTGTAGGTCAATCTACAGCAGGTGAACTACAGCAGTTCAAGACAGCAGCTCACCACCACCTTCTTAAGCACTAGTGTCAGACAATAAAAGCTGACCAGCCAGTGAAGCCCACACCCCACAAATGAATAAAAGAAAATACTCAGCATTGACCTTTTCATAACCAAACACACAGCACTACATCCTTCCCAAACATTTTGCCCATTATTAACAGTTATGTTAACATTTATATAATTATATTTATCTCTATCCCATCTCATTCCAACTCTCTGACATCATAAATTCAGGTGTTCTGGAGGTTTCATTTTTCTTACATAATTCATTTCCTGTTGACTTGGGGCCTTGATTCTAATCTTGATCATGTGATGTCTAAATTCCTTTAAATTGAAAATCTTTTTGTCTCTTAGGTGTCCTTCTTGGAAAAAAACATTCTTGCTGAACCAGGAATTTGATCCACTACCTCATCTGGATTATCGTTAATTTCCTAAACTTCCTTCACAGAGGGCTTATTTCATGCTGATACAGACAATTGGCCCACAACATCATCCATGGGATCTCTAATCTTATGAATGCCCTTCAGGGAGTATAGCTCTTTTGAACCAGGCACTTTCTTCCATGTAGTTTACAACAATTTAATTTCTTCTTGACTGTGTCCTGAATCTGTGAACATTGGTCATCCCACTTCAGTTTGGCTTTCGTGGAGTCATATGTAGCTCATCTGTGTTCTGTGTGAAATCTTTACTGTCAATTTGTCAGCCAAACTGTGCTGAAGTATACTGACTCTCTACTTCAACTTGTTGATGCTTGCTTTCACTCCATGTGGCTACTTTACTGGTAAACGCAATATGTTCACTTCTTCAATCATACTACTTGAGGTTTGATGAGCCAACTGATCAGTGACTCTGGTAACTGTTGATTTCTACTTGAAAAATGACGCATTTAAAAGTTCTCTTGAACTTAAGTTGTCTCATCATCTGGTATAAGTCAAATCTGCTGTGCTTATCAGCTGTGTTGTTGTCTGAACAACTTCAGTTAAAAATTTATCAGCTAGGTCAATTAGGCTATAATAGTGCATTATTTTCTCATCATTTGAGTTTTCTCACAAACGTTGCTGATATTTCTGACCTGAACACTTTTTGCTGGTGATTGGAATGGAAACCAGTTCTGCCTATAGTGTATCATTGCCATCATGTTAATAGTATGCAAAAATTCACTCATGCCAACAGAGATATTTTCAATGTATTCTGTATACCTGTTGGATTCCACCATGAGTATCGGCAACCCTATGAAATCTAACAGCTGGCCTTGGACTAGGTGTTCAACAATGAACATTTTCTTGACATGTGTTTCCTTGCCTGACAGTTCTTTCACCAGTAGTCATATCACTGATGTCTCAAAATTGATTATAGCATACCTTTAATCTTGAGATCTATACCTCCCTGAACACATAATTTCACAGTTGTAAACTGTAATCTGTTACTTCAACCAATGTATAAGACCTAACTATGCAGTGACACTAGCTTGGTACCAAGCTTAAAGTTAATGAAATGTTCATTGATATGAACCTCTTCTTGCCAAAACGATTGGCTTGAATCACCAATTTCTCCTAGGAATACATCAGATTTCTCTATTGTAGGTAGCTCCACCTTGCCAATATCTCTATGTGAGTAGCTATTTGACCTTTTGCTACTCTGTGCTACTTTGCACATCTTCTGGAAGCAATCTGTTATTTTGCAGATATATTATTTTTTTACAATATCTGAACACTGCACAGCTTGTGCCTCTCTGGTTTAGTTGCTCCATAGCATTGACACTGACTTACACTATTTTCTGTCTGAATTATTCTCTGACAGGCTTCTCATGTGCCATATCATGGTTTTGTGTATCTTATGAACTGAATGAATTCTACTGCATTCTTATGATAAGGTTGATCTTCTCCTCTTAGGAATTCCCTGTTGTTCTTTCTGATATCTGCTTCCAGAACCTCTGAATTCTTTCTCCAAAGTCAAATCTTCTTTGCACTGTAATAAATTTGACGATGACTTATCAGCAAATCCAATAATAATCAGAGTCATACAGCATGGAAACAGACCCTTTGGTCCAAGTAGTCCATGCCGACCATGTTCTCAAATCAAACTTGTCCCACTTGCCTGCATCTGGCCCATATCCATCCAAATCTTTCCTAGTCATGTACTTATCAAAATGCCTTTTAAATGTTGTAACCGTACCGGCATCCATCACTTCCTCTGGCAGTTCATTCCACATACGAACCACTGTCCAAACGCTCATGTATTTTTAAAAATTTCTTCTCTCGCCTTAAAAATATGCCCCATAGTTTTGAACTCCCTCACCCTAGGGAAAAGACCCTTGCTGTTCATCTTATCTATGCCCTTCATGATTTTATAAACCTCCATAAGTTCATTTGTCAATATGGACTTTTGTAAAACATTTGACAAGGTTCTGCATGGTAGACAAATTAGTAAAGTTAGATCACATGGGATTCAGGTGAGCAGTGAAGAAGATTATCTAAGATTACAAAGAAATCTTGATCAATTGGGTCAATGGGCTGAGGAGAGGCAAATTTGGGTTTAATTTGGATAAATGCATTTTGGGAAAACAAACAAGGGCAGGGCTTATACAATTAAATAATTCTGTCTCTTATTGTTACATCCAGGCCCCATTTAAGATTTCTCAATTTGTTATTTCTCCAGACTGGACATCCCAAATCTTTAAATACCAGGTGAGGCGAGATGAACTGGCTTGCCAGTTGGTTGGTTGCAGCAAGGTTAATTTGAAAATACACTCCTTCCCTTATGGATACTATTCTCCCAGATCCAACTTACCTTATGCTTTAAAAGTACCCAATTTAACCAGTCTTGTTCAGTTAACAAGAAATGAGTTCAATAATCAGCACACATGAGAAGGAATATATACTCAACACGCATAAACACAGAAATGAGGTCAGTGCAAAAAGATAAAAGTTTTTTAAAAATATGTACAGATCAGGTTGTGAATTATTTATAAACAATGGATAGTTGATGTCACAGTCATTACAAGGTTACTGGCAGCATTGATGATGAAGTTTAACAGTCGGTCTCACTATCCTCAATTTGGCAGATTAGTTGAGATTGTATAGCTCTAATTCCTTTCGACTGATTGAATTCCAAAATTCAGGGTGAGAGAGAGAGTCTTTTTGTTGTCCTATTTTCTATTAGCTGGCTATTGGCTAGCTGACTTCTAATACACAGACTCTGCGGCAGCCTTTACCAACAACAGAGAAGTGACTGGGGATAGTTCTTCAACTGTGACCTCATAGTCTGCTAACACTTGAACCCAGGTTGATAGGCACAAGAATGTTAACTCCACACTCCAGAAGATTGAATTGGCTTGTTGACCCCTGTGCTTGCACATTCTTTAAAGGGAAAAAACATAAAATGTATCTATACTTTGGAACATGAATTTCCCATAAATGTGTGATATCCTGAGAGTCTCTCTTTCCAGAGAACCACTTAATTTCCATTTGCAGCCATTTTTAGCTGCATCAGCCTCTTTTAAAAAACACATTGTGAAGTTACAAGTTAAAAATGTTCATAGTACTTCAAGGCTCTGTTTTGTAGTTATGAAGCTTATGATTTATGATTTCAAAGCTCTATAGTCAGAGTTTTCCACCAACCTGTATAAATTATGAAAGTATCAATGGATTCCCTGGATGCTGAACTGTTCTGTTAAATCTTGCACTTTGAAGAATTTCATTTGTTCTGAGAGTAAAGCAGTTATCAAACGTTTTAAAAAATTCATCAGAAGTATCTCTTCTTCTTTTCTGCTTTGGGAAACTACAACATATTCAACTGGAACTGTACAAGACTATGTGTTTATTTGTTCAGCTTCTAATTTAGTTGTCTAGTTTGGAAGTAGTTTTCTTTTGTGAAGATTTGTTTACTCCAAGATTTTTAAATCTGCACTACATTTGGATCAGCTCTGAAATTAAATCTGGGCAATATGATTTCTGTTACAATTTCTTTCTAATTTGCCTATTTATTGTCTCTGCTTTAAAAGCACTCAATTCTGCTGTACAACAATGTTACTTGTCTGTATTGTTGTACTGAAGGATTTTTCTATGTTTTTGCAATCCAAATGGAGGAATTCTGCTTTCTGCAGCTTAAATGGAGGATACCAGTCGATGTCTAAAATCCATGTCTAAAATGGACTGCCTTCTGCAGTCTAATAAATAATTCCCATTCTCTTTAAAGACTTCATCAAGTGAATCCTGTTGACTGCATTCAATTTTAGAATAACAAATTTTGGAATCAACTGTGCTAAATTTAAATAAGGGAAATGCAAAGGATTTGGGGTAGAGTTTGCTGGAGTGTCCTGGGAAAGGAGTTTAGGAGGAAAGACAATTCAGGAGTAAAATAACTCTAGGAAGCTGGTATCCTGTCACCAAATCACCCTTTATTTACACGTGCATGGTACATGACACTGATTTAGCCACCTCAGAGCGAGCTCCTAGAGTGAACTGGACTCTTTAAAATCAGCCCCAATCAGAGAAATCATATTCTATGAGATCTCCCTGGCTGACATCATTCTAATCATTACATTCCTTCTGCTCTAAGTCCTGGGACATAGACCTGTTCTTCTTCCTGTAGCTTCTCCTGGAGCGTTTTCACACCAGGTCCAGCAGCATGTATCAGACCATAGCCTGCCTCTTGCGCCCGGTGCATCTCTGAAGAAAGTCATTTTCTATTTCCAGCCTTCCAGTAATATCGTCGAGGATGTGACATCTGCCACATCCATCTATCTCAGCGATTTCTCCAACGTTAGGTGGAGTTGGAGAACCCACAGGTTCTGACAGCCTTGCCAGATATTCTGAGAGGTGGGGCATGTTTTAGTCCTGCCCCATTTGTGAGGTTGCAGCTTTCGTGTGGTCTTTGGTCAGGACCACCTCTCCAACCCGAACTTCATATGTCATGGGACCTGAGCTTGCATTCACTATGTCTCTAACCCATGCAGGGCCATTCCCATGTTTTCAACACCAAACTTCATCCCCTGAAGTAAACTGCCTCTTTAGTTTAGAGAAATCTTGTGTCTGGCATTGGCATTCCTGAGGCCATTTCATCCTTCCCAATGTTCTGGGAAGACTGGATTTAACTAGTGTAGAGTCTTCTCCCCATTAGCAGCACTGCTGGAACTATCCCTGTCTTTGCATGAGAGCTGGTTTTTTAATCAAACAAGAACCAGGACAGTTGGTATTGAATGAAACTGTAGGTTGTTTCTTTAAGCCTGCCTTCAAAGTTTGGACTGCTTTCTCCAGCAGACCATTGGGTGTTAGATAGTATGGAGCTGATCTTACATGCCAAATACCTTTACACTTCAGGAAATATTCAAATTCCCTGCTGGTAAATAATGGCCTGTTGTCTATGACCAACATTTCCAGGAGTCCGTGTATTGCAAAAGATGCTCACAGGTTTTCAGTTATCGTCCCTGTATTTGATGAATGAACCCTACGCAGGTTCAACCACTTTGAATGGACAAATACAATGACTGAGAACACAGAACCCATGAAAGGCTCAGCACAGTCCAGGTATAACCCAATCTAGGGTTTAGTGAGCCATTCCCATAAATTGTGGGGGAGCTGCTGGTGATGATTTTTGTCCTTGTTGACACTCTAGGCATTGCCTCACCAACGTAGCTATGTTGGCACCCAATCTAATTAAGCAGTCATAATGGTTTCATGAAGGGAATATCATGCTTGAAGAACTGATTAGAATTCCTTGAGGAAGTAGATTAGATAGAGGGGTTGTAAGATGAAGTAATGCCTACTGCTGGCACAATGTTGGAAGAAGAAACCTCACCAGTGCTCATCATATTGTATGAGTTAGTTAGACACTTGGCCATATAATGTAGGTTTGCTGCCATCATCCCCCTTTTAGTTTGAGATCTACAGGGCCCGACTGACCCAGTGTGATAGAGGAAAACCACTAAGTAGTCCAACAAGAAGAGGTTCTTATCCTAAATTAGTTGTACTTTATTGTATGATACTAATCGGGTATCAGTTACATTGGTGTGATCAATATTGTTGTTAAGATTATGAGATGAAGACAACAGATCCAGAATTAGATTAGGTTAGATTCCCTACAGTGTGGAAACAGGCCCTTCGGCCCAACAAATCCACACCGACCCTCCAAAGAGTAACTCACCCAGATCCATTTCCCTCTGACTAACGCACCTAACCTATTGGCAATTTAGCATGGCCAATTCACCTGACCTGCACATCTTTGGACTGTGGGAGGAAACTGGAGCACCCAAAGGGAAACCCACGCAGACACGGGGAGAATGTGCAAACTCCACGCAGACAGTCGTCCGAGGCTGGAATCGAACCTGGGACCCTGGTGCTGTGAGGCAGTGGTGCTGTGAGGCAGCAGTGCTAACCACTGAGCCACCGTGCCACCCAATTGTTCTGTCCATTCATCTCCTGATGATATCATCATGTTAAGTTGAGCTTAATGCCTAACCTCTTTAGCGTTAATCCTTACAGAACCTAACATCTTATACAACATGCAGCTGGTGGCAAGCATGAAAAAGCCTTCCAGTTAAGTTAAAATCTTCCTTTATTGGGCCATAATAAATAGTTCTCCTCCAGATTCTCTTGCCTCAACTACAACATTTGTTTTCTGTAACTCTTTCCCCAGTGTTCACATCTAAGCCACCAAGAAGCAGCCATTCTGCACCCTCTTCCTGCCAGAATGGAGAAAACACACATGCTATATAAATGAAGCAAGCAAGTTGAAATATTCTAGGCCTGAATGTTAAATCAACATGTATGTTCTGCGTTCATTTTGTTCTACCTTCAGCCAATGAAGACTTGCTCAGGGTTAAAATCATTCTGTTAATGTGGGATAAAATTCTGGCAATATAAATTTGGGTGACCTGACACTTATGCAAAGTGGTGGATGGGAAGTCAGCCAACAGAGCATTAAAATATTCAAGTTTTGTAATAATAAAGGAAAGAAAGATTATTCCAGCAGAAGCTGGTGTGAATTTGGATAAGAAGTGGGTAATGTAACTGAGGTGAATGTGTTGATAAGATGGTATGGTTAAGCGAAAGCCTAAAGAGAGAAACATAATTTCATACAAATGTATATCAATTCAAGTAGAAGATCAGAAGCTTCTCAGACTTGCAACATTTGCTATCAGTTACATTGGTGTAATCGACATTGTTGTTCAGATTTTGAGGTCAAAAATCCAGAATTATTCACACCATCCATTTCCTGATGACATCATCATGTTAAGTGGAGCTTAATGCTTAACTTCTTCAGCATTAAACCATACAGAGCCAGATATTTTATACAATATGTAGCTGATGGAAAGCATGAAAAAGCCTTCCAATTAAATTAGCAGAAAACTTTCTTCTCTGACTTCAAAGCAATAGCCCTGTTAAGTACACAACATACCACAGCCAAGTCAGAATCAAGCACAGAACCAGAATCTGCAAAACAATGCAGACAGCGGGACCAACAATACAAACTTTAGGTACACTGAGTCTGACCACATCCAATTGGCGAGAAAAAAAGTCTGCCCTAATAATATCAAAAGAATAGGCATGTGGGATGAATATTGAACAAGTTGAATAAATTAGTGACTACTGTTTACTGTTGCACTTTCTAGTTGTCTCTTGAACATTACTAAATAATATAGTTTAATTTATTGTCAAAGAGTGTGGTGCTGGAAAAGCAGAGCCAGTCAGGCAGCATCTGAGGAGCAGGAGAGTCGACCTTTGGGGCATAAGCCCTTCATCAGGAATCTTATGCCCAAAACATCAACTCTCCTGCTCCTCACATGCTGCCTGACTGGCTGTGCTTTTCCAGCACCACACGCTTCAACTCCGATCTCCAGCATCTGCAATCCTCACTTTCTCTTAATTTATTGTCACTCCTTTTCATGAAAGAGAAGTTGTGTGACATTTCAGTTTATTAAGTTAAGATTTTAAAGATATTCACAAACCAATTCCAATTATTCCAAAACCAATTATTTCTTTTGTCACTATTATAAAATAGCAAGACGATCAACTTCAGCAGGGCATAAAACTACTGGTTTTATAACTATATATGTCCATTACATACCTTGCCCAGTCATAAAACTAGGCTCTCACCTAGTTTTAAAAAGCCATTCCCAAATGGTCAAATTATCAGTTATCACTATTATCACATGTGCACACTCCAATAGAATTTTGCAGTTACGATTTGCTCATAATATGTTAGATAACCTGCTCCTGGAAGAGTGCTTCCTGATCTTTTATTTGTTGATATTGCTGTAATATTTGTTCATTCTCTTCTTCCCTTTTTCTTCTGTTCTCCGAAACATCAATAGGGAAATTCTTCAGAGCACGTTGCATGCAAAGGTAGCACAACTCCTGCAACACCATACAGCAGCAAATACATTCAGTGCACTCTATTCTTTAAAACATATTGCAGTAGATTGTAAATACACATTTAATGTTCCATTGCACAGTTTGCCAACTTATTGCATAACACCACTGCATCTCCAATTTTTTTCTCTGCTCTAGCCCTTATAATTACTGTCAGAGATTTCTAAAGTTAATGTGTAGAGCACAGAAATATTTCTATAAAAGGGATTATCCCTAATATGTTACATTTGTTTAATCTATTATTTAGATCTTGTAATATTAGGTAAGATTTTAAACTCAGCCATACTGGTTGTACAGATGCAGAACTGGTACAAAATATCAGAAAATCAGATTTAATGCACCAAATTATCTGACAATGTTTTTTCCTCGCCTGACATATTTTATGCTCCTCTGTCCTGGTCTGATGATGTTGTTCATTCCCAATAACAGTTATAGAGTCAAACAGTAGTAGAGTTACAGAGCCCTCAGTGCAAATTGTCCAGGCCGAACAGATATCCTAAACTGATCTAGTCCCATTTGCCAGCATTTGGCCCATATCCTTCCAAACCTGTCCTGGAGATTAGATTACATTACAGTGTGGAAACAGGCCCTTCGGCCCAACAAGTCCACACCGACCCGCCGAAGCGTAACCCACCCATACCCCTACATTTACCCCTTACCTAACACTACGGGCAATTTAGTATGGCCAATTCACCTGACCTGCACATCTTTGGACTGTGGGAGGAAACCAGAGCACCCGGAGGAAACCCACGCAGACACGGGGAGAACGTGCAAACTCCACACAGTCGCCTGAGGCGAGAATTGAACCCGGGTCTCTGGCGCTGTGAGGCAGCAGTGCTAACCACTGTGCCACCGTGCCATCCTATCATGTACTCATCCAGATGCTTTTTAAATTTTGCAATTGTATCCACCTGCATCACCCCCTTTGGCAGCTTGTTCCACACACATGTGAAAAACTTGCCATTCCAGTCCCTTTTAAATCTATCCTCCCTCACCTTATCCCTCTAGTTTTGGATTCCCCTACCCTGGGAAAAAGACCTGGCTATTCACCATGCCCATGATGATTTTATAAACCTCTATAAAGTCACCCCTCAGCTTTCAACGCTCCAGGGAAAAAATCCTCAGGCTACTCCATCTCTCCACATAGCTCAAACCCTCCAATCCCAGCAATGTCATTGTAAATCCTTTCCGAACTCCTTCAAGTTTAACAATATCTTTCCCAAAGCAGGGAGATGAGAATTGAATATTCTAAAAGTGACCTCACCAATGTCCTGTACAACTGCAGCATGATGTCCCAACTCCTATACTCAATGCACTGACCACTGAAAGCAAGATGCCAAACGCCTTCTTCACCACCCTATCTACCTGCGACTCTTCTTTAAACAAACTATGTGCCTGCACTCTTAGGTCTCTTTGTTCGGCCACACTCCCCAAGGGTCCTACCATTAACTGCATAAGTCCTGCCATGGTTTGCCTTACCAAAATGCAACACCTCACATTTATCTAAATTAAACTTCATCTGCCACTGCTCGGCCTATCTAATCAAGATCCCATTGTACCCTGAGATAACATTCTTCATTGTCCACACTATCAATTTTGCTGTCATCTGAAAACTTACTAACCATTCCTCCTATTTTCACGTCCAAATCATTTATATAAATCACAAAAAGCAGTAGACACAGCACAGATCCTTGTGGCATACCGCTTATCACAGGCCTCGTGTCCAACAAATAACCCCTTACCATCACACTCTGTCTACAATCTTCAAGTCAATTTGGAATTCAATTGGCTAGCTCCCCCTGGATTTCACATGATCCAATCTTGCTAACCAGTCTACATGTGGAACTTTGTCAAATGCCTTGCTGAAATCCATATAATCAATATCTATTGCTCTGCCTTCATCAATATTCTTTGCTATCTCTTCAAAAAAACTCAATCAAGTTGTTGAGAAATGTTTTCCCAAGCAGAAAGCCATGTTGACTATTCCTGATCAGACCTTGCCTTTGCAAATACATGTAAATATACTATCCCTCAGAATCCCCTCAAAACAACTCAAACAACTTACCCACCACTGACATCAGGCTCACTGGTTTATCCTTCCTGGTTTCGTTATTACCTTTCCAGAGAATAATGGCACCACATTAGCTATCCTCCAGTCTTCGGGCACCTAACCTGTAGCTGTTGATGATACAAATATCTCAGCAAAGGGCCCAACAATCTCTTCACTCGTTTCCCATAAAGTTATGGGATACACCCGATCAGGTCCCAGGAATTTATCTACCTTTATACATTTTAAGACCTCTAACACCTTTCTTCAGTAATATGGACACTTTTAAAGTTATGAATATTTATTTCTACAAGTTTCCTAACTTCCATATCCTTATCCACAGTAAATATTGGCATGAAATATTTGTTTCGTACCTCACCCATCTCCTGTGGTTCCACATATAGAAGACCTCATTGATCTTTAAGGGGCCCTATTCTCTCCCTAGTTACTCTCTTGCACTTAATGTATTGTAGAATCTCTTTGGATTCTCCTTAACCCTGTTTGCCAATGCTATCTGATGTCCCCTTTTTGCCCTCCTGATTTCCCTCTTAAGTATACTGCTACTGCCCTTATACTCCTCCAGGGATTAACTCAATACCAACTGTCCACAGCTGACATATATCACCCTCCTGTTCTTGACCAGTCATCCAGCATTCCCTACACCTACCAGCCTTGCCCTTCACATTAACAGGAACATACTGTCTCTGAAATCTCGCTATTTCATTTTTGAAGGCGTGTCACTTTCCAACCGTCCCTTTACCCTCAATCAGCTTTTCAAAGTTTCTGCCTAATACTGTCAAAATTGAACTTTGTACAATTTAGAAGTTTAATTTTTAGATAAGGTCTATCCTTTTCCATAATCATTCTAAAACTAATAGAATTATGATCACTTGCCCCAAAGTGTTCCTCCACTGACACCTCAGTCACTTGCCCTGTCTTATTTCCCAAGCAAAGGTCAAGTTTTGCTCTTTCTCTAATAGGGCCGTCTACATATCGAACAAGAATATTGCGCACACTTAAATTCCTCTCCATCTAAGCCCGTAACATAATGGCAGTGCCAGTCTATGTTTGGAAAGTTAAATTCCGTTACCATTACCACCTTATTATTCTTACAGATATTTGAGAGTTCCTTACTTATTTATTTATCACTTACTTACTTATTTATTTCTGTAGCATCTATCCCCAAAAAATTAAGCCACCGGTCCTTCCTGAGCCATGTTTCTGTAATAGTTATGAAATCCCAGTCCCATGTTCTCAACCATGCCCTACATTCATCTGCCTTACCTCTCAGGCTCTTGTATTTAAATAAATGCAGTTTAATTTAGCAATCTTACCATGTTTCTGCTGTGCTCTTGTCTGTCTTGACTATTTAATTTGCTCCTTTTATCTACCATACCAGTCTCAGACTTGTCTCTTTTCTCATATCTCTTCAGAGGACTTTACAGGAGCTAGGATGGATAATAGTTTCAGGAGAAAGTGAGGTCTGCAGATGCTGGAGATCAGAGCTGAAAATGTGTTGCTGGAAAAGCGCAGCAGGTCAGGCAGCATCCAGGGAACAGGAGAATCGATGTTTCGGGCATAAGCCCTTCCTTATGCCCGAAACGTCGATTCTCCTGTTCCCTGGATAATAGTTTCAAGCAGGTAGAGAAACCGCAGATAGTCGGGTAGATGGGTTACCTCTAGGAAAGATATGCAGGTAGTGCAAGAGTTTCCTGTGGCTATCCCCATCTCAAACAAAGATGCTGTTTTGGAAAACGTAGGGGATGATAGACTCTCAGGGGAATGTAGTACTGACAGCCAAGTTTATGGTACTGCGACTGACTCTACTGTAATAAGAGGTATGCCAGGTTACAAACAATCGATTGTGATATGGGACTGTCTAGTCAAAGGCATTGACAGTCTCTTCTGTGGCCGGAAATGAAATATCAGAATGTTGTGTTGACCCACAGGTGCAGGGTCAAGGATGTCTCTAAGAGGGTGCAGAATATTCTCAAAGGTGAGAGAAACCAGCAGTGGGTCATTGTACACATTGGAACCAATGATATTGGAAGAGAAAAGGACAAGGTTCTAAGTAGGGAATATAGGAAATTAGGCAGGAGGTTAAAAAGTAGGTCCTTGAGGGTAGTAATGACGGGATTACTCCTGGTGCAATATGCTAGTGAAAGTAAGGATAGGAGGATAAAGCAGATGAATGCATGGCCGAGGAGCTGGTGCAAGGGAGAAGGATTCACATTTTTGGATCATTGTAAACTCTTCTGGGATAGAAATGACCTGTTTAAGAAGGACAGATTGTACCTAAATTGGAAGGGACTAATATGCTGGTGAGGAGGTTTGCTGGAGACACCCAAGATGATTTAAAATATTACGAGGGGTGGGACCCAGTGAGATAGTGAGAAAAGGGATCAGTCTGAAGCTGGTGCAGTTGAAAAAAGGAGCAAGTCAAATAGTCAAGGTAGGCAGGAGCAAAGCAGAGAATGAGGTAGAACTGATCAATTAAACTGCATTTATTTCAATGCAGGAGGCCTAACAGATAAGGCAGATGGTTGGGAATATGGGACAGACATATACCAGCTATTACAGAGACATGACTCAGGGATGGACATGACTGGCAGTTTAATGTTGCAGTGTACAGATTCTATAGGATGGGGGCTGAGAGAGGAGAAAGAGTGGCATTTTTGATAAGAGATCATATTACGGCTTTCTGTGGGGAGGATACTCCAGAGAGTAGATCCAGTGAAATCATTTGGGTAGAATTGAGAAATAAGAAAGGGATTATCACCTTATTGGAATTGTACTACAGACACCACCCCTTCCCCCGCTGATCTCCCTTCTCTCCCCCACTGCTCTCCCTCATCCTCCTCCTCACTTGCCCCCGCTTCACCGCATCAACGCCCACCCCCCACCCTCCCAAATAGTCAAGCAGGAAATTGAAAAACAAACTTGTAAGGAGATCTCACTTATCTGAAAAAATAATAGGGTAGTCATGGTAGGGGATTTTAACCTATTAAACATAGACTGGCCTGAGTGTTAAGGGCTTGGATAGAGAAGAATTTATTAAGCATGTGCAAGGAAATTTTCTTATTCAGTATGTAGCTACTAGAGAAGGAGCAAAACTTGAACTACTCTTGCAAATAAAGCAGGGCAAGTGACTTAGCTGTCAGTGGGGCAAGTGACTATAATTCTAAAAATATTAGGCAAGGCTGCCTATGTGTGGAACTGCAGGAGATGGGTGAGATACTAAACAAATATTTTGCATCAGTGTTTACTGTGGAGAAGGATAAGGAAGCTAGAGAACATGGGGCAAATAAATAGTGATATCTTGAAAAGTGTCCATATTACAGGGGAGAAAGTGATGGACATCCTAAAATGCATAAAGGTGGATAAATCCCCAGGACTGGATCAGGTGTGCCCTAGAACTTTATGGGAAGCTGGGGAAGAGATTGCTGGGCCCCTTGCTGAGATATTTGTATCATTGATAGCCACGCATGAGGTGTCAGAAGACTGGAAGTTGAGTAACGTGGTACCATTATTTTTAAAAAAGGGTAAGGAAAAGCCAGGTAACTATAGACCAGTGAGCTTGACATCAGTGGCGGGCAAGTTGTTGGAGGGGATTCTGAGAGACAGGATTTACATGTATTTGGAAAGGAAAGGACTGATTAGGAATAGTTAACTATTGTGAGTGGAAAATCATGTCTCACTAATTTGATTTTTTTTGAAGAAGCGATGAAGAGGATTGATGAAGGCAGAGTGGTGAATGTTGTCTATATGCTCCTCAGTAAGGCATTCAACATGGTAGATTAATTAACAAGGTTAGATCACATGGAATACACCAGGGAGAACTAACCATTTGGATACAAAATTGGCGAGAAGGTAGGTAACAGAGCATGGTGGTTTGATTTTTGGACTGTGACCAGTGGTGCGCCGCAGGGATCGGTGGTGAGTCTGCGGTTTTTTGTCACTTACATAAATGATTTTGATGTGAATATAGGAGGTATGGTTAGTAAATTTGCAGATGACACCACAATTGATAGATATAGTGAACAACAAAGAAGGTTACTTCACAGTACAATGAGACCTTGATCAGATAGGCTATGGGCCAAGGAGTGGCAGATGGAGTTTAATTTAGATAAATATGAGGTGCTATGTTTGGTAGGACAGATTAGGGCAGGTCTTATACACTTAATGGTAAGTTCTTGGGGAGTGCTGCCAAACAAAGAGACTTTGGAGTGCAGGTTCACAGTTCCTCAAGTGTGGAGGTCGCAGGCAGACAGGGTAGTGAGTGAGGTGCTTAGTACGCTTGCCTTTATTGGTGAATGAATTGAGTAGGTGTGTTGGGAGGTCACGTTGCAGCTTTACAGGACATTGGTTAGGCCACTTTTGAAATGCTGTAGTCAATTCTGGTCTCCCTGTTATAGGAAAGTTTTGTGAAACTTGAAAGGGTTCAGAAAAGATTTACAAAGATGTTACCAGGGTTGGAGGTTTTGAGCTATAGGGAGAGGCTGAATGAGCTGGGACCTATATTCCCTGGAGCATCAGAGGTTATGGGGTGACCTTTTACAGGTTTATAAAATTATGAGGGGCATGGAAATGGTGAACAGTCAAGGTCTTTTTCTCAGGGTAGGGAGACTCAAAACTAGAGGCTATAGATTTTAAGGTGAGACGGGAAAGATTTAAAAAGGACATATGGGGCAGACGGTGGTGTGTGTATGGAATGAGCTGCCAGAGAAGTGGTGGAGGCAAGTCCAATTCCAACATTTAAAAGGCGTCTGAATGGGTGTATAGAGGAACCTTGATTATCCGAATATCGGATTATCCAAAGGAGATCTCGAGGTCCCCATAGAAACATTACATTATCTTTACTCAGCGAGTCGGGAGTTCATGGAATGCCCTGCCAGTAGCAGTGATGGACTCTCCCTCATTATGGGCATTTAAGCGGGCATTGGATAGGCATATGGAGGATAGTGGGCTAGTGTAGGTTAGGTGGGCTTGGATCGGCACAACATCGAGGGCCGAAGGGCCTGTACTGCGTTGTATTCTTCTATGTTCTATGGGTTTCCAACACTGATCGTGTCTTTTGTTTAGTGATTAAACAGGCACTGTCTCCAAATGACTGACCTCTCACCCTCTCTCTCTACACCCACACTTTCCCTGGAGGTCTACAGAGGGGTGTACCCTAAAACCCCCTTCCCCAGATAATCTCTCCAACATTGTCCTGTACAGGGCAAAGGTGGAACCTGTCAAAAGGAGGCAGTATTGGATGGGGGTGGGGGTGGCGGTGGACAGGTGCGGACACTGTTGGATGCGAGCGGGCTGGGGGCAGTGTTGGACAGGGATTGGGGGGCCAACGGTGTTGGACAGGGCAGGCAGGGGGCGGAGTTGGACGGGGATGGGGAGCGGGCGGGGGCGGTGTTGGATTGGGACGGGGGGGGGCGGTGTTGGGCAGAGGGCTCGCATGCTGTGTGCAGCTGCCTCATCTCCTGAACAGGGAGCAGACTTAACAAAAAGCTCCGATGCCCAGAGGAAAGGCATTTAATCGATTAACTGAATAATCGATTATCTGAACGATATAGTGCCCACCCAACTCGTTTGGATAATCGAGGTTCCTTGGGAGGGATATGGGCCAAATGCTGGCAAATGGAACCAGATTAATTTAGAATATCTGGTTGGCATAGATGAGTTGGACAGAAGGGTCTGTCTCCGTGCTCTATATCTTTATAATTCTATGACTTGCTTTGAAAAAAACACTCATGACATGCTATCATAGCAGAAAGTGAAATGTCTGGAAGTCTTCAGCATAACAAAAATGCATCTTAGCTGGTTAGAAATCACGGACACAACTAAAGGGGCAGGAGACCTATTGAATGGATATTGTTGTATGCCCTTAAACTTATTTCCAGCTCAGCTCGAAATATCCCTAGGTATTCATTTGTATGGCATGATTTGAATGCAGTATGTGAAAAATGCATTGAAGCTCCTGTCTATTTTCAGCTGACAGTTTCCTCCTCTCACTGTCAGCACATCAGAAATGCTCTTTATAAACAAAAGGATTAGAGAGAATCATCAGTATGGTTTCTGTCTTTTTTGGTACCATAGTTCCCTATGAAATTAAACAGATGGCATGGAGAATTAAAAGAAAATTGTCCCGAATTCTTTCCTTTACAGAAGTCATGGCTCAGAGCTCCCTTAAGACCAAATTATGGTTCATAGATATTATAATATGTGTTCTATATAATACATGCATATAATACTACTATGGCTTTATAGCAAGAAATATAATATTTCCCTTCAGGTACCTCAGTAATGAAAGAGTGCATACCTGTCCTGCCCTGCAATGATCAGCGCAGGCATTGGCTGGTGGTGCTTTGAGTTTCAGTGACTGCCGATTTGTTTGTTGAATGCCAGGCTGACAGGATGGAGAACGATTTGGAGAAGACAACCTAAATATGCAATCCAAAATTCTACTTTAATGATTCCAAATCACTTATCTTACATAACACACTGCAGAAAAATGTAAGATTCAACAAACTTGAAAGGGTTCAGAAAAGATTTACAAAGATGTTGCCAGGGTTGGAGGATTTGAGCTATAGGGAGAGGCTGAACAGGCTGGGGCTGTTTTCCCTGGAGCGTCGGAGGCTGAGGGGTGACCTTATAGAGGTTTACAAAATTATGAGGGGCATGGATATTGTAAATAGGCAAAGTCTTTTCCCTGGGGTCGGGGAGTCCATGAAATAGAGGGCATAGGTTTAGGGTGAGAGGGGAAAGATATAAAAAAGACTTAAGGGGCAACTTTTTCACGCAGAGGGTGGTACGTGTATGGAATGAGCTGCCAGAGGATGTGGTGGAGGCTGGTACAATTGCAACATTTAAGAGGCATTTGGATGGGTATATGAATAGGAAGAGTTTGGAGGATATGGGCCGGGTGCTGGCAGGTGGGACTAGATTGGGTTGGGATATCTGGTCGGCATGGACGGGTTGGACCGAAGGGTCTGTTTCCATGCTGTACATCTCTATGACTCTTCTTGCAAATTGTGCTTCTCTTATAATAAACTGAAAATATCTAACTTAAATTTCTGGGAAACCCGCACCAACCAACCCCACTGTCCCGTGGTCGAACACTTCAAATCCCCCTCCCACTCTGCCAAGGACATGCAGGTCTCGGGCCTCCTCCATCGCCACTCCCTTACCACCCAACGCCTGAACGAAGAACACCTCATCTTCCGCCTTGGGACCCTCCAACCACACGGCAACAATGTGGACTTTACTAGTTTCCTCATTTCCCCTCCCCCCCACCTTATCCTAGTTCCAACCTTCCAACTCAGCACTGCCCTCATGTCCTGTCCTTCCTGTTCATCTTCCTTCCCACCTATCTGCTCCATCCTCCTCGCTAACCCATCACCATTACACCTATCTCCATCTACCTATTATTGCACTCTCAGCTATTTCACCACATTATGACTTCTGTGCTGTCTTTGGGGAGACAAGAGATGAGATTCTCGCTGCAGAATTCTCAAATAAAGAAGCTTCACATGAATTCTCTTTTGAAGTTATTGGTGGGTATCTTATATTTGTGAGGTAAAAACAATGACTGCAGATCCTGGAAACCAGATTCTGGATCAGTGATGCTGGAAGAGCACAGCAATTCAGGCAGCATCTGACGAGCAGCAAAATCGACATTTCGGGCAAAAGCCCTTCATCAGGAATAAAGGCTTTATTCCTGATGAAGGGCTTTTGCCCGAAACGTCGATTTTGCTGCTCGTCGGATGCTACCTGAATTGCTGTGCTCTTCCAGCACCACTGATCCAGAATCTTATATTTGTGGTCTCCCGACAAGTGAAAAAACTTGTTTTGTACTCCACCTACCAAATAATTTCAAATATTTGAAGAACCTTTTATTCAGACACCCTCAGCATTTTCTCTTCTAGAGAAAAGCACTTGAGTGAATTAGGTGTACTTGGTAAGTTTAACTTCTCAATTCTGCAATCATTCTTATCAATTTTTTTTGTATCATCACCTATGTTTCTAAAACTTCCTTAATGTGAACACTACAATTATGCACAGGTTCCAAATGTGGCCAAAACTAAGTCAATATTATTGTCAATAAGATATGACAAAAATTAGTATTGTGTCAGACAGTATATTCTTGTACTATAAGTATAAATTGTGAAAGTCGCAATGGAGTATATATGGGCGGCACGGTGGCACAGTGGCTAGCACTGCTGCCTCACAGCGCCAGCACAGTAAATTAGGCAATCACTCCCAGATTATCAACAAAGTATAAACATGATTAGAATAATCATGATTAGAATAAATATTGTTCATGTCTGTTTACAATACAGGAAATGACATAATCATCTCATAAAGTGTATCATTGGCTTCTCAAGCTTTAGAGTTCAGCTGAGATTTCTTTGCTGTGTTCAAAGTATTACATACAATGAATCTTGGGGTCATTTACAAGTTAGCACTTCTGGCACTAAGCTTTACAGGTTTGTATTGCATATCAGGAATTCAGGAATGAAAATCATCACACTATATTCAGTTTTAACTAATCTGAATTAGTTTTAAAATTGCATGGTCTATAAATGGTCCAACAATCTCTGCATCTGAAACTCCTAACATGCAACTCTCCACTAATAATAACAACTTGTAAATCTACTCCTTTATTTCAATTTATGCAATCAGCTTTATCGTTATCTTTTTTATACACAGATTACCAAAAACAAAGTTTGATTTACACACTGGATTTATAATTGTTACTGTCCTTCTGATAGTATAATAATTCACAGGATTACAGGGTTGTTATGGCACAGAGGAGGCCATTCAGTCTATTGTGTTTGCAACAGCTTTCTGACCATTTTAACTTTGTGTCAATCTCATTTTTCCCATAAGCCCCACACTATTTCTATTTAAATAAACACCAATTCCTCCCGAATGCCTCAGATGAATGATTCTACCATTCTTCAATGCAGTGCATTCCACACTCCAACTACATGCTGTGTGGAAAGACTTTCTCTCACCAAACATTTGCCCCTTTTGCAAAACACTTTAAAACTGTATGTTCTAATTCTTGATCTGTTTATCAGCAGAAACTGTTTCTCCAGACCACTCATGATGTTGGAAACTTCAATCAAATCTCCTCTTACCCTTCTCCTCTCCAAGGAAAACAATCTCAACATCTCCAATCTTCCCTCATTACCAAAGTGTCTCATCCCTGGAACCATTCACGAAAACCTTTCCTGTGCTTTCTCCAAAGCATTCACAGCCTTCCAAACCAGAATTGGAATTGCTGGGTGTCTTAAAATACATTAAAGTAGACAAATCCCCCAGGCCACATCAGAGTGAATGATGGTGGAGGGTTGTTTTCAGACTGGAGGTTCAGAAATCAACAGTGATGGTCTGATTGCTGGGTCCACTTCTTTTTGTCATTTATATAAATGATTTAGATGAGAATATAGAAGGCATGGTTAATAAGTTTGTGGATGGTACTAAATTTGGTGATATAGTGGGCAGTGAAGAAAGTTATTTAAGATTACAAAGGGATCTTGATCAATTGGGTCAATGGGCTGAAGAGTGGTAGATGGAGTTTAATTTGGAAAAACGCAAGGTATTGCATTTTGATGAAACAAGCAAGGACAGGACTTATACAATTAAGAGTAGGGCCTTAGGTAGTGTTGTAAAACAGAAAGACCTCAGGATTCAAGTACATAACTCTTTAAATTTTACATTACATAGAGATAGGGTGGTTAAGAAGGCATGTAGCATGCTTGCATTCGTTACTCAGACCTTTTGAGTATAGGAGTTCGGACATTATGTTGAGGTTGTACAAAACATTGGTGAGACCTCTTCTGGAGTACTGTGTCCAGTTCTGGTCTACCTGTTATTGGAAAGATTTTATTAAGCTGGAGAGAGTCCAGAAGAGATTTACCAGGATGTTGCTGTGAATGGACAGTTTGAGCTATAAGGAGAGGCTGGATAAGCTAGGACTTTTTCACTGGGCGTCGGAGGTTGAAGGGTGACCTTATAGAACTTGATAAAGTAGTGAGGGATACAGGTAAGGTGAATGGCAGGTGTCTTTTCCATAGGATGGGGAATTTCAAGACTAGTGGCCATATTGTTAAGGTGAGAGAAGAAAGATTTAAAAAAGACATGGGGGCAATCTTTATAATAAAGAGAGTGGTTTGTGTGTGGAATAAAGTTGCAGAGGAAGGAATGGATACAGTTACAGTTACAACATTTAAATGGCATGTGGATAAGTACATGGATAATAAATGTTTGGACGTATAAGGGCCAAGTGCAGGAAGGTGCACCAGTTTAGTTTCGCTTGGGATTATGGTCAGCATAGACTGGTTGGACCAAAGGGCTTGTTTACGTGCTGTATGACTCTATGGCCAGATGGGGACTAGCCCAGGATACTGCTGGAAACAAGAATGGAAATGGCTGGCACCTTAACAGGTACCTTTGCATCCTCTTTGGCCTCAGGTGAGGTTCCAGAGATCTGGAGCATGGCCAATGTTTTTCCTTTTTTTAACAAGGGAAACAGAGTAATTAAAGGCCAGCGAGCCTGGTGTCAGCGGTTGAGAAGCTGTTAGAGAAGTTACTGAGAGATAGTATTTATTCACATTCTGAAATAAATAGACTAGGCAGCATGGGTTTATGTGGAGAAGTCATGTCTCACCAACTTGATTTGAGGAGGTGATGAGGGAAGACAGTGGGTGTTGTATACATGGACTTTAGTAAGGCATTTGATCAGGCTGATAATCATGGGATGTTGGGTGAGTTGGCTAGATGGATGCAAAACTAGAAGACAGAGTAGGGTTAAAGGGTGCTTTTCGGAATGGAGATCAGTTACTAGTGGTGTTCTGCAGGGATCAGTGCTGGGGCTTTTGTTGATTGTAATATATATATATAAATCATCTCGAAGAAAATGTCGGTGGTTTGATTAATAAGTTTGTGAATGACACCAAAATTGGCAGAGTTGCAGATAGTGAGAAGGACTGACAAACAATGTAGCAAAAGTTGAATACATTTCAGATTTGGGCAGAGAAATGGCAGATGGAGTTCAATCCAGACAAATGTGAACTATGCATTTTGGAACATCAAATTTGGGTATGAATTACGCAATAAATGGCAGAACCCTTAGGTGCACTGACATGTAGAGGGATTTGGGAATACAGATCCACAGATCTCTGAAAGTGGAAATACAGGTGGATAAGTGATCAAGAAGGCATACAACACGCTTCCCTTCATTGGCCAGGGCATCAAATATAAAAGTTGGTGAGTTATGCTGTACAAAACTTTAGTTAAGCCACACTTTGAAATACAGGTACACAATCCTTTATCCGAAACTCTTGTGACCAGCTGGTTTTTGGAATTCTGAACTTTTCAGATCTTGGAATAAGTGACAGCTTAATGGTGAAATTTTTAAAAATCTTACCGAACAGTAGACAGACCCGTGAGTACTACGGACCCTGAGACAGAATTGACGCCTGCCAGTGCTGGGCCATGCCCCAGCATGTTGTGGGTCAAGTGAGTTAACTTTTTGCACACTAAACAACCTGGCTACGGAGGAAAAAACTTAACAATAAACTCCGGATTTTGGAAATTTTCGGATTTTGGCATTTCGGATAAAGGATTGTGTACGCATATTTCATGCAATTCTGGTCACCACACTACCAGACAGATGTAGATGCTTTGGTAAATGTGCAGGGAAGGATGTTGCCTGGTCTGGAGGATTTTAGTTATGAGGAGAGGTTAGAAAACCTCTGATTGTTTTCACTGGAAAGACAGAGGATGAGGGGAGACTTGAGATCTATGAAATTACGAGAGACATCGAGTGGAAAGTCAGAGGCTTTTTCCCAGAATGGAACAGTCAACTACAAGAGGGCACAAGTTTAAGGTGAGAGGGGGAAAGTTTAGAGGAGAAGTGCAGGGAAATGTTTTCATACAGAGGGTGGTGGGTGCCTCGAATGCATTGTT
This sequence comes from Chiloscyllium plagiosum, assembly GCF_004010195.1. NCBI lineage: Eukaryota > Metazoa > Chordata > Chondrichthyes > Orectolobiformes > Hemiscylliidae > Chiloscyllium > Chiloscyllium plagiosum. The sequence goes on from NC_057715.1 coordinate 56,399,327, forward strand.
AATGGAGATTGTGGAAGCAGGCACATTACTAGCATTTCAGGCATATCTTGATAGACACATGAATGTTAGGCAAACAGAGGGATAGATTCTGTGCATGGGCAGTAAGTAACCAGTCTAAATAAGGATTAGGAATCGGATCAGACTTGCTATGCCGAAGGAACTGTTCCTGTACTATATTGCATTGTGTAATAGTCCAGCTGAGGTCTAACCATTGTCTTTTATAAATTCATCATAATCTCCCTGAACTTATAATCTACGACCTTATTTATAAAGCCTAGCCTTAGCATACTGTATGCTGATGTTATTGGACTGATTCCTGGAATGGCAGGACTGATGTGTGAAAAGAGACTGGATCAGTTAGGACTATATTCACTAAAAGAATGAGGTGGCGGGGGGGGAGGGAGTCTCATACAAACCTAAAAAATTCTAACAGGACTAAGGTGGTAAATGCAGGAAAGATATCCTGATGACTGGGTAATCCAGACCACTCATCACAGTTTAAGTATACAGGGTAGGCCATTCAGGATTGAATGAGGAGAAACTTCTTCACCCAGAGAGTGATGAGCCTATGGAATTCTCTTCCACAGAAAGCAGGTGTGGCCAAAACACTGAATAGTTAGATAGACAGATAAATTTCTTTGAACTAAAGAGATCAAAAGGTATAGGGACAAAGTGCGAACAGGATATGGAATTGAATGATCAGCCATGATCATATTAAACGGATGACCAGGCTTCAAGGGCTGAATTGCCTACTCCTGCTCTAATTTTTATATTTCTATGATTTACTTACTGCTCTTTCTACATGTCCGGCAATTTTACTGACTTATGCATATATGCATCCAGGTTTCTCTGATCTTACACACTGTCTAGAATAGCATTATTTATATTATACTGTCTTTCCATGTTGTTCGTACCAAAGTGGACCATCTCGCATTTCTCCACATTGAACTTATTTGTTGCCTTTCTGCCAATTGCATCAATAACTCTTATGTCAATAAATACAAATAAAAACTGTGGACATTGGAAATCTAATACAAAAACAGAAAGTGTTGGAGAAATTTTGCAGCTGTGGCAGCAGCTGTAGAGGAAAAAAAGGACTTCGTGTTTTGAGTCCAGTGACCATTCATCAGAACCAAAAATAGCTGGAAAAGCTCAATGCTGATTACAGGGTGGTGGGAGGGTTGGGGAAGGAATAGAGTACAGGAGGATGGCACCCACAGACAGGAGAGAGGTAAAACATGAAATAGACTGTGCAGCTGATTTGCAAAGCAGAGTGAACTTGCAAGTGATTCTGTTCCACATGTCTGCTGTCCTTGTCCTTCTGGGTGACAGTGATCACAGGTTTCAAAGGTTCTGTCAAAGGAGTATTGGCAAGTTACTGCAATGCATCTCCTGTATGGTACACACTGCTGACACTACACGTCAGAGTTGAAAGAGTGAATTTTTAAAGTATAGGATTTAGATTCAATGAAGCCAGTTGTTGTGTCCTGGATGGTGAGTTTCATCCAGGCAAGTGCAGAGTATTTCATCACATTCTTGACTTGTGACTTGGCGATAGTGTGCAGACTTTGAGGAGATAGGTGGTGAGTTACTCATCACAGAATTCCTAGCCTCTGAACTGCACTTGTTGCCACAGTTTTTATATGGCTGACCCCATTCTGTTCTGGTCAATAGTAATAGGATTCTGATAGTGGTAGCCATGGTAATCCCATTGAATATCAAGGAGAAATGTTTAGGCTTTCTCAACTGAAAGTAGCCACTACCAAGTACATGTGCAGCACACGTTACTCGCTGCTTATCAAACTGAGCCTGAATTTTATCCAGATCTTTCTGCATAGGAACACAGGTTGCTTCAGTGTCTGAGGAGTTGCTAATCTGCCACTGCTCACTACCACATTGTTAACCACTGCGGTATTTTCTCCAGTTGCATGAAGTATATGCTGAACACACAACACACATAAAACTATTGTGATTATTTTGGAAATGAAAAGCTGCAATCCTATCTTTTACTACTGCATTTTCAACAAATGGAATATGTGCCTCACCTTGAAGCTCTCAGGATTAGGGAATTTGCATAATAATGGCTAATGTTTGCATCAGTACTGGTGGGTGATAAAGCGTGGTGCTGGAAGAAGCACAGCAGGTCAGGCTGGTCAGAATCTGAAGAAGGATTCCACCCAAAACATCGACTCTCTTGCTCTTGGATGCTGCCTGACCTGCTGATTTTTCTAGCGCCACCCGTTATCTAACTGTCCAGCATCTGCAGTCCTCAATTTTTCCTCAATACTGGTAGTACCTGGAGCACTTACAAGGTGGTGAGGGAAGGAAAATAAATGGCGTTAGTGTTGTTTGACTGCATAGCCAAAAGATCCTTTTTTTATTTCCAGGCTGTTCACTGAAAGCCCACTGCTTATTTTCACTCAAGTGTTTCATTTCACAAATTAGACCTGGAAGTCTGCACTCTTTTCTCCTTTATACTATGATCTTGCAGTACACGGCACAAAAGGCTGGATCTGTGGGAATTTTAGCAGATGATGCCACTTCATCAGTTCTGTTTCCTAATTGTATATCCATTTGTAAGAAAGATTAGCTGCTATTACCTAGATCCTTCGGTGAAATCCCAGTAAGGGTTACTTCAGAGACGGAATTGGTTGGGCCCCATCAGTTGTCCATTCCCACCAGTTCTCACTAGCCTCTTTTAAACAGGTATTAGCCTCTGGCTCCATGGAAATTAACAACCTATGAGTTTTAGAAAACTTTCTCTACAAAGATACCAGGTTCACAATGTCTCTAAATGTTTTAACTGAAATATCAAATAAGTAAAATCAGGGATCCATTCTATAACCTGATTTTGAACATGCCATTATTTATTTTAAAAACCTACAGGCATTATATCTAGTCTTAAATGGTATTTAAAATATGCACCAAGACAGAATAATGCCTTGTCTTTATAGATCATCATATTCTTTAATCAATATCATTGAAGTATAATTAATAAGGTTGCCATTGTTCTACCAGGAGAAAGTGAGGACTGCAGATGCTGAGGATCAGAGCTTAAAAATGTGTTGCTGGAAAAGCGCAGCAGGTCAGGCAGCATCAAAGGAGAAGGAGAATCAACGTTTCGGGCATAAGCCCTTGTTCTAACAGACCAAAGGACTGCCCTCTCATTACAGAGAGATGACTGGTGATCATCTGAGGGTCACCATGCTTCAGGTGAGGGAAGAGGTTGAGAAGAAGAGTCCCTCATGATAATATCAATCAGCACATGATTTGAACCCACAGTGTTTACTGTGGAAAAGGACATGGAAGATATAAAATGTAGGGAAATAGATGGTGACATCTTGAAAAATGTCCATATTACAGAGGAGGAACTGCTGGAAGTCTTGAAACACATAAAAGTGGGTAAATCCCCAGGACCTGATTAGGTGTACCCTAAAACTCCGTGGGAAGTTAGGGAAGTGATTACTGGGCCCCTTGCTGAGATATTTGTATCATTATAGTCATAGGTGAGGTGCTGGAAGACTGGAGGTTGGCTAATGTGGTGCCACTGTTTAAAAAGGGTGGTAAGGACCACCCAGGGAACTAGAGACCAGTGAGCCTAATGTCGGTGGTGGGCAAATTGTTGGAGGGAATCCTGTGGGACAGGATGTATAAGCATTTGGAAAGGCAAGGACTGATTTGGGATAATCAACATGGCTTTGGGCAAGGGAAATCATGTCTCACAAACTTGACTGAGTTTTTTGAAGAAGTAACAAAGAAGATTGATGAGGGCAGAGGGGTGGACGTGATTTATATGGACTTCAGTAGGGAGTTCAACAAGGTTCCCCGTGGGAGACTGGTTAGCAAGGTTAGAGCTCATGGAATACAGGGAGAACTAGTCATTTGGACACAAAACTGGCTCAAAAGGTAGAAGACAGAGGGTGGTGGTGGAGGGTCATTTTTCAGACTGGAGGCCTGTGACCAGTGGAGTGACACGAGGATCAGTACTGGGTCCACTACTTTTCGTCATTTATATAAATGATTTGGATGTGAGCATATGAGGTATAGTTAGTAAGTTTGCAGATGACACCAAAATTGGAGGTGTAGTGGACAGCGAAGAAGGTTACCTCAGATTACAACGGGATCTTGATCAGATGGGCCAATGGGCTGAGAAGTGGCAGATGGAGTTTAATTTAGATAAATGCAAGGTGTTGCATCTTGGGAAAGCAAATCTTAGCAGGCCTTATACACTTAATGGTAAGGTCCTAGGGAGTGTTGTTGAACAAAGAGACCTTGGAGTGCAGTTTCATAGCTCCTTGAAAGTGGAGTCACAGGTAGATAGGATAGTGAAGAAGGCATTTGGTATGCTTTCCTTTATTGGTCAAGAGTATTGAGGTCATGTTGCAGCTGACCAGGACATTGGTTAGGCCACTTTTGGAATATTGCATGCAATTCTGGTCTCCTTCCTATTGGAAGGATGTTCCAAAACTTGAAAGGGTTCAGAAAAGATTTACAAGGATGTTGCCAGGGTTGGAGAATTTGAGCTATAGGGAGAGGCCAAACAGGCTGGGGCTGTTTTCCCTGGAGCGTTGGAGACTGAGGGGTGACCTGATAGAGATTTATAAAATCATGAGGAGCATGAATAGGATAAATAGACAAAGTTTTTTCCTTCGGGTGGGGGAGTCCAGAACCAGAGGACATAGGTTTAGGGTGAAAGGGGTAAGATATAAAAGAGACCTAAGGGGCAACTTTTTCAAGCAGAGGTGGTACGTGCATGAAATAAGCTGCCAGAGGAAGTGGTGGAGGCTGGTACAATTGCAACATTTAAAAGGCATCTGGATGGGTATATGAATAGGAAGGATTTGGAGGGATATGGGACAGCTGCTGGCAGGTGGGACTAGATTGGGTTGGGATATCTGGTTGGCATGGACGAGTTTGTTTCCGTGCTGTACATCTCTATGAATGTATCTGCATCACTCTGCATTACAAACTAGCCATCCAGCCAACTGAGCTAACCAACCTCCAATACTATACCTGATGAAGAAGACAAAATATAATTTGAAGTTATTAGCACAATTAAATTCTATTACTGCACTGAGTAAATTAAATTAGATTAGATTACTTACAGTGTGGAAACAGGCCCTTTGGCCCAATAAGTCCACATTGCCCCTCCGAAGAACATCCCACCCAGACCCATTCCCCTACATTTACCCCTTCACCTAACACTACGGGCAATTTAGCATGGCCAATTCACCTAATCTGCACATCTTTGGACTGTGGGAGGAAACCGGAGCAGCCGGAGGAAACCCATGCAGACACAGGGACAATGTACAAACTCCACACAGACAGTTGCCTGAGGCGGGAACTGAACCTGGGTCTCTGGTGCTGTGAGGCAGCAGTGCTAACCACTGTGCCACCATGCCGCCCAAAGCAGATTTTATTTTTTTCAATCAATTAGGAATTTACATTTTGAAACAGTGAGGCTAAATTACTTGTCCTATTTCTTATCTCCTTGGAAAATAAAAATAAAAACCGTACTGGAGAGCAATGATGATTCCAATTATTGTGTCATATACTAAAATTGAAAATTCCATTCAATTTGAATGCATGCAATTTACATACAGAATTCATGAACAAGGATATTGGCTAATGGCACAAATGACTCAGACAATTAATTTGATGCAACTGGTCACATATTACCTTTCTGATAAATCTTTGTGCTCGGTAATCTTTTGAAAGTCTTCTGTCAGACACACAGCAGAAGTTTTGGCAGGAGTCAAAGGTTGTTTAACATAGGACTGTTTGACATGAGGCATTTCTGTAAAAAACCAAAACAATGCTCATATTAAAATTTTTCCAGCTCCTGATTTCAGACATGAAGGCGATAATTCAGTCTCAATATGCATCAACTAGGAGGCACACATCACAACTGTACCTTATTAATGTTAATAGCACGCTATCTCTATCTATAGCATTTGTAGAGGCAGCTTGCTCATTTGAATAAAAATTAACATTTATTTGGTTGCAACACTCCCAAAGTTAAATCCAGAGGCTTCAGGGTATTTAAATGTAATATGGTGAACTCAGGAGAGCATTCCTATGGATGTTGTCTGCTGCAAATTGTACTTTTACATTTTCATGCATTGACATTGCTTGGCGGATGTATTGCAAATACCGCATGTGCTGCAAATTGCAAAATGCTGGCTTCCTACTGGCAAAGAATGGCCACAAAAGGTGGACAAGAAAAGAGAAGATAGAGAGAATTTTAAAAGGTTATAGTCAACAATGAAGGGGAAAAAAGGGAATGGCTGAGAAGCAACAATAAATGAAGTATAAGAGTGAGAGGAGCAAAGAAGAAGAAGCATACAGAATGAGAAGATAGCCAGAAATGAAATGCTGAAAAAGACAAAGAACGCCAATAAGAAGATGCACTTGAGGCAATGCAATGCAAATGCAACAAGAAGTGACTGGGACATAGAACAGTATAATACCTAAAAATGATGGTGCACTTGTGTAGGTTGGCTCCACCAAGCCAGATATTTATTCTGTGGGAAGAGAAGGCAATAGTATCAGGGTGAGGAGAGAAAATAAAGACAGTCAAGCACTAGAAAAATAGAATACCATGCTCTCTTAGGAACCACAAAGATCTCCAAACAGCTTTAGATGATGCCTGGAGCAGTCTGCCTAGGATTGCAGATTACACCTGTCACAGAAAAGAGGGGGAGGTGAAATGAACTATTATTTTTGTATTCCTCTTTTGTGCATATCAAATATGGTTTTTAAATTTAAAATTATCTTTGTGTTTTGTTTTTCCCTTTGAAAAATACGTAGTCACGTATTTTAATTGTTTGCGAGACACATTCATGCACAGGTATTCAAGAAAGAGAGAAATTTAAGTAAAAATAGCTACAAATTGCAAATTTCTTAAAATAAAAGATATCAACTTCGTTCACATGAGACCAGTAAGTCAATATCCAGTTAATGTTCTTTCAGTTGGCTTACACAGAGGTCTCTTTTGCAACAGGGCAGATAGTGAAATTTCTGATGCATGTGAAGTAGTTGAAAATTGGTTCATTCTGCAGATGAAACAAAGTTTCTTTCCAGAAATCAGACTTTTGGGAGATATGGAGATCAGAGGCAGTAAGCCTGGAGGAACTTAATTTTTCAAAGTTGCAAACAGACTGAAGAACTATATAACTTTGACATTTATTAATGATGGAACAAATAAACTAGCAGTTGCAATCATGTAATTGGGCCTGCAGGTTGAGAAGTGGTTAGCTCCATTAGCTGAATGGCTGGTTTACAATGCAGATTAATGCTAATCGTGAGGGTTCAATTCCTGCTTTGGCTGAGTTTACTATATCCTGGGAGGTTTTGGCAACTTTACAGTTACTTATCCATTAATCTCTTAAAATTAGATGCGGAAATTACAATCATTGCACAATCTTAAAATGTGTATTGAAATTAGGATCCTTCAGGAAACATGTCTTGGGTCATGAAAGAAGAAAAGTATGTTAAATCATTTGAATTCGGAAGCTCGCTAATGTGCAGCAACTACTATATTTCTTGCATTTATATCTCACTACTGGCCCAACCAGCTTCATTTATATGCCACTTTAAATTCTCTCCTTCCCTAAGAACTCTAACAGCAGCAAGTCTAACATGAAAGTCAGACTGACTATTATGGCAACAGCTTGCTACTTTCTGTTTCCCTGCATAAGAACTCCTCTCTCATTTTATATATCAAAAAATGCAATTAGGTACTTTTTAGCTCAGTTGTTTGGATAGCTGGTTTGTGATGCTGAGTGACACCAAAAGAATAATCTCAATTCCTGCATCTGCTGAGGTCATAATAAAGGTCCTGCCTTGTCAGCCTCACCCGTTGTTTAAGGTGTGGTGTTCCTCAAGTTAAACTCATCATCCTTATACACTCACAAATGTGTGGCTAAATTCCACCTCAACTCCATTTACAAATTGGCAATTCCCACCACCATTGTAGACCTGACCTCAAACAATGACAAGACAGAATACAGGAAAGAGATCAAGTGATCAGCAGCATGGTGTAAAGACAACAATCTCTCCAATGTCAGCAAAAAGGAGGTATTCATTGACTTCAGGAAGGGAAGTGGTGGAAACCCCCCTAACTGCAAACATGGTGCTGAGGTGGAGAAGGTCAAGAGCGTCACGTTCCTGAGAGTGATGATCACCAACAATCTTTTCTGGTCCACCCACATTGACACGATGATCAAGAAAGCACAACGTCTCTACTTCCTCAGGAGGCTACGGAAATCTAGCATGTCTGCAAGGACTCTGCCAATTTTTTTTTGATGCACCACAGAAAGCTAACTGCTTTTCACAAGAATCTACTGAGAGAGTCATCAACACAGGCCGGTCCATCATACAAACTAGTCTTCCATCTATTGACTCCATTTATACTTGCTGCTGCCTTAGGAAAGCAACCCCAACATAACCAAAGACCTTTCCCACCCCAGTTGCACTCTCCTCTGCCGTCTTCCATCAGGCAGAAGATATAAAAGTTAAATACAGGTACAAACAGATTCAAAAACAGGTTCTTCCTTGCTGTTATCAGACTTTTGAACAGACCTCTCAAATGCTAATACTAATCTTGCTCTCTCTCTCTCTGCACCTTCTGTGTGTCTGTTCTGCTATGCTGATGCACTTTGAATGGTACGATCTATCTGTACAGCATACAAAACAACATTTTTCACTGTATTTCAGTATATGTGACAACAATAAAATAAATCATCTCTTTCTAGTGGAACATTGGCAATTTTTTTTATTAATAATTTAGATCTTGGTGGGCAGGGGTCAATTGCAAAGTTTGCAAATGAAACAAAACTTGGAAGAATTGTAAACTGTGAAGAAGAAAGCTGTGAACTCCAAAAGGGGATAGACTAGTTTGAAGTAAGCAGATGAGTTTCAATGTAGAGAAATGTGAAGTAATATATTTTGAAGACCTTTGAAAGACAATACAAAATTGGAGTACAATTCTAAAGGCATGTATAATTCACAGATCATTGAATATGGGAGATAGGTACACACAAGTCTCCTTTATTAATAGCGGCATGGGTATAGGTGCTGGGTGGTTACAATGCAAGGGGGTGATGTTGAACTTGTATAAGACATTTATTAGACTTCACGTGAAGTATTGTTTACAATTCTGGAAGAATCTGAATTCATTGGAAAGAGTGCAGAAACTATTTACAAGAATGGTTCCAGAGACTTCATTTAAGAAGATAGAATGAAGAAGTTGGGACTGTTCTGCTTGGTGAGGAGAAGGTGAGAGGAAATCTGATTTGCATTTTCAAAATCTTGAGTGGATAGAGCAGATAGGGAGAAACTGCTTCTGCTTGTAAAAGAAACAAGAACAAAATGGCATATATTTACAGCAATTTGGAGAAGAAGCAAGTGTGATATGAGAAAAAATAATGACTCAGCAAGCAGTTAGGGCATGGAATGCATTGTCTGGAAGTTCAATTGAGGCATTGGGTATTAAATGATTATTTGGATAAAAATAAGATGCAAAGGTGTGGGGAAAAAAGCAGAAGATTGGCACTTGATAAAAATGTTCATGTGAAGAGCCGAACCAGACACAGTGGGCCAAATGACCTCATTCCATAAAGCAATCATCCAGTCTGCATTTGGCTCCTCAATGTAGAAGAGATCACACAGTAAACGGCAAATACAGTAGAATAATAAAAAGTACAAGTAATTTGCAGCTTTCGGAACCTTTGTTTGGAGCCTCACACAATGAAGATTCAGGAAGTAAAAAGGTGTTGCACCTCTTCCAATTGCAAAGGAACACAGCATGGGAAGGGGAAAATGTATTGGGATGAAATGTCATTGAGGGAATTGTCCTTTTGGACTGCTGACATCGTGCTGGGGGTGGGGGAATAGGAGGAATATGTTTGGTGGTGACATAACACTGCAGTGGCATAAATGGAGGAGATGACATTTCGTATATGGAGCCCAGTGGGGTGGATAATGAGGGCAAGAGAATTCTATTATAGTTGTGGAAGGATAAGGGAGGGATGAGAGCTAAAGTGCAGAAAATGGGCTGAAAGCAGTTGAGTGCCCGATTAGCAACAGTGGAGAAATTTTCAAGTGGGGAAAAAGGACGAAATGTCGGAAGCACTACTATAGAAGATAACATCACCAGAACAGGACGAAGACAGAGAAACTGAGAGGACGGAATGGAATCTTTACAGGAATCAGCTTTTGAGGAAGTATAATTGAAAATTGGTGGGCTTATAAAGAATATTAGTGGACTGTATCCGCAGAAATGGACACAGTTAAGAAATGGAATGGAAATCATGAGGATAGACCATGTGAAGGTGAAAGAGGGATGAAAATTGAATGCAAAATTGATTTAAGATTCCCAGGCCCAGGGTACAGCAAGAAAGAGCACTGATATGGTCCCAATGTGATGGAAAAAGTTAGGGAATGGGATCTGAGAAGGATTGAAAATAGGAATGGTGGTTGTTAAGGCCTCTGTTCAAGGAAGAAGTGGAGAGCCCTTAGAACATCCTGCTGGAACAGGGAAGTTTCATTGAAATTCATTGACATTCTTATGGCATTGCTAGCTTGTTCCTCCTCACTGCCAAGGTGGCACTGACACAGCTTCCAGGGTCTGGTGGGGCAACCTCTTCTGGTTATCCTCTCCTTTTACCACCCTTTTCACCAGGATCTCCAGGTTTCTGTTGGAGAATCGTAGCACCATATTCCCTTTCTCTGACATGTCCATTCTTAACCCAGTGAGCTGCTTCGGAATATCACTGCTAGTCTGAATGCATGGTAACTTTTTGAATATATCATAGGTGCCAGGGATGCTGTTTTTTTTATTCATATCCAATGAGTAGCAATTTGCACTGGGAAAGAGGTATTGATAAGGTGGGGATAGAATGTAGGGTGCCATAATAGCAGGGTAGATAGTTAATGAGATGGGTTTAGTAATATGCAGTAAGATGCAAAAACAAATGTTATTAGGCTTGCCTGCGAAGATCCCACCAAAAAACTTGACACAACTCACACTTACACAAAAAACATGCAAGATTCTGCCCATGATATAATATAATGTTATTGCTTAGCTTGGATAGCAGGTTTGCAAAGCAGACTGATGCCAACAACACCGTGGGCGGCACGGTGGCACAGTGGTTAGCACTGCTGCCTCACAGCGCCAGAGACCCGGGTTCAATTCCCGACTCAGGCGACTGACTGTGTGGAGTTTGCACATTCTCCCCGTGTCTGCGTGGGTTTCCTCCGGGTGCTCCGGTTTCCTCCCACAGTCACAAAGATGTGCGGGTCAGGTGAATTGGCCAGGCTAAATTGCCCGTAGTGTTAGGTTAAAAGGGGTAAATGTAGGGGTATGGGTGGGTTGCGCTTCGGCGGGTCGGTGTGGACTTGTTGGGCCGAAGGGCCTGTTTCCACACTGTAAGTAATCTAATCTAATCTAAACATGGGTTCAAATTCTATACCAGCTGAGGTTTACATGTAAGTCCTGCCTTCTTGTCCTCTCACCTTGTCTGGGGTGTGGTGACTCTCAGGTTAAATGCACCACTGGTCACCCCTCTTTAATATGGTCCTCAGGAAATGTGGCAACTTCCCTTTACCTTTATTTGGTACAATATTCTTTTTAAAAATTGAACAATAACATGAGACATCAGCTGTATACAAATTGTCCAGGGGTGGGTGAGATAAGTGATTCAAAATATTTTTAGCCATTTGTGTAAACAGTAAAAGATAATTTCAGTGGAATGAATTAAAAGTATTTTGGAGACCTTTGTCTTTGAACATTTCCTCTCAACATGTACACACAAAAATGCAAACAACAAAAAATTAATGTGAACCACACTACCTTATTTTTTCCTATCATTTTAGTAATTAAAGTGGAGGTAATTTCATTCATCATACCTGTTGCTTCTCTACTTTCCTCTCTTTCCTTCAGTTTCTCAACTTGTTCACTTTCTCTATTTAGCTCATTTTGTTCAGGTTTAGAGAGGGCTTCATGGTTTTCTCTGTTTTCTTCTTTAATTGACAACAACATTGATTTTCTTTCATTGAGATCACCTGGCGAAATCCTACAATAAGGTAACAGTTATGACCAGAGGTAAATACTCATATATGTCTCAGGACAGCATACAAGCCACGTAATATCTAAGCCTGACTGGTTATGTTTCATTGTTAATATCCCAGTTTAGTACAATTAATAGAATGATCTTGAAATTCCTCAGAGGTCCCATCAGATCCCACTGAAACTCCAGTGGAGGTCCAGCAGAATCAGAAAACAGAAGGATTCTGATCATGTTCCATCCTGACTAATTTTGAAATCTTTTAGTCAGTCATATGAAGAGACAATCCCAGCCTGCCCTTCACAAGAGATATGATTTTGAATACAAACCAAGTGTGAGAGTCTCTGAGTTGGAGTTCTAACCTTACTAGCTCAACTGGCTCAACTGAAGGGGAAAACAATTTAAACGTGAATTTTTTGACTATATTACTAGCAGAGCCGATATGTGGTGCATTTTAATTCTCAGGAAGCTTTTCATTAAGACCCAGATAGGAGGTTAGTGTACAAAATAAATGCGCACGGGATTGAGGGCAATACACCAGCATGAATTGAGGATTGGTTAGCAGACAAAAAAAAAAGTCATATTCATAAATGGTAGCAGTGACCAATGGTGTACCAGGAGGATCAGTATTAGGGCCCCAGCTGTTCATAATCTACGTCGACAATTTGAATGTGGGGACCAATTGTAACAGCTCCAAGCTTACAGATGACAAAACTTGTTGGGAATGTGAATTGTGAGGAGAATCCAAAGTGGCTTTAAGAAGATTTTAGGCAGGCTGAGTGAATGGTCAAAAACATGGCATATGGAGTATAATACAGATAGATGAGAGTTTATCCACTTTGACAGAAAGAATAGAAATTCAGAAGGCAAACAACATGTTAGCCTTTATCACAAAAAAAATTGAGTACAGAAGAAAGGAAGACTTACCTAAATTGTATAGAATATTTGAGAGGCCACAAGATGAATATTATGTGAAGTTCTGGTCCCCTTGCCTAAGGAAAGATATACTTGCCATAGATAGAGTTCAGTGCAAGTTAACCGTATGGCATGATTGTCTTATGACGAGACAATGAGGTGCCTGTGGTCTCTGGAGTTTAGAAAATTAAGAGCGATCGCATGCAAACTTACAAAATTCTTAACAGGCCACAAATAGGAACAAGACTAAGCCATTCAGCTCCTTCAGCTTGTACCACCATTCAATAACATCACGACTGATCTGTGGCCTAATTCCATATACCTGTCTTTGGCCCATAGCCCTTAATACATTTGCTTAACAAAAAAAATCTATCTCAGCTTTAAAATTCACAACTGATCCAGTGTCTACGGCCATTTATGGAAGAGGGCTCCCAAACACTTACCACCTTTGTGTGTAGAAGTGCCTCAAAACATCACTTTTGAATGGTTTGGCCCTAAATTTCAGATTATGCCTCCTAGTTCTAGAATCCCTAAAGAGACCTTGGATTGCAGGTTCATAGCTCCTTGTAAGTGGAGTCGCAGGTAGATAGGATAGTGAAGGCGGCGTTTGGTATGCTTCCCTTTATTGGTCAGAGTATTGAGTACAGGAGTTGGGAGGTCATGGTGCGGCTGTACAGGACATTGGTTAGGCCACTATTGGAATATTGCGTGCAATTGTGGTCTCCTTCCTATCGGAAAGATGCTGTGAAACTTGAAAGGGTTCAGAAAAGATTCACAAGGATGTTGCCAGGGTTGGAGGATTTGAGCTACAGGGAGAGGCTGAACAGGCTGAGGCTGTTTTCTCTGGAGCGTCGGCGGCTGAGGAGTGACCTTATAGATGTTTACAAAATTATGATAGGCATGGATAGGATAAATAGGCAAAGTCTTTTCCCTGGGATTGGGGAGTCCAGAACTAGAGGATATAGGTTTAGGGTGAGAGGGGAAAGATATAAAAGAGACCTAAGGGGCAACTTTTTCACACAGAGGGTGGTACGTGTATGGAATGAGCTGCCGGAGAAAGTGGTGGAGGTTGGTACAATTGCAACATTTAAGAGGCATTTGGATGGGTATATGAGTAAGGAAGGGTTTAGAGGGATATGGGCCAGGTGCTGGCAGGTGGAACTAGATTGGGTTGGGATATCTGGTCGGCATGGACGGGTTGGACCGAAGGGTCAGTTTCCATGCTCTACGTCTCTATGACTCTATGAGTCTAATCAAAATCATTTATCTTTACCCTGTTTTATTCTGTGTGGACATGGTCAATCCAGAAGGGACATTTTCCTGAGCTATGGGATCGAGAACCAACAGACATAATCTCAGAATTAAAAGGCAAGCCAGTTACGATGAGGAGGAGGAGGAAAACCTTCACTCAACAGATGGTGAACCTTGAAATTCCCTAGCCAAGAAGGTTGTTGGAAATTCAGTATTAACTAAGTCCAAGAGAGACTGTTAAATATCTTTAACATCAAGGGATATAGACGTAGTGCTACGACACAGAGGTGAATCCTCGGTTAATTAAGCTAAGCACCCAGAAAAGCTGGCCTCGCCTTATAATCTGTTAAAATATGAGTGACAGAGAGCTCCCAAATTCCACTATTTAAAGAAAATAACTTCAATTTATTTTTTAACTCTAAAAATGAACATTGAACAACTATTCACAACTCTAAGTCCTCCTTTCTCTTAACTGCTTGCTACCTACCTCCAACTCTATAACAATATGCTATTCCAATAAGACCCTAAAATTAAATCAACTTAATTTCAAAACCACACAGTCGCTGTCTTCTTCCATGTCTTCACTTTTCCGGCTGCTAATTTCCCTGCGTCGTCTTCTGTCTTTTTACTGCAATATATTTTAAATGAAAAGGCACTTTTGATAGAAAGTGTTTTTTAATTTCTTTGAGAGCAAAATGTTAAGATGGGCAATTAGTTCTCCAGGAGTTTTTCTCTCTCTATGGCAGTCGCTCTCTGACCAATTTTCAAAATGTCCACATTCTTATACCCCCAACATCAGATCGTCTCATTGGTTCAATGTTAGCAAAACAATAAATTCAAACTCGATTGGGTTTTAGTATGCTGGGACATAGTTTAAACTCATTGGTTAAATTCGAATTACTTTCCAAACAGCAACCAAAACTCAGGTATCCATTTCATAGCCAAATGTTACATATTTTCAATTTTGCAGTACACTCTTGGACTGCAATCTAGTCATATACACAGATGCTTGTAAGCTCTCAGTTTAGCACAGCATTCTCTCTCTCTTCAAGGTACAGTACATATATTCAACTTCATAACAGTAGCATGGGAAAGGTGTTGAGATAGATAATCAGTCTTGATCTAGAATCAGGGAGCAGGCATGATGGTCTGAATGAATGAAGTGCTCTTTTTTATTCATAACTTCCTGAACACAGCCAGGGCATCATTAATGATGGATTCTTTTTCCAGCAATGTAATGGAGGAGAAATTGCAACGATTTAGAACAATACATGGCATAGCAGCAGAGTAGACAGATGCATTGCAGACAGGAAAAGAACATCAAAGAGACAAAGGAGGAGTTGTTGGGTTGAACTACAGGCAAACGTTTAAGTTACCTATAGCTTAAACTTGATCAAGTCATTTATTTAAGAAATTTAATCCATTTAGTCAATTTAAATTCATAAACTTAATTCACAGAATCATAGAATGATTACAGCACGGAAGGAGGTCTTCTATTTGTTCAGGTTCTCTATAGGAGCAACTCATCTGAAGAGTTATCTAGCCTAATAAACATCATGTTCAATTCCAAAGGAGCACATATGATGACGCTACACCCTGAATGATGAAACTTAGGATGCTGTGTGTTGTTTTTTCAAACTATTCATGTCCACGGTGAATATGACGACCCAAAAGGAATCAATGATCAAATAATTTACATTTGGTGATACAGTTGAAAATACATTGGTCAAGTATTTTCTTCTCCATGTTTTAAGAGTAGACAGGGCCTCAGTTTATTATTTCATCTAAAAGGCAACACCTCCAACAATGCAGCACTCCTTCAGTTTTGCATTGAAATACCAGACTAGAATATGTACTCAAGTTTGTTGTAGAATATTAGACTAATTGCAGTTTACTTAAATATAATTCTAATAGGAACATTTTAATGTATTAACCTTAACACCAAATTTGTGCTGGCCTGTTTATAAATTACTTAACGTTATTGTTGCATTTTCTGCTAACATTAAATTTTTAGCATTCTGCCATTCCATAATAAAATAGAGCATTCAAATTAGTCAGAATTTGTTTTTGATAGGTACAAGGATTCTTACCTGGGAAATAAAACCGAGTTGGTCGTGGCAGGTCGACTTGTGCACACATCTCTGATTGACTTTATTGAGTCTGCAGTCCCAGGTCTCTGTTAGGAGAGGAAAACATGTATTAATTGTGGAAGTCAAATATATAAACAAATCCACCTAATACCATAAATGTTGACCAACGTGCATGGCAAGGGTTGTTAATATCTCATTTCTTTCTAAAACATTCCAAAGAATGTGGCACTTTATGTTTTCTCTATACATAGTTACATTTCTGTGTTAAATGGAAAGTTTATACCTTTTCAACATACCTCTGTTCAGTCATGACTTGGAGTACCTGGTGTTGAACTGGGATGTACAAAGTTAAAAATCACACCACACCAGGTTATAGTCCAACAGGTTTATTTGGAAGCACTAGCTTTCGGACCACTGTTCCTTCATCAGGTGGTTGTGGAGTATAAGATCGTAAGACGCAGAATTTATAGCAGAAGTTTACAGTGTGACGCAACTGAGATGATATATTGAAAAAGACCTGGATTTTTTGTTAAGTCTCTCATCTTTTAGAATGACCATGTTAGTTTCAGTTCTTTTATATGTAAATCCTAGAACTTTTTTAAAGTTACATTCAGAAGTGAACTTTAACAATAGGTGCCATATCAGCTCAGATAATGCATTGAAAGTGTAAGGTTAAAGTCTGTCTGTGTTCCAATGTTCAGACTGATTCTATTTCTAAAAAAGGTGATTACAGAATCTAAAATGGGTTCATGCAGTTTTTGAGCAAAATAAAATGTAATTCTGCAAGTACAAATTCACCCACAAACTTATATGTTTGTGTATGTGTGCGTGCACGCTGTGTAGTGTGACATGAACCCAAGGTCCTGATTGATGCCATCCCCATGGGTACTGAACTTGGCTATCAGCCTGTGCTTGGCCACATTGCGTTGTTGCCTGTCCCAAAGTCTGCCATGGAGGTTGGTCACCCGAAGGTCCAAGGCCGAATATCCCAAACCACTGAAGTGTTCCCCAACTGGGAGGGAACACTCTTGGCTGGTGATTGTTGTGTGGTGTCCATTTGTCCGTTGCCGTAGCCTCTGCTCGGTTTTGCCAATGTACGTGCCTCAGGACATCCTTTCTTGCAGTGTATGAGATAGACAACGCTGGCCAAGTCACTTGAGTATCTGTTACGTAGATGGTGGGTGGTGCCCCCATGTGTAATGGTGGTATCCCTATCGACACTCTGACACATCTTGCAGCATCTGCCATGACAAGGTTGTGTGGTGTTGTCCTGAAGGCCGGATTGGTTTGCTGCAAACAATGATCTGCTTGAGGTTTGGTAGTTATTTAAAGGCAAGAAGTGGAGGTGTGGGGAAGGTCATGGTGAGGTGCTCATCCTCATCGATAATGTGGTGCAGGCTGCAAAGAACATGAAGTTTTTCGGCTCCTGGAAAGTACTGGACGATGAAGGGTATCCTGCCGGTTGCAGCTCATGTCTGTCTCCTGAGGAGGTCATTTCAGCTTCTCGCTGTGACACGTCAGAACTGGCAGTCGATGTGTTGAGCATCATATCCTTTCTAATGAGGGCATCCTTGAGTACTTCCTAGTGCCCATCATGTTTCTCTTCATCTGAACAGATCCTGTGTGTTCATAGAGCTTGTCTGTAGAGAATGACTGTTTTAATATGTTTCGGGTGGAAACTGGACAAGTGTAGCGTGGTGAGGTAATCCGGTAGAGTGAAGTGCTGAGGTGCCCATCCTTGATAGAGATGTATGCATCCAAGAATAACACAGATACTAAAGAGTAGTCCATGGTGATTTGATGGTGGGATGAAAATCGATATCACTGCGTAGTTGTTTCAGTGACTGCTCGCCATGGGTCCAGAGGAGAATCATGTCTCACAAACTTGATTGAGTTTTTTGAAGAAGCAACAAAGAGGAATGATGAGGGCAGAGCAGGAGATGTGATCTAGATGGATTTCAGTAAGGCGTTCGACAAGGTTCCCCATGGGAGACTGTTTAGCAAAGTTAGATCTCACGGAATACCGGCAGAGCTAGCCATTTCAATACAGAACTGGCTCAAAGGTAGAAGACAAAGGGTGGTGGTGGAGGGTTGTTTTTCAGACTGGAGGCCTGTGACCAGTGGAGTGCCACACGGATTGGTGCTGGGTCCACTACTTTTCGTCATTTACATAAATGATTTGAATGTGAGCATAAGAGGTATAGTTAGTAAGTTTGCCTTGGAGTGCAGGTTCATAGCTCCTTGAAAGTGGAGTCGCTGGTAGATACGATAGTGAAGAAGGCGTTTGATATGCTTTCCTTTATTGGTCAGAGTATTGAGTATGGGAGTTGGGAGGTCATGGTGCGGCTGTACAGGACATTGGTTAGGCCACTGTTGGAATATTGCATGCAATTCTGGTCTCCTTCCTATCAGAAAGATATTGTGAAACTTGAAAAGGTTCAGAAAAGATTTACAAGGATGTTGCCAGGGTTGGAGGATTTGAGCTATAGGGAGAGGCCAAACAGGCTGGGGCTGTTTTCCCTGGAGCGTCGGAAGCTGAGGGGTGACCTTATACAGGTTTACAAAATTATGATAGGCATGGATAGGGTAAATAGGCAAAGTCTCTTCTCTGGGGTGGGGGAAGTCCAGAAGTAGAGGGCATAGGTTTCGGGTGAGAGGGGAAAGATATAAAAGAGACCTAAGGAGCAACTTTTTCACACAGAGGGTGGTATGGGTATGGAATGAGCTGCCAGAGGAAGTGGTGGAGGATGGTACAATTGCAACATTTAAGAAGCATTTGGATGAGTATATGAATAGGAAAGGTTTGAATATGGGCCGGCTACTGGCAGGTGAGACTAGATTGGGTTGGGATATCTGGTCGGCATGGACGGGTTGGACTGAAGGTCTGTTTCCGTGCTGTACATCTCTATGACTCTATGCCCAGCTTAGCCCTACCTAAAATTTCACAACCGGAAATTCCAGCAATCACCATCCTTCTTTCCTGATTTTCATCATTTTCTCCAATACTCTGCACTTTCTACACTTGTCACACTTTGTCTTTTCGCACCTCTTTGACCTTTTACACCTTATATGATCTTAATGTGCACATCCTGAAGTCTATTGTGGAATACACTGCATTACTTTACCAGAACAATCTTGATACTAGAAGCTTTGTCTGATGACACCGCAGTTTGCTCCATCAGAGCTTTTTTATTGCTGTCATTACATCCACATTCCATTTTTATGACTAGGTTATGAATGCAAGAAAGCCTGTTGTTTGGGTTGAAGTTAAAGGACTAAGAACTATCCCAGCATGAAGTTGTTAGAAGCAGTGGCAAGGTAACAGAGATGGACTGCATTATTCATTATATAAACTCAAGTCTAGATTCATCATTATGCTCCAGGTGAGCCATCTCCCATCTTAATTCATCTTAGCCGCAAAGTTTATGGAAACACTATGGTGAGTTACTGAAACAGTTTGGAAGTATGTGTTGACCATAGGAAGGTTCTTGACCCTCAGCAAAATGGTTGACTCTTAACTACCCTCTGAAATGGCCCAGCAAACCCTCTCAATAACAGTTAGTGATTGGCAACAAACACTGGCTTTGTCAACAAAGCTCAGATGAACAAATATAATATAATAAGTAGGGAAGGAGGCAGACAGGAGTAATTTAAATGCAGAGGGGAGAAAGATGGTGGTCCATAGAAGGCCCTACAAACAAACCATATTCCAGCAGCATCACCCTTACATAGCAATGAGTCAAGAATAATGTCTTCATTAGTGGTCAGTAAAGGACCCAAAGAAAGAGCAGTAGGACTTTTGACTCATTGAGCCTGATCTGTCACTCGATAAGATCAGGCTGAGCTGATGCTAGCCTTAATTCCATTTTCCTGCCTTCTTTGCCCTTAACTTTCTTACACATCAAAAATACGACTATTCAGCCTTGAAGATATTCAACTGCTCAGTGTGCCCTGTTCTTTATGGAAGGGAATACCAAAGAATAATGACCCACGGAAAGAGGAAATTCATCCTGATCCCTTTATTTTGAAAATGTGCCCCTAGTTCTAGATTCCCAAAAGGAAATATCCTTTTAGTTTCTACCTTTTTCAAATTCTTTTCAAACATTGGATTTCAATAAGACCACCTCATATTCTTCTAAACTCCGATAGCTTTAGTCCCAACCTTCTTAACCTTTCCTCATAAGACAACTCCTTCATCCGAGTAATCGGCTAAATGAACCTTCTGTTGACTACTTCCGATGCAGTTATATCTGTCTTTAAGGAAGGAAACCAAACCTATAACCAGTACTCCAGAAGCTGGCTCATCAATGTCTGAACAGTTATAGTAAGATGTTCCAACTCTTGCAATAAGTATCAACGTTCTGTTTGCCTTTCTAATTACTTGTTTGAATACTAACTTTTTGCAAGCCAACCTTTTCTAACTCTTGTGGAAGGACACTCAGATTTCTCTGAACCATACCCTTCTACAGTTTCTCTTCAATAAAAAAAATTCTTTCTCTATTCTTCCTACTCAAGTGGACAACTTGTAACTTTCCCATACTACATTACAACTGTCAACTTTTGCCCAATCTACCCACAGGATCATTGCAGTTGAATGCAAGTAATAAATGCAACATATTGTCATTTGCCCTGCATAGAAGCATCAGAGAGGTCAAGGAAGCACTGCACAGAAAGGAGACTTTGAACGCTTGTCCCTAAGGAGGGATCATGAAAAATAAAAGCCACATGGGTTCACAAGGATTGTCAGGCAATCTGTGCGCCCCACCCCAATAGCAACAAGGAATCATATCACAATTATAAAGGCTTCCACACTCTCCCTCTCTCTCACTCACTCTCAATATGCAGTTGGTTTATGGCTACTCCAAGAAGTTCATCTTAATGATTGTCTGCTATGATAAATACATCTGCATTGCTTGCACTCTATGTCAGTCTGTAATACTGACAGCCAGAGGTCTCTAGGACGCACTAAAGGATGACTGCTTAGCTACAATGGCTGGACCTTCCATTATGGCTGTTATGAACCAGGCCAGATCCCCCTCAAAATATGTTAAAATATGTTAAAAATGTAGCCCAGACCGATGTGAAGTGGATATCCCAGATGTAAAGGCAGACGTGAAGTGGATATCCCAGGTGTGAATGCATCTGGTCAAACCACTCAACTTTAAGCTAAACAGAATTTATTTAAACATTATAGTTGAAACACAAACATAAGAAAACAGAATTTAGAATAACTTAACTATTTGAAAACTCAACTGACTCAATACAACAACTGAACTAAGGAGCTGTTCCAATTCGTGCAACATCCCATAAACACAACCCTTGGCAAAATGTAAATTCAAATTTAGGTTCTTACAGGCAGGAGGAAACAAATTCCAAAGAGATTTCAGAGAGAAAGCCAGTCAGGAACCATCTGGGGGATTTTGGAACCTTTTTCCATTGCAATCAGCTTCTCACTATTACAGCTAAACCAAACTAGAAAAATCCTGAACTGGGAGAACTGATCACTCCCCTGCCAGTGTTAAACTAGGTTCTTGCCCAGACATTCCAGAACCTCTGCCTTTATGACCTCTATTGAAAAAAAAAGGACAAAATAACCTTGTTAAAGTGAGAGCATTGTCACACCTCCCCCCTTAAAAAAATGAATAATCAATATACAAAGATGGCTTCATTTTAAAACCCCTTAGTTTTACTCTGTTACTACATTACAATACATACATTGCATTGACTATAACCATGCAAACATGCACTACTACATTGTATTTCAATCTGTTACTCCTGCTACTGAATGTCTCTGTTTTTCATCCAAATCTCAAAAATGTGTTAGCAATTAAGTTTTCTCATCCTGCACATGTATAATTTTCAAATTGAATGGCTGTAACAATGAGCTCCATATAAACAGCCTGGAACTTTTGTCCTTAAATTTCTCCAAAACCTTTGGCGGATTATGATCAGTATATATGATGTGTCTGAGACACATTACAGGGAACATAAATGTTGAAGTGATATAACGCCAACACCAAACTCAAAGTCTTCTTCTCAATTGTCAAATATTTCTGTTGATTAATGTACAATTTCTTGGAGAAATATCCAATAGGTCTTTAAATCCTCTCATCTTCTGATAAGAATGCAGCACCAACACCCACATCACTTGCACCGATAATCCCCTTGAATGGCTTTGCGTAATTTGGCGTATTAGCTGGGGCAGTAGTTAACACAGTTTTCAGGCTGTCAAATACCTTTTGACAGTCTGCTGTCCACGGAAACTTCTTGCTTTTCTTCAGTAATTCAGTGAGTGGAGTAGCCACATTGCTAAAATTTGGTACAAGTTTCTGATAAAACCTACTCAATCCCAGGAATCATAGTAGTCCTCTCTTCGTCAATGGTATGGAAAACTCCCCAATAACCTTTGTTTTCACATTCCATGGATCCATCTGTCCATTCTGATAACATGGCCCGAGAACGTGATTTAGGCTTTGGCGAATTCACTCTTAGTTTATTACCTGAAGTCGATCAAATAATTCTGATAAATGCTGCAAATCTTCCTTCCATGTGTGACTAAAAATCACCAGGTCATCGATGAATACCACACAATTGGGTAATCCAGAAATGACTTCAATAGTTATTCTTTGAAATGCAGCTAGCAAATTTTTCATACCAAATGGCATGACTTTAAAATGATACAGTCCAGTTGAAGTAATAAAAAACAAAGTTGTCTTTGCTGTTTCGGATAAAGGTACCTACTAGTATCCTCTGAGTAAGTCTAACTAACTTAAAAAAAATAAAAGAAATCGTATAGGAATCAGACTTTGTAACTGCATTGACTTTACGATAGTCTACACATAACCACTGGATACTATCTGACTTTGACACTATTACTTTGGGTGAGCTCCAGTCACTGCAACTCACTTCAATTATGTCAAATTGGAGCATGCACTCAATCTCTTTTTGAACCTGTGCCAACTTTAGAGGGTTAAGTCTATAAAGATGTTGTTTTATTGGAAGAGCATTTCCTATATCTACCTTATGCATAATTAGATTAGTACTTCCCAGCTTATTTCCACATAACTCCCCAGATCATTTTGATTTTCCTCTGAAAGGTAACTCAATAATATATCCCAAGTTTTGACAACTTTCTCATTGTCCAATTTAATTTGAAGAATGTCTAATTCAAAATCCTCTGAACTTGGTTCTTCACTCTATGTTGTAACCAGTAACACATTTTTGTTTTGCTTTCCTTCCCTATCAAAATACCTTTTGAGCATATTCACATGACATACCTGTGAGATTTCTTTCTGTCTGGAGTCCTTATCAAATAGTTTACCTTGCTCAATCTCTTTTTGACTTGATAAGGTCCACTAATCCTTGCTTTTAAAGTTTCACCTATCACTGGAAGTAACGCTAATACTTTATTTCCATTTTAAAAATTGCATGTTTTTGATTTCTTGTCTGCTTCCTGTTCATGTTTTGCCTCAACCATTTGATCAAACGTGGTCTCCCATAATTCTACTTCAAATTCCTTATCTGTATTCTTTAATTTCTCCTCCTATGTCAACTGGTGACTTTGTGACCTCGTTACCATAGAGTCAGGAAAAGTCCTAGGATACACTTCCTGTAATACTTCAGTTGCCTGATTTTCCACTGGCTTTTCAACCATAGTAGGCAGCACTCCTAACTGTGACCCAGCTATATTATTATCAAGAACAAATTGAATTCCTGGATCCAAGAGTTCTTCCAGTATTCCTACCACACTTCTCACTGGACACTCTAACCTCACTCTACATAATTAAACACTTGTTGTTTCACTGTGAATTCCTGTTACTTGCGCTTTTTCTGGCAGCAGTCCTTCTGAATTAAATACCTCCTCATCTCACAACATTAAAGATTGGCATGATCTCATATCTCTTAATGCTGTAACCTCTTTACCTCATGCTCCTGGCCTATGCGAGTAAACCGTACCTTCACAAGTAAATGGTTTAAGACGATCAGGCACGTCCTCCTTAACCAACCTGAACAGATTGTACATTCTGGTGTAGCTTTTTAACTTCCACTGTGCTTTCTTTTACCAATTCAACAAAATTCACTGGCTTATCCTTTTTTCCTGCATCTGTCTTCTTAGTGCTTTTTCTGAACCATCAACTCTGTGATTTCATGAGGCCTACTTTATTGCAGTGAAAACACCGAAGCTTTTTAACTTCTCTTTCCTCTTCACAGGTTTCCTTTTTACCCTGTGATACATTATCTTATGATCTTCACCTTCTCGAGTGACAATTTCCCTTTGTAATTTAAAAGAAGTTTTATGATTTACATATCAAAGAACAGAAACCAACACATTCCATTCTAAAAGATGAAAGACTTGATCTAAAATTGTTTAATGTATCATCACATCTCCATGACATGTACTCATTTGGCTATGAATTCTGTGTCTTATGATCTTATTCTCTACAATCACATGAGGAAGAAGCAGCGCTTAGAAAGCTAGTGTTTCCAACTAAACCTGTTGTGTGTGTGATTTTTAACTGTGTCCACCCCAGTCCAACGCCAACACCTCCAAGTCTATCCTTTAAGCAGACTTTCCTAAATGCCAATTTATGAAGTTCAAACTCTCTCTCTCTTTCTTCCTTTCCTCTCTCACTTTCTCCCTTTCTTCTGCTAGGGCCTTCTTCTCCTTTTCTTTTTGTTCTGCTTTCTCCACTGCAAGTAGTCTCATTGTTACAGCTAAACCAAACTCGGAAAATCCTGAACTGAGAGAACTGACCACTCCCCCGCCATAGCCCAGACATTTGGCACCACTGGCTTTACAACCTCTCTTGAAAAAAACCAAGGACAAAATAACTTTGTTAAAGTGATAACATTGTCACATGGCCCCAACCAGCATCCCACAAAAAAAACATAACAAAGCCTTGCATGAAACCTACATAGCCATGCATAACAATGTGGAGCACATTATCAGACTGCTTAGTAATATATCTTGCTGCTTTAATTGCTCAAAGGAGTTTCTATCATACACACCCACGTAGAATCTATACTTGTGGTGGTTTACTATATCCTCTATAACCGTGAAATTACGAGGGTACAAAGGAAGGTCCTGGAATCTGGCTACCAGGAGAAGGGGAGGAGACCATATCCATTGCATGCAACTGAACAGAATGGGAACAACTGCTTTGCAAAACTCAAATTCAGTTGAAATGAACTTCACCGTCCCAAACACTCTGTATCAGAGTCTTGGTCACAAAAACCTTTTTGTCACCATAATTAATTAAGGCCGAAAGCAAAAATTTTCACCAACAACTTTACCTAACAACACATTGAAGATTCAAATTAAAATACAGGAATAATCATCTTGTCCACTGCCTGACTAATATTCCTACATAGTATTACTTCAGTATGGCTGTAGACAACAGTGCAGATCACTAGTCAGGATCTCCTCAAGCAGCTGTAAGCCTTGATGTGTCCAAGACTGGGCTTTATCCCTTTGACATTGGTGGCAGCGGACTCAGCTGAATGCCTAAAAATGAACAGCAAGGGCACTAGTGGAGTGACAGTGGTGGGAGCATGAATCTTATCATCCTGAGAGAAGACCACAGATTTAAGCTTGATGGTGTCATTGCCCTCACGTAGATCCTTTGGGGTGATATTTAAACAAGCTTTATAATTTTTTGGAACACAAATTATTTGACTGCTGTGAGTACTTCGCATGTCCAATAGAGCACTAAATTGTACATTCACAGGGCAACTGTTTTGTGCCTGTTCAGCAATAGGTAAAGATCTCATGACGTTTGACTGCACTTCTGCTACAGCACTGAGGCAATGGAAAGCTTCTGTATGTGTTGCAGCAAACGCTCAGTGGCTAGTATATATCTCATAATGGGTTATTGGGAAGTATTGCCATGGATATCCCAGCACTTCCACAGTCAAAAGGCTTAGTGCCTAGCTCTGAGTAATGCTTTGTGCACAGTGGAGCCAGACTCCTTCATGCTCCTTTCCAGCTAATAGAGGATAACAGGTAGGCCAGTCAATGAACCAAAAATCATGGTGTGCATTTTCATCAGTGTTTTCAATGTGTTCCTAGTACTGGTTCCCTTCAGCAGCACACGTCTGCAACTTCACTCTCTGGAGAGTATGCACACTAGCTGACTTTTCGTGAGTCACCTGCTCCTGCAAGAGAGATCGCTGAATGTACACAACTCTGTGTAAATGTAATTAGATAGTGATGTATCATTGCTGAATAGCTGTGGCTTTGAGGAAGTATGTAGTGGCATATGCACAACTAGCATACCTGGAAGGAACATACAGGGGAGATGTAGTATTGCTGATACTAGGTGTGAATGTCAGGAGATGCTGGTTGCTAAGTGATCGGGCGTGTGCATTAAGCAATATGAGAAGTGGTTGGGAGATGAAGTGTGCAAATGCATTCATTCAATCTGACAAACTGACTGGATTATTATATTTTTTCAGTACTGTTGTCATGTCCTCAGTACCACATTCTGAGCATTAGCCACCCTTACGTGATATCCCATCTCCAGCAGGGCTCAATTTTTGATCTCTTTCTGCTTCCTTCCAAAACTCAATCTCTCCAATCATTTATTATCCCAAGCAGCATCACTAAAGCAGGGAGGTTTTTCCCTTGGCATTGCACACAACCTTATATGTTTCAGTGTTCCAATGTGGATTCTCAGTAGTCTACCTTTTATAAGCATCGTATTTTAAAAGGCAAAGGCTGCATGGAGCACATGGCTTTATCAAAACACTCCTCTCCCTCCTGCATTATATAGGGGATGCCAGTAGCGCTTGGAGCACACATTCAGCCCAGAGTCAATTGTGGCTATGCAAAATCAGAGAAATGTAGAGGGTTCACCAACTTTATGGGTAGTTCCACTTGCAGCTGGCAGGTCACAAACTGTTTCCAGAATTGTCAAAAGTGAAATTTGAGTCTTATATATTTTAATCTTTTTTATAAATCTTGCTTGAAAGTTATTGCAATGAAAACCAAGCAGGTTCCATAACAGATACACCACGTGCTTCTTCATATTACTGCCCAATTGGTGAGGTTTGCAATTTTTCCACATGGATGTGATTTACAAAATGATAAAAAGTCATGCTATTCATGTCCAATGCCAAACAAGTTAAAGTGATGCATCTAGTGTGGGGGTGAAGTCATCAAGCATGCTGTCCACTTTGTGTGCTAGTTTGCTTCTCATTTTCAACTTTCAATCTGGTCAGCAGGACAAATGAAAAAGAAAGTCAAATGTCTCTCTCCTTGTCAGTCCACATGGCCCCAGGTTAAAGATGCAGAGTAACATCGGTAAAGGCAAAATATCCTGGAGTCGTAGTGTCACAAAATCCTACAGGACAGAGACAGGCCCTTCAGCCCAAACTGGTCTGTACCAACCAAAATGTCCATCAATGCTAACCCCATTTATCTGCCCTTGATCCATATCCTTCTACACCTTTCATATCCATGTATTTGTCCAAACGCCTTTTGAATGCTGTTAATGTACCTGCCTCAACCACTTCCACTGGCAACTTATTCCATATATGCATACTACCCTCTGAGTAAAAACGTTGCCCCTCGGGTTCCCTTTTATTCTTTCCCCTCTAACCTTAAACTGATCCCCTCTAGTCCTCAATTCCCTAAGTCTGGGAAAAGGACTGCATGCATTCACCTTATCCATATCTCTCATGACCTTATACGCATCTATAAAATCCTCCCTCAGTCTCCTGAGCTCTAAAGAAAAAAGTCCTAGCTTGTCCAACCTCTTCCTGCAACTCAGACCCTAGAGGCCTGGCAACATCCTTATAAATTTCGTCTGCACACTTTCCAGTTTAATAACATCGTTACTGTGGCAAGGTGACCAAAATGGAACACAATACTTGAAGTGCGGCCTCACCAAATTCCTGTACAACTGAAATATAACTTCCCAACTTCTATATTCAATGCCTTAACTGATGAAGGCCAGTGTGCTAAAAGTCTTCTTCACTGTCCTGTCTACCTATGACTCCACTTTCAGAGAACTGTGTACTTGAATTTCATGGTCTCTTTCCACTATACTCCTTAAGGCCCTATCATTTACCATGAAACTCCTAGCTTGATTAGATTTTCCAAAATGCAAGACCTCATACTTAACTGTATTAAACTCCATTTGCCATTTCTTGGCCTACTTCTCCAGGTGATCCAAGGTCCTGCTGCAATTTCCGATGAATACTGCGTATTTTAGTGTAATTTACAAACTTACTAATCATGCCTTGTACATTCTCACCCAAATTATTGGTAATAGATAACAAACAGCAATGTTCCCAGGCTTTTCTTTGCATTCCTACTTGAATAAGGGCACAACATTCACTATCCTCCAGTTTTCCAGGACTTCACCTGTGACTAATAAAAATGCAAAAATATCAGCCGGGGCCCTGCAATTTGTTCTCTAGCTTCTTACAGGGTTCTTGGATATATGTAGTCAGGACCAGGAGATTTATCCACCTTCATACATTCTAATACACCAAACACCTCTTCAACTGTGATATGGACTGCCCAAGATATCACCACTAACTTCCCCAAGTTCCCAAGTCTTTCTGTCTTTCTCCATGGTAGGCACAGAGGGGAAATATTCATTGAGGACCTCTCCCACCTCTCGTGATTCCACACATGCATATCCACTTTTGTCCTTGAGGGGTCTTATTTTCTTATTCCAGTTATTATTTTTAATATATTTAAAGAACTTCTTTGGATTCATTCTTATCTTCTCAGCCAAGGCTACCTCTTGCTCCCTTTTCACCCTCCTGATTTCCTTTCTCAGTAAACTCCTGTATCCCCTAGATCCCACCTGAACCATGCCTCCTCCTTTTTGTCTGGTCAAAGCTTCAATATCTTTTGTCATCCAGGGTTCCCTATTCCTGCCAATCTTGCCCTTCACCCTCATTGGAACACATGGACCTTGAAGTATAGACATCTCACTTTTAAAGGCCTTTCACTTTCCGGAGGTGCCTTTGCCTTCAAAGAAACTACGCCAATTAACGCCTGCAAGCTCCTGTCTAATTCCATCAAAATTTGCCTTGCCCCAATTTAGAACTTGAACCTGTGGACCAGTTTTGTCCCTCTACATAAGAATTAAAAAATTAATAGAACTATGGTTACTGGTCCCAAAGTGCTCCTGCACTGTCACCTCAGTCACCTGTCCTGCCCTAATTTCCAGGAGTAGGTTGAGTTTTGCCCCTCCTGAGTAGGACCCTCCACGTACTGCTTGAGAAAACTTTCTTGAACACACTTGACAAATTCCATCCCATCTAAGCCCTTAACGCTCTGGCAAGCCCAGTCTATGTTCAGAAATTTAAAATCCATTACTATGACAACCCTATTGCTCCTGTAAGTCTGCCAAATCTCTCTGCACATTTGTTCCTCTAATTTCCATTAACATTTGGCGGCCTATAGTACAACCTTAATAATGTCACCATCCCCTTCTTATTTCTTAGCTCCACCCACAAAACCTCAGTGGATGATCCTTAAGTTATTTCATCTCTGAGTACTGCTATGATACTCATGTTAATCGAAAGTGCAATTCCCCCTCCTCTCTTTCCACCACTTCTGTTCTGGGTAAAGCAGCTGTGTCCTGGCACATTAAGCTGCCAGTCCTGTCCCTTCCTTAGGCATGTTTCTGTAATGTCTTAAATTTCCCAGTCCCATGTACCAAGCCATGCCCTGAATTCATTTGCCTTACCAGCCAGCATTGAAATAGATTTAATTTAATCCAACAAGCATTCCCCACTCCCCAACCTGTCAACTTGTCATTTCTGATTACTGTATCTCCTTCCAGCCTTGGGGTTGCCTCTCTGCTGTTGAGGATCCCACCCCCTGCCAATCTAGTTTAAACCCTTCCTTGTAGCACTAGCAAACCCAGCCGCCAAGATATTGATTTCCCCTTCCAGTTCAGGTGCAAACAGTCCCTCTTGATCAGGTCACCTCTGCCCCAGAAAAGATCCCAATGATCTAAAAATCTGAATCTCTGCTCCCTGCACCAATTCTTTAGCCACTTATTCATCTGCCATGTCCTCCTGTTCTTATCCTCACTAGCACATGGCACTGAAGTAAATCTGGAAATTATCACCGTCGAGGTGTTGGTTTTAAATGTTTTTCCTCGCTCTCTACGATCACTTCCTATTTCTACCTATGTCATTTGCGCCAACGTGCACAATGGCATCTGGCTGCTCACACTCCCCTTTGAGAACGCTCCGCAGCAGAGATCTGAAATAAAAATAAAAAGTATTGGAGAAACTCATCAGGTCTGACAGCATCTGTAGAGAGAGAAGTAGAGTGAAAGATCAGAATAACTCTTCTTCAGAATTGCCAGTTCTGAGCACTTTATGTTTTTCTTTTGAAAGAACTTGGAGGCGGTTTGGCCCACAGGGATGCAGTGTAAAAGCCCACTGTACATGGATACATCCTACCACTCATGAACCAACTCCTGGCCATGGGTGAATAGCTCCACTGCCTTCCAGATACTTCAGGAGAATTAAAAGCTAAGAGAGCAAACTGGTCAAAAATATGAAGTAGTACCCAAAGGTGTACTGATAGAACATAGAACGTTACAGCATAGTACAGGCCCTTCAGCCCTTGATGTTGCGCTGACTGTGAAATCAATCTGAAGCCCATCTAACCTACACTATTCCATTACCATCCATATGTTTATCCAATGAGCATTTAAATGCCCTAAAGTTGGCAAGTTTACTATTGTTGCAGACAGGGCGTCCCACACCCTTATTACTCTCTGAGTAGAGAATCCATCTCTGACATCTATCCTATATCTATCACCCCTCAATTTAAAGTTATGGCCCCTCATGCTAGCCATCACCATCTGAAGAAAAAGGCTCTCACTGTCCACCCTCTCTAATCCTCTGTTCATCTTCTATGTCTCTATTAGGTCAGCTCTCAACCCTCTTCTCTCTAAGTCCCTCAACCTTTCCTCATAAGACCCTCCCTCCATACCAGGCAACATCCTGGTAAATCTCCTCTGCACCCTTTCCAATGCTTCCACATCCTTCCTATAATGCAGCGATCAGAACTGTATGCAATACGTCAAGTGAGTTTTGTGCAGTTGCAACATGTTTAAACATGTCACCTTTCTAGCAATTCCCGCAACCAGGGGAGTGCCAAACGTGGTGTTTTGAATTCCTTTAAACTAACTAGAGAGAATAGGGGAGGTGTGGTGAGGGGGGGTGGTGTGGTGAGGGGGGGTGGAGTGGGGGTGTTGCTGTCTACAGCAGGACACTGCCCTGGGTCTCAAAAGATTTTGTCCAAACTTGTGGCCTGAAGAGATCATCCCTGTTTATTGCAGACTGCCAAAACAGTAGTCCTACAGCACAGGTACTGCAGTTTATGGTATAAGGGACCATTGCACCCCACAATTCAGCTACCACCCATTTCAAATCACATTGCCTGTGACTAGTAAAGTACTAACCCACCACAGCCCATCTACTTCAAGAGCTGCTTGGCATTTAGAGTCACGATCAACAAGTGGACAAAATCCATGACACCAGATGTAGAAATGAAACAATACGAAGACAGAAGGTGCCAGTTCTTTGATTGTGAAGCTGTGTTTCAGCACCATGTGCATGAATCGGATAAACAAACTGCAGCTGGTCGACAATGCATGTTGATACAGGTAGTTCTCGCATAACGCGCTTTCTGACAGCGTGATTTGCTTATAATATCACTGATGAATTAAAACAATGGAAGTTTCGAGATCACATACCTCTGTTTGCAATAGCACGATTCCAGCAGTGATTGTTTCACATGTTTCGTTCTGCGCATGCGCCAATGTCCGTGACAAACTGTGCGTCATTCTGCGCATGCGCTGATGTCAGCATCGGTCTTCATGCTGTTCTGCACCTGTGTCAGTGTCAGCTGCCAACACAGCAGCGCAGTAGTAGTTTGGCGCACTGACCTTTACACCGCTGAGGCCAAACGCCAGCTCGCAGATACCTCCTCCTACCGTCCCCTTGACCATGACCCCACCCCCCACCACCAAACCATCATCTCCCAGACCATCCATAACCTCATCACCTCAGGGGACCTCCCATCCACCGCCTCCAACCTCATAGTCCCACAACCCCGAACCGCCCGTTTCTACCTCCTGCCCAAAATCCACAAACCTGACTGCCCCGGACGACCCATCGTCTCAGCCTGCTCCTGCCCAACCGAACTCATCTCCTCCTACCTCGACACGGTCCTGTCCCCATTAGTCCAAGAACTCCCCACCTACGTTCGTGACACCACCCACGCCCTCCACCTCCTCCAGGATTCCCGCTTCCCCGGTCCCCAACGCCTCATCTTCACCATGGACATCCAGTCCCTGTACACCTCCATCCCCCATCACGAAGGACTCAAAGCACTCCGCTTCTGCCTTTCCCGCCGTACCACCCAGTACCCTTCCACCGACACCCTCCTTCGACTGACCGAACTGGTCCTCACCCTGAACAACTTTTCTTTCCAATCCTCCCACTTTCTCCAAACAAAAGGAGTAGCCATGGGCACCCGCATAGGCCGCAGCTATGCCTGCCTCTTTGTAGGGTATGTGGAACAATCCATCTTCCGCAAATACACTGGCCCCACCCCCCATCTCTTCCTTCGCTACATTGATGACTGTATCGGCGCTACCTCGTGCTCCCACGAGGAGGTTGAACAGTTCATCCACTACACTAACACCTTCCACCCAGACCTCAAATTCACCTGGACAGTCTCGGACTCCTCCCCCCCCTTCCTAGACCTTTCTGTTTCTATCTCAGGCGACCGAATCAACACGGACATCTACTACAAACCTACCGACTCCCACAGCTACCTGGACTACACCTCCTCCCATCCTGCCCCCTGTAAAAACGCCATCCCATTCTCCCAATTCCTTCGTCTCCGCCGCATCTGCTCCCAGGAGGACCAGTTCAAAATAC
The DNA here is from genome assembly GCF_004010195.1 of Chiloscyllium plagiosum. NCBI lineage: Eukaryota > Metazoa > Chordata > Chondrichthyes > Orectolobiformes > Hemiscylliidae > Chiloscyllium > Chiloscyllium plagiosum. Next base: position 56,432,583 of record NC_057715.1, read on the forward strand.
GCACAGAACAGCACAGCAGGTCAGGCAGCATCTAGGGAACAGAAGATTCGACGTTTCGGGCACATGCCCTTCTTCAGGAATGAGCAGAGAGTGTTCAGTAGGAGAAGATAAAAGGTAGGGAGGAGGGACTTGGAGGAGGGGCGTTGGAAATGTGATAGGTGGAAAGAGGTCAAGGTGAGGGTGATAGGTCGGGGTAGGATGGAGGCGGAGAGGTCAAGAAGAAGACTGCAGGTCAGGAAGGCGGTGCCGGGCTGGAAGGATCCGGCTGAGCCAAGGTGGGGGGAGGGGGGATGAAGAAACTGGTGAAGTCCAAGTTCATCCCCTGCGGTTGGAGGGTTCCCAGTCGGAAGATAAGACGCTCCTCCTCCGACCGTCTGGTTGTTGTGGTTTGGCGGTGGATGAGTCCAATGAGGCCATCTGTGTTGTACGTATTTTGAACTGGTCCTCCTGGGAGCAGATGCGGCGGGCCGCCTTCCTGACCTGCAGTCTTCTTGTTGACCTCTCCGCCTCCATCCTACTCCGACCTATCACCCTCACCTTGACCTTTTTCCACCTATCACATTTCCAACGCCCCTCCTCCAAGTCCCTCCTCCCTACCTTTTATCTTCTCCTGCTGAACACTCTCTGCTCATTCCTGAAGAAGGGCCTGTGCCCGAAACGTCGAATCTCCTGTTCCCTGGATGCTGCCTGACCTGCTGTGCTGTTCCAGCAATAAAGTTTCAGCTTTCTGTAAGAGGTACTGTACAGACAGCAGCTTCCTGGAAAGGTACAATACTCCTAGATTATCCCTTTTTTTTTGGAAAAAAATGGAGGGGCATAGTGACAAGAATGTTAGCAAGAAGCATCCTGGTGATAAAATTGGGGTGGTGAATGCAAAAGAAAGGCTATAATAGCAGAAGTGAAGCTAGATATTATAAAGCGTTCTGACCATAAAGAAAGAATATGTGATATAGCTCGCTGAACAAGAATGAGAGAGACTACCTAACTCACCATGATGACCATCTGCCCCGCCTTAATAATATTTTTAAAACGTACTGTGTTAAATTCACTATTTGTTTTGTTTATAAATATGATTTATGCCTTCATTGAGGCTGTGCTATTCTTTGTGTTAGACTTTTGGGTGATTTTTGAGTGATTATGAGTAATTTTTTTTGCTGGTCTGTCCCAACCCCATTTTTCCACAGGCCTCATTATTTATATTCAGCAATTTTCTATTAAGCAAGGTTTTTCTAGAACGCAACAATAGCATTATAGAAGAACTACCTGTAGTTGGGACCAACATGGAATGTAATAGGTTAAACATTTACATACCAGGCTCATGAGAGCAGATCGTTGAAAGTAAAACATCTGTTAGGAGAAGCATTCGGAAGAAATATATGAGGAATATATAGGCTTTCTGTATGGAAATCACTGTGTTTAAAAATAGAAATTCTGCAAGTGTTCGCTTTATTTGCCTCAACTCAAATAGGGACAACTAACCCTCTAACACTGGTCCACTGCAAAAGCAAAAGATGTGTTCTATGAGGATCTTGACATTAGTATCAGAAAATTTCTATGTTACAACATCATCACCTATTGGAGGATTTCAACTGGAGGGTATGGAGCATGACACATGGTTCTCCTGCTTCATACATGATGGCCTGGGAAAGATAAATGAAAATGGATAGAGACTACTTGAGCTTTACTGCTATCATGAGCTTTATGTAACTGATACATTATTTCATAACTATTCATACCACAGCATCTTTTAGAGACATCTAAGATCAGGCCATTGGCACCAGCAGGATCTGACTCTTTCAATCGCACTGTCAACATACACAGCTATCTGACTGTGCTGTGATACAAATCACCCCTTTGTATACACTAGGTTGAGAATGCAAGCCTTGAAACGTTTTCATTCAGAGTAGAAAAGCTGTCTTGTATCAATGTCAATATTACTGCCTACTCAGATTTAAACTAACAGCAACTCAGTTGAAAAGATTCTCCCCGGTTTTCACATAGAGTGCAGAACACATTTTGAGAAACCATCTATAGTACCAGTACTCTCAATACATGGGAAACATGAATGGAAAATTCTGAATGGTTTGAGGCTAACATCGCTGCGATAGAACCTTTCTTTCTACACAACATATGGACTGTCACCAGGTAGATCGAATAAAACAAAGTGGACAGGAAAAGCAATTATAAAATAACAGCAAAATTTGGAGGAAACTTTTAACAGATGTGGGACACCTGTATCATCATAGTGAACTGAACGTTAGTATATGGAGAAACTATCATTACATTTTAGGAAACATATAATCAACATAGCGTACATAATCACTTCATTAAGATGTATGACATAAATAAAGATCAGATGTATGAAAGAACATACTGTAAGAAACCTAACACATAGACTGCCTCCATATCAATCTAAACTGAGAACTCTTCTTCACCTATAGTTGCTGAAATAAATAGTTGAGAACAGTATAGCATTATACATCAGAGAAAACATGCATATATGTAGGTAGTAGATCTCATTATATAATTAGATAATAGAAACAATTTTAATTTTACCCAGTTGATGGATATCCAGTGCAGGGTCAATTAAGCAAGATTCTTACCCACCAGTAAGAGATTTAATCAGATCTTCTGATGATGTTGCAGGGATAGCTACCTGAAGCTGTCAGGATATTTGTCACTTTAGGTATTAATGGCACCATTGGACAAAGGTATCTTCTTTGTAGGGGCCGCAGTACTCCTCCATCCCCACAAGAAACCCTAGGCTTCTTTGTTCAACTCAAAGGTCATCAAAGGAGAGTTGGACGGTTTCTTCTAAGATATCTCATATCTTGAATAGTGGGAATACAGAAGAGAAACAAATTGAACTCCTGAGAGCTATTGCGTTTCTTGCTTTTATCCCAGAGAAAGAGAAAAAGCCTCAAAATCCTATAAAGTATAGGGGAACACCTGGATGGAAATAAGAATGTAAATGGAGAGTATGCTGTTGAGGTTTCAGGTTTAAAACATAAGTGTTTACAAAATGTATGTAAAATTAAGTTAACTATACTTGCTTTGCTTAACTTTTGTACAGTAAGTTTTTGTTTAAATGTGAAATCTTCTAGTTTCTTTCTTTTAGTTAGTAACCAAGTTTGATTTTTTTTTAAAACAGGTAACCCATTTCACCAAAACTGTAACACAAATTCCACTCTCCAGATGCTGCCTCAAAGTGTTTCCAGCATTTTCTAGGATCTTCATAGGTCTGACCACACAGCTCCTTCAGTTCTCCTGGCAATCCTCCAACAACACACTGCTGTCAAACTATTAGATATCTCTGCAAGCCACAGGCCCAGTGTCTTGTGTTTCAGTCAAGCCTGCTGTAAATCATTCAATTTCCTTTTGGTCTGGATTAATGGATAACCTATGCTGACCCAGCCGAGTCATCCTCTGATCGTGTACAAACAAGCTAATATCCCATGAACCTGAATTCAGAGGACAACTTGAACAATAGGAATGAGGTCAAGGAGTAGAGCTAATACCATAGATGGATCCAAGAATGTAAAATGATCAGAAAAGGGCAGTCAGTAGCTTTAGGCATCTTGAGAAGTCAATGGTAAAGTCAACGGGCCATCCAATGCCAGAAATAATTATATTTAAAATGTATCTTAATATTGAGTATTAAAGTGTTACTTTGAAAATTAAAAGCCAATATTCAAAGTTCAATAATTTCTTCAACACCTTTTTGAATAAGATAAATGCAAACCTTCCTCCACAGGTACCCAACGATTGCACAATCAGCAGGACAGATATTTTCAGAAAGCTAAGAAAAACATGTGACAACATTTTAGAAGTGTTGAACACAGGAACTTAAAACTATGAAAGTCAAGTTGGGTTGGGAGATAATTGGATCAAAGTGGTCTAAAACTGAAGGAGGGAGGAAAACATTAGGAGAAGGTGATAATGAGAAAAGGGAAAAAGCAGGGAATGGATAGGTATCAATGTAAGGAAGTATTAGATGTTACAGGAAACAGGTTCATGAAGGGAATAGAGCTTTGGAAAGGTGGCAGAACATCCAGAAATACAGAAAGTCTCAGTCAGTCAATGTTGTATGTCTTAACATCACTCATTAAAAAAAACAAAGTTTGTCTGTCACAGATTTCATGTTCTGTGGTCTGCACGTTCAAGTATTTTCCTCAGCAATGTTAGGATCAGAACATGTCCTTTCCCAATCCTACTTAAACTCTCAGTCCTGAAGTCCTATGATCCCCAGCTCCTGTTTTCACATCTATTCCTACTTTTAAAGTACACAGGGTCTGTTGACATCACCAGGACTTCAGCTGACTCCTCTTCATCTCATTCCCATTTTCTGCTCACATTGAAGCGTTTATATGTCTCCAGCAACTACTCGCATTGACCAATATCTGCCACAAGATGGTACCCAATCAATTGAAAACCAGGCAGCTAGTGAGTATTATCTTTTTTACATTTATATTGGCTGTATGTTACTTTCTTTAACATTTTAAATGTATTTTGTTTTAAAGATTCCAGTTTGTTTTATTAATGAATGTAAGTACTTAGATATGTTAAGCATTTCAACTTAAGGTTTTAGTTTTCTTTTTTGAGGCAAGTCCTAAAATACCTAAACATGTTATTTCTTTTATATTTAATGATTTCTTTTCAGCTTTTCTTCAGCTAAAAAGTGCATAGCACCGCGCATGTACAGTACAGTATTTCAATGTGTGCACTGGGTTTTCCAAGTTAGGAATGTCTGACGGTGCCTAATCCCAGTTTTAACATTGATTCCTATGGGAATTTAGACTTCATTTAAACTAATTCACTTGAAGTTGAAATTTGCAGGAATCCAACAACAACTGAAATGAAGACATGTGCCTTTTAGTGGGAGAAGAACAGGTGACAAAAAAAGTAAAAGTACAATTAAATCAAATATTACAGTTTTAGATACTTAAAATTAAGAGTACAATATAATTTTAAAAAGCTCATCTGCAGTTCAGAGAAATGCATTGTCAGGCTAGTGTAAACAGACTTTACTTTTGGTCTGGGTTATACTGACAACAAAGCATGTAAGGTTAACACCGGGACCCAAACCGAGTATTTCATTCTTAGGACTGACATCCTTTATCTTGAGAAGAACAAACAATGGAAAATTAAGAAGATTCCATGTGAAGAAAGTACTATTTCTGAAAACTATTTAATTTTGCCTTATGCTGAAAAAAGAAGCCATTTTATTGGCATCTAGTAAAAGTAAGTTGCTGGAAGCCACTTTTGCTTCTCATACACTTTTTTTCTTCACTTCATAGTGACACATGTGTTAAACAATCACATAAAATTATTTTTATAAGTTTGGTTTTCCAAAACACTTGGTGTACTTACATTTGAAAGAGCTTTCACTAAACTTCCACTACCATCCATAGCATTAAGAAATTCTCTATAAAACTTCATTTTGATCTTGTTATTTCGTATCGTTAGCACTCCAATATCTTTAAAAGTGAAATGCACATTACGGTTACTGGCAATGTAACGATACATGATCTGCAGAGTCTCTTTGACACATCCTTCAACTGTATCCCGATCATACGGGCTCTCCAGAGCCAGGAATGTAAAATTTAGTTCAACAATAGGTATGTCACCTACAGAAAAATAAATGAAAAAAGGAACCTATAAAATTTGGACAAATCTTAGATAAGAGAAATTCACTGATAGATTTATTTGATATTTGTGACCTCTAATCACAAATTTTACCACCAATATTGTCAAACAATATACTAGATGATAAGTTGAGACTGTAAACAGGTTACAGGTTTAAAACATTTTTTAAAAAGATTTTGCATTGCTTTACATAAGAATACTAAGGTGCTTTTGTTTGCTCTTCACAGTTTTCACTGACACCTATTTAAGGTTGCACACATACATATTAATGACTTGGCTAAGTTAACCCTCATTATCCCCAGAAATCATACATTGTGTCACATAGTTTATGGTCAAAGTATGCATTTGAAGAAATTAAGTTACCTCAATCTAGTATAGGAAAAAAAGACAAAATTAATAGAACAGAAAAAAATTTAGAAATAATTACAGTAAAAAATCAACTTTACCCCTTTTTAGCCCTTTCACAACTTGATCAAAATTAGTGTTAAAATTTGTATTAAAATTACCAACCCCTGATAGTGAACCATAGATCTGGAAATCTGTGATATACAGCAAAATATTTAGGAGAAAGTGAGGACTGCAGATGCTGGAGATCAGAGTCGAAGAGTGTGGTGCTGGAAAAGCACAGCCAATCAAGCAGCAAGCAAGGAGAATTGACATTTTGAGCACAAGTCCTTCTTCAGGAATGAGGCTTGTGGCCCAAGGAGTCTGAGACATAAAAGGGAGGGGTGTGGTGATGGGGGAGGGTGAAGGTAGCTGAGAATGCAATAGGTAAATGAAGGTGGGGGTGAACGTGATAGGTCGAAGAGGAGGGTGGAGTGGATAGATGGCAAGGAGGATGGACAGGTAGCACAGTTCAAGAGGGTGCTGCCAAGTCGGAAGGCTGGATTGGGATAAGATGGGGGGAAGAGAATGAGGAAACTGGTGAAATCGACATTGATCCTGTGTGGTTGGAGGGTCCTAAGGACCAAAGATGATGCCTTCTTCCTCCAGGCATCAGGTGGTTAAGGTTTGGTGGTGGAGGACGCCCAGGACTTGCATGTCCTTGGAGGGGTGGGAGGAGGAGTTAAAGTGTTTGGCCACAAGGCAGTGAGGTTGTTTAGTGCATGTGTCCCAGAGATGTTCTCTGAAATGTTTTGTAAGTTGGCGTCCTGTCTCCCCAATATACAGGAGACCACATCAGGAACAATGGACACAGTAGATGACATTTGTAGAAGTACAGGTAAATCTCTGTCAGATGTGGAAGAATCCTTTGGGGCCTTGGACGGAGATAAGGGGGTAAGTGTGGGCACAGGTTTTGCACTTCTTGCAGTGGCAGGGGAAGGTGCCAGGAGTGGAGGGTGAGTTGGTGGGGGACGCAGACCTAACAAGGAAGTCGTGGGGGGAATGGTCTCATTGGAACATAGATAAGGGTGGGGAGGGAAACAAATCCCTGGTGGCGGGGAGGTTTGTTTGTAGGTGGTGGAAATGGCGGAGGATGATGAAGTGTGTCTGGAGGTTGATGGGGTGGAAGGTGAGGACCGGGAGAGTTCTGTCCTTGTTGTGATTGGAGGGGTGTGGGGTTCAAAGGCGAAGGTATGGAAAGTAGAGGAGATGTGCTGGAGAGTATCATCGACCACATGGGAGGGGGAAAAGCGGTCTTTGAAGAAGGACGCCATCTGGGATGTTCTAAGGTGCAATTGATCCTCCTGGGAGCAGATGTGGCGGAGGCAGAGGAATTGGGAGTGTTTTTACAGGAGGCAGGGTGGGAGGAGGTGTAGTCCAGGATGCTTGAAACGTCAATTCTCCTGCTCATCGGCTGTGCTTTTCCAGCACCACACTCTTCGAGTAAGATATTCCGCTCTAACAAACATATAAAAGAACTCAGTGACTTTATAACTAAAATTAACATCTTTCATTTTAAATTCTGAACACAGAAACTATTGAGCAATGCCGCATGAAAATATATTGATTTTTGGTGTTGAAGCTGTCAGCATTAATTTGAAAGGTATACAAAACAAACTTGTATGATGCCATAGTTACTTATCCTGTCATTTGTAACTTATATTGCCACTCTTAAGAAATGTGTAAATAATATTGCTGCACAAAAGGAGCCTTCATGTTGTCATGAAAAAGACAGAATTATGTACTTACTGAAAATAGTAGTTACTGCACAGAAACAGCCATTTAGCCCAAATATTCAGTGCAGTATATATGTTAATACAAACCTTCTGCAATACATCTTCACGTTATCTTCCATTCCTTTTTACCTTATGCGTGATCTAGTTCCCTCTTAAAAGAATCTGCACTTCCTCACACACATACCTCCCCCTCACACACACCCCCCCCCCCGCAATGTTCCGCCTTCTCAATTTAAAGATTTTGCAAAAATTATATTGTATAATTAATCATATGTTTTAATAATTCTAACGTATATATTATTTGGCATACATTTGTTCACTATAAAATTAGACAACTTGTTACCTGATACGTGTTGTTTTGTGTAGGATAATCCATGGATCTGTACCAATTTTTCAGACATCACAAATACTGGCCTCTGAAGTAAAATTAATTTATGGCCGACATCCAGCTTTTGCTGTGAAAATGTAAAGGTCCCCAAGCCTAATATATGTACTCCCTGAAATAAACGATATAAAAGAAATGTATACTCTTAACCGCGATTTTGTTACTGAGCGCAAATACATTATTTTCATTCAAATATTGTTAAAGTTCCGTCGCTTTCTGATGCGTTATGATTTGGAAAGTTATTCGCGCCTTATACCATAACTTTTACTTAAATATTTGCAAATTTTACTTTAGCCAACAATAAGTGTTTATACCGGAAGGAAACATAAGCCAACGTACTGTAAGTTTTCCGTATAAATTATTCTGACTAGCAATGAAAACAGAATATATTGCCTTTTCAAAGATGTAATTTTAGCGCCTGGCTAGTGTTTCCGTTCATTAACAAGTTTACTCCGCGACTTCGGTGTTTGTTTTTTTACAGGCAGGGTACTCTTTACCTTCTGGAGGGACATGTGCCGATCCACAAAAGCAGAAACATTTGCCCATATGTTGACAATGTCTGGTGAGAAAACAAGGGGTGAAAATAACCAGTAAAACAAGTTCACAGGTGAAGACAGTTGAAGCTCCTAGAATTCGGCCGACCCATAATATCATGAATACTAAAGTATTATGAACACTAGATAAACTCCCCGATTATGCCTCACTCGCTCCAGAAAGATAAATTAATTCGTTTCAAAGGCAACAATTAATGGTCGTACAACAGATGTCAGTAAAAATAGGAGTCAGGGACTGAGCGACTAATCATTTCAATTAAGTATTATTGAGCAGATTTTTACCGTCATCCGTCAGGTTGGAGAGTGTTAGGAAGTAGTTTCTACCGATTTCCTCGATGGCGTACTGTACGGTGTCCAACATTGCTGCTTGATTGATGTGATATTGCCCCAAAGTCACTGCTTTCTCCCACTCCCTGGGCAGAGACTTACTGCAGCGCCGTTGCTAAGACGCGACCGGCGACCTTTCACCCCGACTCGGTTACCTAGTGTGACGTCATCCGTGTCAGCGGCAGGCCGCGCGGGGGCGGAACTCTCACGCGCGGCAGTGGAACGCTCCGGGACTTTGAGTCGCGTGCCGCGCCCATCTTACCCTTTGAATTTGCCGCCACCACCATTGACGGGCCGTCATCACAACATCAACCAATAAAGACTCTTCGATAAGCTGGTCATATAGACAGGCAAGGGTCTTCGGGACCACAAGAAAAAAAGAGACTATTTATGTCCTGGAGGGCTTTCCCCGAGCTGTTTTCTCAGCGTCCGAGGCCAAGCCAGTCTATTCTCATTTAAAACAAAATTAAAGAATTGCAGATGCTGGAAATCAGAAACAAAAACAAAAATTATTGGAAAAACCCAGGCAGCATCTATGGAGAGAAATCAGAATTGACGACGTTTTGGGTCCAATCACTGTTTCAGTTTATGCTCTTCTTTCGGACTAGTGCATATCGTGCCGTTATTAAGAGTGGTTATTTCTATTGCCCGAGCATTAGCTGATAGTGCACCTGCCTCAGCTCTTATCCTGCTGAGATCCAGTCCCATTTACCAGCACTTGACCCAGATTCCTCTAAACCCTTCATATTCATACACCCAGCCAGGCGGCACAGTGGTTAGCACTGCTGCCTCACAGCGCCAGAGACCCGGGTTCAATTTCCGTCTCAGGAGTTTGCATATTCTCCCCGTGTCTGTGTGGGTTTCCTCCGGGTGCTCCGGTTTTCTCCCATCATCCAAAGTTGGCCATGCTAAATTATCCGTAGTGCTAGGTAAGGGGTAAATGGAGGGGTATGGGTGGGTTGCGCTTCGCCGGGTCGGTGTGGATGTGTTGGGTCGAAGGGCCTGTTTCCACACTGTAAAGTAATATGCTTTTAATAGCTGTAGGCTTGAAGTTGCACTTTTCTACAGCCTCTCATTTTCCATCTTCAATAAGTGGGAGATCTCCAGAGTTCTGTTGCCCAGTCACATATTTTCACAAAGTACCATTCACCCAACACTGGCAATGATGGCTCCCAGTTAAGAAATACGTCAATGTTCAAGTTATCAGCCTGTTTTCCTTGAATCTACTCCAGATCTCCTTCCCTTCACTTTAAAATTATGCACCCACATTACTGACTCTTTAACAAATAGGAACAGCTGCATTCTACCCAAGCCTGGTTAGTCTCCACATGGAGTACTGTGAACTGAGCTGATCACCCCACCTTAGAAAGGATATACTGGCCTTGGAGGGAGTACAATACAAGTTTCTAAGAATGAACCTGGACTGCAGGGGTTAGGTTATGAGATCATACAAATTAGGCCTTTTTTTCTCTAGAATTCTTCAAAATAAAGATTTACAAGGTTATTGCCAGGGTTGGAGGATTTGAGCTATAGGGAGAGGCTGAATAGGCTGCGGCTGTTATCCCAGATCATCGGGGACTGAGGGGTGACCTTATAGAGGTTTATAAAATCATAAAGGGCATGAATAGGGTAAATGGACAGAGTCTTTCCCCTAGGGTGGGGAGTCCAGAACTGGAGGGCATAGGTTTAAATAGGCTGCGGCTGTTATCCCAGATCATCGGGGACTGAGGGGTGACCTTATAGAGGTTTATAAAATCATAAAGGGCATGAATAGGGTAAATGGACAGGGTCTTTCCCCTAGGGTGGAGAGTCCAGAACTGGAGGGCATAGGTTTAGGGTGAGAAGGGAAAGATTTAAAAGGGAGCTAAGGAGCAACCTTTTCACACAAAGGGTGGTGCTTAAATGGAATGAGCTGCCAGAGGAAGTGGTGGAGGCTGATATAACATTTAAAAGGCATCTGGATAGGTATATGAATAGGAAGGGTTTAGAGGGATCTGGGTCAAGTGCTGGCAAATGGGACTAGATTAATTTAGGATATCTGGTCAGTATGGACAAGTTGGACTGAAGGGTCTGTTTCTGTGCTGTACATCTCTATAACTCAATATTAATAGAAAAGAAAGGGTAGATAAAAACAAACAATTTCTATTATTTGAAGATTCCACAGCTAGGAGGCATTGTCTGAGGATTAGGGTGAGACAATTCAGGAGAGATGTTAGGAAGCACCTCTACACACAAAAGACTGGATATTCTCCTTAGTTCCCTCATCTAAATCATTAATATATGTTATAATTAACTGGGATACAAACACTGATGCCTATGGTACCCCATTAATCACTGCCTATCATTCAGCAAAATTTATTGCTATTCATCGCTTCCTGTCTGCCAATCAGTTATGTATCCATGTGTGTTCATATAAAAAAAGGTTGCACTTATCCAAGGAACACTAAGTTAGTATGCATTTAAAATAAATAAAGACAAATGGGAGGGTGGCCTTTACTAAAAGGGGACTGCAGTACAAATATAAAAAATTACTGTCAAAACTGTAGAGGACTCTGATGACACCAAACCTGCAGTACTGTGCACAGTTTTGGCCTCCATTTTTAGGGAAGGATATCCTGCCTTGGAATTGGTATGGTGAAGGTTCTGTAGATTGGTTCCATGGTTCATACATTTGTGTTTTGACAAGATGCTGAGGAAATGGAAGAGAAGGCATTGTGATAATGTCAGAGGACAAGTAATGCAGAGTTCAAGACTAATGCTTTCAGTACACAATGATGTGGCTTCCTACTACCAATGTGATATGGCCTCAATGATTTCCAATAAGTTAACCCACTTAGCAGATACCATGAAGAATGGGTTCTTGTTAAGGCAGATATCATGACATTTGTTAAGGGTTTATGTACAGGTTATCCTCATTTAAAGTTGGGGCTGCATTTCTGAAAATTGCAACATTAAAACTTTACGGGGAATGTTGATTCTCATAGGAATTAACACAAAAGCAGGAGTTAGCTCACGCAGTTTTCCTAAGCAAAAAGAAACTTAAAATATTATACCTGTACACCAAGTTGAAATATAGTATTTTAAATAATTATATTTCTAGAATTGGTAAAAAAAATTGGTTAAATTAAAATAACTTTTAAAATGTCTCCATAGAATAAAAGATCTCATTGAAAATGACATCAACACTGGGACTCTATGACAGTTCCTGACAGCAGATCTTATTCTAATATTTCTTATAGCCATTCCATGCTTTTATACCTAAATTCTAAGTCTGTAAAAATTACTAATAATGTTCTTTTAAATCTACCTATAGGTCTGAAGATCCTACAAACAAACAGAATGGCGATTCCCTTGGTGGTTGGAGATGGTGGCAGACATATCTCCTAAGGTGGTGAGGTGTGGTGGCAGGGGCAATGGCAGCAACAGCAGGGACCTTCTCCTGGCATTTGGTGTTGGTGGCAGCAATAGCGCCAAAGGCACCTCCAGCAATCAGAGCAATGGCAGCAGTGGATTTTTTCAAGATGGCGGCACAGGCAAGGTGACATCTCAGTGGAGGACAACAGGAGCAGACTTCTTGGTGAGATGGCAGTGGATGTCCTGTCTGGCAGGGGAGCCAGGGATTCCTGTTTGCAGCTGGTCCAGAGAAGGGAGTCCAAGCTTTGATGAGGCTGCGACTGTCGTGGTATGCTCAGAGCCAGGGCTCCTGGCATCATTGAGGCAGCAGCAGAGGACCCAGCATCAGTGGCAGCGAGGTGGGCCCACAGTGGAGCAATGACACTTAATGAATGGCAACGCCAATTCTGGTGGGTCTGGTGTACACGGCAGCAAGGCAGTGGAGGATGTTCAGGGCTCTGCACTCTCTTTCAGTTTTATCTTTTATGCTTTTCATTCTTGAAACTATTCAAAATGGTTCTGAATTCATTGTATTTTACTATATTATTCACTGTAAAAAGCAGACAATAAATAAATCACCATCAAATGGAACATTTCACATAGTACCAGAGCTGAAAAATGTCTTGCTGGAAAAAGGCAGCATCAGCCTGAACCATCGATTCTCCTTTGATGCTGCCTGACCTGCTGCGCTTTTCGAGCAACACATTTTTCAGCTCTGATCTCCAGCATCTGCGGTCCTCACTTTCTCCTACTTATAGTACCACCCAGCGTAGAGGGTTAGAATCCTGTGCTCTGAAGTCACCCATTGTTGTAAGCTGGAAGTTGGCTCCGGAGATCAAAAATGGTTGATGTCCTGCTGACCAAAAGAAGCAGTTCCATCATGGCCAGATTTGTCCTGGAATGGCAGCTGTGGACAGGTTGCAGCTCCAGCAGATGGGTGGGGCTTGATAAGTGGGAAGTCTCTAGTGCAGATCTCAGAGTGGTCATGCACCTCAGGGAGAGGCCACATTTTGGAGAGAAGGAAAAGTTGCACCAAAATGAGTCAGTATTGGGTCAGATAATGTAAATTATGTACTATTGTAAATATATGTAATCTAACAATGCTCAATGAGATTTCTGGTCCAAATATCTTAACATTAAAGGAAAACAACACAAAATGGAGTGACTTTAAATGCAGACCATAAATATAGTTTGCATTCTTTGCTTACCTATAGGGTGTAGGTTTGCTCACTGAGCTGGAGGTTTGATATCCAGACATTTCGTTACCTGGCCAGGTAACATCATCAGTGGCGACCTCCAAGTGAAGCGAAGCTGTTGTCTCCTGCTTTCTATTTATATCTTTCTCCTGGATGGCGTTCCTGGGGTTTGTGGTTATGTCATTTCCTGTTCGTTTTCTGAGGGGTTGGTAGATGGCATCTAGATCTATGTGTTTGTTTATGGTGTTGTGGTTAGTGTGCCAGGCCTCTAGGAATTCTCTGGCATGCCTTTGCTTAGCCTGTCCCAGGATAGACGTGTTGTTGCAGTCGAAATGGTGTTTTTTTTCATCCGTGTGTAAGGCTACGAGGGAGAGAGGGTCGTGTCTTTTTGTGGCTAGCTGGTGTTCGTGTATCCTGATGGCTAACTTTCTTCCTGTTTGTCCTATGTAGTGTTTGTGGCAGTCCTTGCATGGAATTTTGTAGATGACGTTGGTTTTGTCCATGGGATGTACTGGGTCTTTTAAGTTTGTTAGTTTTTGTTTGAGAGTGCAGAGGTCCAAGAACAACGTTGGTCACTGACTTCCAGGCGGAATGCTTTCTATCCACTACCACTCGCTGTCTTCTTTCGGCCAGCCAATTCTGTATCCAGACAGCCAAAAGTCCCTCCTCCCTATCTTTTATCTTAGCCTGCTGGACCAACTTTCCTCATTCCTGAAGAAGGGCTAATGCCCGAAACGTCGATTCTCCTGTTCCCTAGATGCTGCCTGACCTGCTGCGCTTTTCCAGCAACACATTTCTATCTTCCATTTTACCTAGCCAGGTAACAAAACGTCTGGATATCAAACCTACAGCTCAGCAAGCAAACCTACACCCTAAATCTCAACCTGAGCTACAAACCTTGCAATTGCTTACCTATGTTACCGTTACATTATATACAAAGCTGACTGGTTAACTAACAAACTGACTGCTTATCTGACCATATGAGATAAGATCCTTTGTCTTAAAGGTTTAGTGTCTTTCTGAAATCTGTGCAATAATAGATTTTTTCTTTTAAAGAATGAAAACCTGTTCTGATAAATATGTACAAGGATGCACATAGATACATTATCTCTGCACATTAGGATAATGTATTGGCAAACATACATGGTGGATGTGTATTTTTCATTTTAGTTGCTGTTGGTATGATAATCTCAGTCTCAGGGTCAACACCTTGCATTGTTGACTGTTGATCATGTATAATACAGGTCTTTTTAGCCATGGCATTTGACAGATGCTTGTGACAACATCACATGAATGGGCTGGACACAATGCATAGTATCTTTCCACAAAGATCTTGAACTCTGATGCTTTATCCTTGTTAAAATCAGGAAATCTATCTGCATGCTTATCAATCATGCTGTGGTACCATTTTCTATCATGCATGTGATTATGTGACAGAAGGATTGTGTAGATCAGTGTTCTAAAAATGAGAGCTTCTGGTGAAGGTAAATCGTTACCTTGAGAAATAGCCCATAGACTTAACACGGCTAACTGAAAATCTTGGCATGTTACTTTACACTGGACAATGTTTTTCACCAGTCAGTTCAT
This sequence comes from Chiloscyllium plagiosum, assembly GCF_004010195.1. Classification (NCBI taxonomy): domain Eukaryota; kingdom Metazoa; phylum Chordata; class Chondrichthyes; order Orectolobiformes; family Hemiscylliidae; genus Chiloscyllium; species Chiloscyllium plagiosum. The sequence continues at coordinate 56,447,791 of NC_057715.1, forward strand.
ACTCTAAGAACATTGGACTGAGAATAGAGTCATAGAGATGTACAGCACGGACACAGACTCTTTGGTCCAACTCATCCATGCCGACCAGATATCCCAATCTAATCTAATTCCCCCCTACCAGCACCCAGCCCATAATCCCTCCAAACCCTTCCTATTCTTATACCCATCTAGATGCCTTTTAAATGTTGCAATTGTACCAGCCTCCACCTCTTCCTCTGGTAGATCATTCCATACACATACCACCCTCTGCATGAAAATGTTGCCCCTTAGGTCTCTTTTATATCTTTCCACTCTCACCCTAAACCTATGCCCTCTAATTTTGGACTCCCCCACCCCAGGGGAGAGACTTTGTCCATTTACCCTATCCATGCCCCTCATAACATTCCATACACATACCACCCTCTGCATGAAAATGTTGCCCCTTAGGTCTCTTTTATATCTTTCCACTCTCACCCTAAACCTATGCCCTCTAGTTTTGGACTCCCCCACCCCAGGGGAGAGACTTTGTCCATTTACCCTATCCATGCCCCTCAGAAACCTCTATGAGGTCACCCCTCAGCCTCTGATTTTGCAGGGAAGACTGCCCCTGTAGCTCAAATCCTCCAACCCTGGCAACATCCTTGTTAATCTTTTCTGAACCTTTCAAATTTCGCAACATCCTTCCAATAGGAACAGAATTGCACACAATATTCCAAAAGTGGCCTAACGAATGTCCTGTACAGCTGCAACATGACCTACCCATTCTTGTACTCAATACTCTGAGCAATAAAGGAAGCATACCAAACACCTTCTTCACTATCCTATCCTCCTGCGACTCTACTTTCAAGGAACTATGAACCTGCACTCCAAGGTATCTTTGTTTAGCAGCACTCCCTAAGACCTTACCATCAAGTGTGTAAGTCCTGCTAAGATTTGCTTTCCCAAAATGCAGCACCTTGCATTTATCTAAATTAAACTCCATCTGCTACTCCTCAGCCCATTGGTCCATCTGATCAAGATCCAGTTGTAATAGGAGGTAACCTTCTTCACTGTCCACTCCACCTCCAATTTTGGTGTCATTGGCAAACTTACTAACTATACATTCAAATCATTTATATAAACGACGAAAAGTAGTGGACCCAACCCTGATCCTGTGGCACACCACTGGTCTTAGGTCTCCACTGTGAAAAGCAACCCTCCACCATGAGATCTAACCTTGCTAACCAGTCTCCCATGGGGAACCTTGTCGAACGCCTGACTGAAGTCCACATAAATCACATCCAGCACTCTGCCCTCATTAATCTTCTTTGTTACTTCTTCAAAAAACTCAATCATGTTTGTGAGACATGATTTCCCGTGCATGAAGCTATGTTGACTATCCCTGATCAGTCTTAGCCTTTCCAAATACATGTAAATCCTGTCTCTCAGGATTCCCTCCAACTTGCCCACCATTGATGTCAGGCTCACCAGTCTATAGTTCCCTGGTTTGTCCTTACCATCTTTCTTAAACAGTGGCACCACGTTAACCAACCTCTAGTCTTCCGGCACCTCACCTGTGACTATCAATGATACAAATATCTCAACAAGAGGCCCAGCAATCACGTCCCTAGCTTTGCACCAAGTCTCGGGTACACCTGATCAGGTCCTGGGGATTTATCCGCTTTAATGTGTTTCAAGACATCCAGCACTTCCTCCTCTGTAATATGGACATTTTTCAAGATGTCATCACCTATTTCTCTACATTCTACATCTTCCATGTCCTTTTCCACAGCAAACACTGATGCAGAATACTCATTTAGTATCTCAACTCCTGTGGTTCTACACAAAGGCTGCCTTGCTGATCTTTGAGGAGTCCTATTCTCTCCCTAGTTACCCTTTTGTCCTTGATGTTATTGGGAAAGACCCATTGGATTCTCCTTAACTCTATTTGCCTAAGCCAACTCATGTCCCTTTTTTGCCTTCCTAATTTCTTTCTTAAGTATACTCCTACTACCTTTATACTCTAAGGATTCACTTGATTTATTCTGGCCATACCTGACATATACTTCCTTCTTTTTCTTAACCAAACCCTCAATTTCTTTAGTCATCTAGCATTCCCTACCCCTACCAGCCTTTGCTTTCACCGTAACAGGAATATGCTGTCTCTGTACTCTCGTTATCTCTTTGCTGAAGGCTTCCATTTTCCAGCTATCCCTTTACCTGCGAACATCTACCCCCAATCAGCTTTTGAAAGTCCTTGCCTTATACTGTCAAAATTAGCCTTCTTCCAATTTAGAATTTCAACTTTTAGATCTGGTCTATCTTTTTCCATCACTATTTTAAAACTAATAGAATTATGATTTCTGGCCACAAAGTGCTCCCCCACTGACACCTCAGTCACCTGCCCTGCCTTATTTCCCAAAAGTCAAGTTTTGCACTTTCTCTAGTAGGTACATCCACATACTGCATCAGAAAATTTTCTCTAGTAGGTACATCCACATACTGAGAGAAAGTGAGGGCTGCAGATGCTGGAGATCAGAGCTGAAAATGTGTTGCTGGAAAAGCGCAGCAGGTCAGGCAGCATCCAAGGAACAGGAGAATCGACGTTTCGGGCATAAGCCCTTCTTCAGGAAGGGCTTATGCCCGAAACGTCGATTCTCCTGTTCCTTGGATGCTGCCTGACCTGCTGCGCTTTTCCAGCAACACATTTTCACATCCACATACTGAACAAATTCCTTTCCATCTAAACCCTTAACACTCTGGCAGTCCTAGTCTATGTTTGGAAAGTTAAAATCCCCTACCATAAACACCCTATTATTCTTAGAGATAACTGAGATCTCAATACAAATTTGTTTCTCAATTTCCCACTGACTGTTTGGGGGGGTTGGGTCTATAATACAATCCCAATAAGATGGTGATCCCTTTTTTTATTTCTCAGTTCCACCCAAATAACTTCCCTGAATGTATTTCGGAGAATATCTTCCCTCAGTACAGCTGTAATGCTTATCAAAAGGCCCTTATCAAAAAGGCCAGTCCCCCGCTCTTGCCTCCCTTTCTGTCCTCCCTGTAGCATTTGTATCCTGAAGCATTAAGTTGCCAGTCCTGTCCATCCCTGAGCCACGTTTCTGTATTTGCTATGATATCCCAGTCCCATGTTTCGAATCATGCCCTGAGTTCATATGCCTTCCCTGTTAGGCCCCTTGCATTGAAATAAATGCAGTTTAATTTATCCACCCTACCTTATCCTCTGCTTTATCCGTACCTGCCCTGTTTCACTTGATTCTTTTCTCAACTGTACAGTCTCAGATTGATCTCTTTCCTCACTACTTCACTGGATCCCACACCCCGCTCCCCTTCACCTTACTAGTTTAAATCCTCCAAGCAGCTCTAGCAAATCTCCCTGCCATATATTAGTCCCCTTCCAATTCAGGTGCAATCAATCCTTTTTGTACAGGTCATTTCTATCCCAGAAGAGATTCTAAATATCCAAAAATGTGAATCTTTCTCCCATTCACCAGCTCCTCAGCCACGCATTCATTTGCTCTGTATTTTTCAATGTATAATTTCAGTTACATCACATTGTAAATTTTTGCTATAAATTCTGTGTCTTAGAATTATGTCCTCCACTATCACCTGAAGGAGCGGCACTCTGAAAGCTAGTGCTTCCAATTAAACCTGTTGGACTATAACCTGGTGTTGTGAAATTTTTAACTATGTTTAAAATTGTTGACTATAGTTTGTTAACAAACACCAAATACATTGAATAGGACTGTTAGCATTATCACTGATATTGTGCTGGTGGTCCATTTGCTTTGTCTCTCTTTGGCCTATTTGGCAAAATAGTCAGTCACCAGCATGTCCCTGAGATCTTGTGAAAAATCACACAACACCAGGTTATAGTCCACAGGTTTATTTGGGAGCACGAGCTTTCAAAGCACTGCTTCTTCATCAGATGGTTGTGAAGCAAGACCACAAAACACATAATTTATAGCAAAAGACTACAGCGTCATGTAGCTGAAATGATAAACCTAGATTAAGTCTTTAATCTTTTAGAATGGTTTTGCTCATTTCAGTTCCCAGAACTTCTTTTGAGTCACATTCTCAAGATAACTTCTGGTTTTCTAACAAATGGTGCCATCTCAGCTCAGACAATGCAGCATTAACGTTAAAGTCTATCTCTGACCCAAACTTCAGTCAGACCGATTCTAAAGTGGGATTTATGAATATTTCATGGACTGACTGTAGGTTATGCATTTTTGAGCAAAATAAAACATATCTGCAAATATAATTCTGCACCTTGGACAAAAAAAGTATCAACTTTGATCTTGCACCATGGCTCAGGAGGAATTTTGTGTAAGATGTTTCACATGACATGTCCACTTCTGGTCACCCAGTTATAGGAAGGATATTGTTAAGCTAGAGGGGCTTCAGAAGAGATTTAATCAGGATGTTGCTGCATGAGAGAGGCTGGATATGCTAAGCTTCTGCAAGATGTAGTGAGTCCTTATCTGGAATACTGTTTTTTTTGAGAACTACATTTTTAGAAAAAAAGATATAAAAGTCCTAGGGAAAAAAAAATGCACAATGTTTACTCGAGTGGAACTAGGGATGTGGGACTTCAGGCATGTGAAACAATTCTAATACAATAAGACATAAGCATAGCCATTCAATTCATTTATTCTGCTCCACAATTTAATATAGTTGATCTGATAATCTTCAATTCTATTTTCCTGCATTTTCCCCTGTAACCCTTGATTCCCTTACAATTAAAAATCTGTCTATATCAGCCTCAAATATAGTTGATGACACAGCTTCTACAGTCCTCTATGATAAAGAACTTTATACATTCACTACCCTCAATTAATTCCTCACGTATCTTATAATGGGCAACCCCTTATTCTAAAATGATGCTCTCTGGTCTTAGACTCTTCCACAAGGAGAGCAAATACTTCTTAAATTACTTGATGGTTCTTACTTCTGTTATCTTTTCAGGCAGTGAGTTCCAAATAAACAGCCTATGTGAAAAAGTTTCCTAAAAAGTCAGTGGGAACTTTCTGAAAGCAAGGTTGTCCCTTATTTTTGAATGAGTTGAAGGTTGGGCAAAGGGTTTATTATGTTGGGGGTAGCATGTTGGCATGGATACAAAATTAATTGGTTAAGAGCAATCAGCAAGTATGAACAAATAGGCTGGCAGGATATCATGAATGGTCTGCCACAGAGTCAATGATAGGGCCTCAACTCTTTACAATTTATATAAAATGACTTGGATAAAGGAACCAAAGGTACGGTAACTAAATTTACTGATGACACAAAGATAGGTAAGCAAAGTAAGTTACAAAGAGGACTTAAGGAGGCTAAAAAGGATGTAGATAGGTTAAGTGAGTGGGCAAAGATCTAGGAAATTGAGTATAATGTGGCAGAAATATTTTTACAAATTGAAGTGGTGATAGGTTACAGAGCTCTGAACATATAAATAGCCGGGTGTCCTAGTGCACGAAGCACAGAAGTCTAGGATACAGGTACAGCAAGTAATCAGGAAGGCTAATAGAAAGTTATATCTTACTGCAAGGTAACTGAATGAAAGAAAAGGGATGTTGCGCTTCAGTTAAACAGGGCATTGATGAGACAGCATCTGGAATACAGGTCACAGGTAACATAGAAGGATATTAATATGCTGGAAGCAGTTTATAAGTTTACTACACAAATACTTGGAATGAATTGACCACCTTATGAGGCAAGGCTAAGCAGGCTATGCCTATATCTTCTGGAGTTCAGAAGGTTCAGAGATTACTTAGTTGAAACATACAAGTTTGAGGGAACTTAACGAGGTGGATGGTGATAGGATGTTTTCTCTTCGGTGAGATTCTGAAATTGCAGATAAATTTTAAAATATTTTTAAACTACTAAGACACGAGGAATTTTTCTTCTCTGATAGGATTAGATGTCTCTGGAATTCACTTCCTTAAATATTTTAATCTTTAAATATTTTAAAGGCATAAATATTTAAGGTTCATAATTATAAGAGGAATGATGATTATGGCAGGCAAGTATGTAGAGTTGAGGTTAACATCAAATCACCTATGATGTATCAAATGGTTGAACAGGCTTGAAAAGCTGAGTAAACTATTTTTGTGCCTTGTTTATATGTTCCTCACTCCTGCTACCAGATGTCAGCAAGGGCTTCCATATAAATTCAGGAATGGGTGAAGCCATAAGAATCCCAGAATCTAAGTAGAAAGAGTTGGTGCGAGGTAAGGTCAGGACAGGGTAGTTAGTGGCCTGTGGAAGCGAAGATATGGCATATGGACTTGGAATAGGCCAAGGCAGGGATAAAGGACAGAATGCAACTATGGGGTTTAGGGCAGGGTGGTAGTGAGGCAAGACCCAGGTAAAACCCAAGACTAGAGTACAAGATCTGAGGAAATAACGACAGTTGTCAATGCCATTTTGGGGGAACGAAATATTGGCTAACTAATTGGAAACAGAAGGCATAAATGTTTTTCTTTCTCATTGGCAAGATGTAAAATGTTGCATTCCACAGGGATCAGTGCTGTAACCTCAACCTGTTACAAGTTATATGAAAAACTATACATAAGTTGTGAAGAGGACATAATCTATTTCCCTTTGTACCTTAAGTGAGGAGGCAAACATTTAACAAATGGAGTGTAATGTGTCAAAATGTGAAATTGTCTATTTTGCCAGAAAAGAAGAAAAAGCATCTTATCCAACTGGTGAGAGTGATTACATAGCTGAGATGCAGTGTGTTTTGGATGTCATAATTCATGAATCACAAGATTAACATGCAGGTACAGCAAATAATTAGCAAAACTAATCCAGTGTTGTAGTTTACTGCAAGGAAAATTGAAAACAAGTGTAGGTGATTACGCTTTAGTTGGGCAGCACTGTGGCTCACAGGTTAGCACTGCTACCTCACAGCGCCAGGGACCCGGGTTCAATTCCTGCCTTGGGCAACTGTCTGTGTGGAGTTTGCACATTCTCCCCATGTCTGCGTGGGTTTCCTCCCACAGTCTAAAGATGTGCAGGTTAGGTGAACTGACCATGCTAAATTGCCCGTAGTGTTAGATGCATTAGTCAGGGGTAAATGTAGGGGAATGGGTCTGGGACGGTTGCTCTTCGGAGGGTCGGTGTGGACATGTTGGGCCAAAGGGCCTGTTTCCACCCTGTAGGGAATCTAATCTAATTTAGTTGCACAGAATTTGGAGGTGCTGGTGTTGGACTGGGGTGGACAAAGTAGCAGTGCTCCGAAAGCTTCTACTTCCAAATAAACCTGTTGGACAATAACCTGGTATGTGATTCTTAACTTAGTAATAGAGGGCATTGATGAGACCACACCTGCAGTACTGCATATAGTACTGGTCTCCCTACTTGAAGACTAGTGCAAACACACTGGAAGCAGTTCAGAAATGCTTGACTTGACTACTACAGATCAAAGAAAGGTTGAAATTAGAATTAGGGGTCACATTTAAAAATAACTGGGCATCCATTTAAGACAAAGATTAGGAAAATCTATTACTCACAGGCATTTTTATGTAGAAATCTTCCTCATAAGTCAGTTGATGCAGAAACTTTGAATACTTTTTAAGGCAGTAGATAAGACTGCAAAGAGATGAAAGATCATCAAGGGTAGGCTGAACTGTGGAGTAACCAGTTCAGCCATTGCCCTACTGAATGGTACAGCAGACTTGAGGGGCTGAATGGTCAATCCCTCCTCCTAATTTGTATGTTAACTCTAAGTTGTTGCCTATCCTACGTTAAAAATTACATAGCGATGAGCAAATTAGTTGATACGTAGTTGAAGGAATGTGTGGAAAAGAGGGGGTTTAAAAATGAGGATTTTAAACTGAAAATATGGGAGGTGAAAATAGGTGAAAACAGTAGCATAAATAGTTGTGAAAATCAAGCAAAAGGAAGAAAGTAGAACAAGAGTCAGAAACTGTGGTTCATAGACTATAGGTAAAGGGAAAATAAAGTTGCAAGGCAATTACACCAGCAGAGAAACAAGAGTGAAGAATCACCAGAGTAAAGGTTACAGCATAAGCACAGGTTAGGAAGTATGATTTAAATGCAAGTCTAAGAAACAACTTAAATGAACTGCAGTTGCAAACCCAGAAGTTATGACATGCAATCATGTCTCCATAATGGCCAAGACTGGGAATTTTCATGACTTGAAATATGAACTACTGATTTTAATACCTGGGATTTCATGATCTGAAATGATATTAAAAAGGGGAAAAAACAAAGTTAAAAATGGCCAGAACAATCGCCTTACCAAGTTAACCAACGTGAAATAAAACCATCTGAACTGAAATTAACACCATCAAAAGACACCTAAAGTTAGTCAACACACTCCGACGTGAATAGACACTAATCTCCTAGTTTAACAGTTGTATACATTTCACACATTCTCCCCATGTGTGGATAGGTGGATTTGTCATGCTAAATAGCCTCCTGGTGTCCAGGTATATGCAGGCTAGGTGGACCAGCCATGGTAAATACAGGTTACAGGGAAAGGATAGGTGTGGGTGGTAAGTTCCTGAGGGTGCAGACCTGATGGGCCAAATGGCCACAATCTGCACTGTAGAGATTCTATGATTCTAACTAGTTTTGGCAGAATGAGGAGATAGATTTTTGATTGCAAAACGAATTTTTTTGAAGAGAAATTCAGGAATGCAGAAGCTGGACATCGGAGTTGAGAGTGTGGTGCTGGAAAAGCACAGCAGGTAATGCAGCAGCCAAGGAGCAGTAGAATCGATGTTTTGGGCAGAAGACTTTAAGGAGAAGGAAGGATGGATATTAACTGCTAGTTTTTCCAGTGACACCCAAATCCCAAGAATAAATTTTAAAATGTTTTACAGGCTTTTCATATCGAATGATGTAGTCCTTATGTATTTTACTTCATCTCCAGCTTTACTCACATTGTGGTTTACCCCTGCTTTCTCTCTTCTTGAATTTAATAAGTATAAATCTTAACATTATTCTAAATAAAACTGTTTAAAATCTAATTAAAAATCAGAAATTCTTTACCCCCACAATAGTGGAGGTGAGGAACAGAATTCCAGTTAATTCCAGTGAATAAATGGTCAAATCACTCAAGATTGAATTAATCATCTGAATTAACTAACAGACCACGGCAAAGTGGAAAATGAATGCTTTAAATAAATGACTGGATAATTTTAATTAACTTACTGAATAAGAGTTAACAGTATATGGCCAAGTGTAACCAGATGTAACCAGAGATGATCAACCAGGGTGAAATTCGATATCAAGGCAAGTAATTACTCAAGAAATGAATCAAGTAGATCGATATTGAGGTTGCTCCTAATTCTTTAAGATCAGTGAGAAACTCAGGATCCCTTTCCTCAAGAGGTTAATGCATCTGGATTTAAATGAATAAAATTTTGGAGTGTGCTGCATTTCACATATTGCTGTTTACTGTTTATCATTCATTTAGCCCAAATATAACCATACAGCAAGGATGGCTGTTGTGTTCTGCAGCCCCACAATTCATAAATCTAGATTAGAATCAATTTATTATTCTATTAGACAATAAATAGCTAACCAGTTCAGACACAATTATTCATGGAGATGACAGAATTGTCAAATGCAATAACTAAGTAGAGGTGGTGATTCACTACTGAATATAGTGAACAACCAAGCATAATAGGGATTCTGATCTGTTCTATTATTCTATGTTCCTTTAATACCTAAAAGCTTATCTAAAGTTCTGGCTTTTGCAATTGTAAAATAGCTGGTTTTGATTAATATATCGTGTCAATACAGTAATGCAGCATTTTTGCAAGTAGGTAGGCTTAAACAGGTGTTAGTACAATAGACAGTATAATGTGACATGGATTAGTGGTGCTGGAAGAGCACAGCAGTTCAGGCAGCATCCAAGGAGCAGTAAAATCGACGTTTCGGGCAAAAGCCCTTCTCAGGAATAAAGGCAGAGAGCCTGAAGGGTGGAGAGATAAGATGGGTGGGGGTGGGGAGAAAGCAGCAGAGTACAATAGGTGAGTGAGGGAGGGGATGAAGGTGATAGGTCAGGGAGGAGGGTGGAGGGAATAGGTGGAAAAGAAGATAGGCAGGTAGGACAAGTCATGGGGACAGTGCTGAGC
>NC_057715.1:56458052-56476562 GCF_004010195.1 Chiloscyllium plagiosum
TCACCTTCATCCCCTCCCCCACTCACCTATTGTACTCTGCTACTTTCTCCCCACCCCCAACCTCCTCTAGCTTATCTCTCCACCTTTCAGGCTCTCTGCCTTTATTCCTGAAAGGCGTTTGCCCGAAATGTCGATTTTACTGCTCCTCAGATGCTGCCTGAACTGCTGTGCTCTTCCAGCACCACTAATCCAGAATCTGGTTTCCAGAATCTGCAGTCATTGTTTTTACCTAGTATAATTTGGCAGTTGTGACATGTTATAAATCATACATGTAGTTACAAAATTTTTTACTACATTGCTGAGTGTGAGCAACATTTTAACTTCAGTAAATTGATGAGATAAGAAAAAAACATATCAATCTTGCTTCCTTTGGTCCACTTATCAGCAATAAGAATGATTGTAGCCAAGTTCCCCTACCTATTCAGACAGGAGGCCTCCATGGTAGGACAGAGTGTCATAAATCAATTTTTTACAGCAGAATTTCTTATTCCAATGCATTCACTGGGATCAACCTTCACATTGCTAGGTTGAGTTGTATCACTAAATTTAAATTAGGCTATTACTATTTACAAAAGACTAATCAATTTTGGCACGACTCCTGCCATAAACTTCTCAAGCAATGTGCTTTAATCACAGGACAAAAATGAAATTGAATGCTCTGCGAATTTGACAGAGAAAAACTCTATTTTAAAAACAATTTTGTTTATGTGCCACAATCAGAGACTCTTTTGTGCAGCAGCACTCTTGCTTTGAATTAATCTACCCTTTACATACCATTTGCTAACTACATTTAAATAATCAGGACAATTACAAAACAACTCCTTTCACAGAATCACAAAAAAGTGTTATACCACAGAAGCCTACCTACTTATGCCTGCACTTGTTATGTAATAAGCATTATGGTTTAAATGCTATTTTCCTGCACTGGACGAGGGTGACATTAAGGATTAGTACTATTGTCCTTTTGAGTTCATGACTAGAGTTTCTGCCTACCTCACATTGATGGGTTGAATATCTTTTACAAATGGATTTGGGATCCTCAATTCAGTTGCTAATGGCTGTACATATTGCATTAAAATCTGCAAAATTCAAACTTTTACTCAGGAGAATAAGTAGGATGCACTCCTAAATTAAGACTATACATCTTGCACTGTATTCTGTGGCTACTAAACGGCGAACATACTAATCCTGTATGTTCTGCACCAATGTTCTGTTATTCGAGAATTTGTTTAGGTATTTGATGATTGGCCAACACTGTATTAGTGATGCAATAATACAATGTCTCATTACAAGCGTAAAATGTTGCAATACTTTCCACAGAAGATTCAATCTCTAGCAAGGAATGCAGAATAGGTGTATGATTAATCAGTAGAATGTTACAGATAGTTGGTGATTGCACTGCTGAAATTATTAGCATTGCCCAACACCAATAGTCTCAATTTAACATTTAAAAATAAAATTCAAATTGATTATAACAACTGAAGAATTGTATTTCTGGAATAGTGCAACTGACTAGGACCAAATCCCAAAAGGTAAATGAATATACTGCACTATAAAACTTTCATGCATTTCTATTGAACTGTGAAGTTAAAAAGGAGAAAAGTATTTACATGCTAATAACTTTTTGAATCACGTTATTGGTTTTCAATTTGTTTGGATGTAATGCTCTATGTAAACTCTCCACATACAGATCAGTTACAGAGAGATTTTCTTTATATCTTGCCAAAAAGGAGGCACAGTTTTGGAAGCTTTTCAAGTTGTGGTTGAATTAAGTGACATCTGCAGTCCCTTCCAGGGTACGTTAAGCTTCTGATTTTAAGAAAGCAATTAGTGGACAAAACTTGATATTCACATTGAGCAGTGCTTACTTTTTTTATGAACTGTTTATAAATTTCTTTGTGTTCAAGTAAGGCTACATTGCTTCACCTGCATGACTCTTGCCTTTACATTTTATCCATTTCCAATTCTCGTAATGCATTCTAAATATTTAGCTTTTCCCTTTGGCATTTCTTTCCCATTTCTCGGCATATAACCTTGCAGGAAGCTCCAGGTATATGCAACGATATCAGAACTAGGTATTTTCTATGTTTTTGCTCATCTGCCTTTTCCAATCTGTTAAAGACTCGGCACTCAAAATATCGCAGGCCATTCAAAACTACTTCTGCTTGTATGAAATTCACAACATGTGAAAGACACCATCTACTAATCATATTTACATTCATATTCTATTTTGGGCAGTTTATCAATATGAAACTGCCCAAGTCATGTTGCATCTGTGGACAGAAAATCTTAGTTGATAAAAAGTCAACCACCTGTAAAATTAATTCCATTTCTTGCTCCAGAAATTTCCAGCATCTTCAGTATGTTGCTTTTGAGTCGGGATAACATAGCAATGTATTGAAACAACTACCTTTGCTGAAGTTAGGTGCAACATTTTGGCTCAGATGCATAGACAATATACATAATTCCTGTATACATTTTAAGCAGTCAAAATGTCTGCAGTCCAATTTTTCCATTCAGTTTTCTGGAATTTCAGTCAGATCTTCTAACAAGACAGGGTTATGTATATTACTAACTGGAAGTAGCCAATATAAAACTTCAGATAACAAAGCAGTATTTGTAAAAAAAATGTATAAAGGCCTCTCTTTATAAAGTAAATTTAATCACTGGCACTGATGGTAGAAGATGCAAGTGAGAATAAGAAACATCTTTAGTCACAATAGGGACTATGAAAAGAATGTATAGTCGCATAAAGATTCATCTTGAGCAGGATTCCCTATGAGATTTTTTTTCCTGTATACAACTGCCAACCTACTTGCGTAGGAAGTATATAAATTTTCATGATATAACATAATTCTACACATTCTTAGGCCTTCAATTCCAATTTAGAATCCATTTTGAGAATGCAAATGTCAATTCAGACATGATTAATAAGGTTGTTACTATCCATTGTAACATAAAAGTGTGGCAGGTATCTCAAGCAAAATGCTCCAAAATAATTTTCAAACCAGCTTGATTACTATGAAAAGCAGCATGTATTCAAAATATCTTGCAGAAAAAAGGATTGCAAAAATCAGTTTACACAATTGGTTGTAACATTATCTTCTGTTGAATATTATGATTTCCAAAAATTTGGATTTTGGGACAATCTTCTGTGAAAATTCTCATACCTGAGGAATGGAAGAAAGATAAAGAACACATGGATTAGCAGCATAATTATCACTGCATTCTTACTTGAATGTTTATTTTGCAATCAGCTCAACTCAAATTAATACTTAAGTTTCAAAGCAGGGACTGAAGAGAATACTACACTACAAACAGCTGCAATTGTGTTTCTTATAAAACAGATCGAAATGAGTATTTACTGATTTCAGAATTGAATCGGATTAAAAATTTACACATGGGGAAAGACTATTCAGTCCATTGAGTCTACTCCACCATTCAATGAGACTTTGGCAGGTCTGATAATCCTCCATCATTTGCCTACCCTTTCCCAATAACCCTTGATACTCTTCTGATAGAAAAAACTATCTCAGCTTTGAAAAATACTTCATAACCCAGCCTTGACAGCACTCGATGGTAAAGAATTAACAGACTGACTACCCTGAAAGAGCAAATTCCTCCATCTGTGTTTTAAGTGTGCAACCCTTAGTCTGAGAACATAACCACTGGTCCTGGACTATCCCACAAGGTGAAACCACCTCTCCACATCTACCCTGTCAAATCCACTAAGCATCTTCTATGTTTCAATATTCACAGTATTGCAGCTGTGATCTAACTAGTGTCTTGCTATAGTTATATCAAAACCTTCATGTTTTCATAATCCATTCTTCTTGAAATAAAGGCCAATATTCCATTTGCTTTCCCATTTACCCCGCTGAACTTGAATGCTAGCTGTGATTTGGTCTGTTCTGTAGCTTTCTGCAGTCTTTCTTCAGTTAAATAATATTCAGCATCTCCATTCTTCCTCACGTTTTTCACATTGTATTCCATATGCTGTTTTTCTCCCCCCCCGCCCACCATCCCCACACATTTAACCTGTCTATATCTCTCTGCAGACTGTCACCTTGACACTCATCTTCCCACCTACTTTTGTGTCATCTGCAAACTTGGCTGTAGTACATTCACTTTCCTCATCGAAATAATATATTGTAAAGAGTTGTGGCCCCATCACTGCGGCATTCCACTAGTTAGAGGCACCATCCTGAAAATGTTCCTTTTATCCCAGGTGCCCATTTTCTATTAGTTAACCAATCTTCTATCCATGCTAATAGACCACCTATACCAAGTAGCCTAATGTGTTGGACTTGATTAAATGCCTTCTGAAAATGCAAATATTACATCTACTACTTCTCCTTTATCCTGCTTGTTTCTTCCTCAAAGAATTCTTGTAAATGTGTCAACTATAATTTCCCTTTTGGATGTAGGTTTGCTCGCTGAGCTGGAAGGTTCATTTCCAGATATTTCGTTACCCTACGAAGTAACATCTTCAGGGGCCTCAGGCAAGGCAATGCTGAAAATTCCTGCTTTCTATTTATATGCTCGGGTTTCTTTGGGTTGGTGATGTCATTTCCTGTGGTGAAGTCACTTCCTGTTCCTTTTCTCAGGGGGTGGTAGATGGGGTCTAACTCAATGTGTTTGTTGATATCAGCATTGCTTAGCCTGAGACCCACTGAAGATGTTACCTAGCAGGGTAACGAAATGTCTGGAAATGAACCTTCCAGCTCAACGAGCAAACCTATATCCAAAACCCCAACCTGAGCTACAAATCTTCTCAAACCTCGCTATAATTTCCCTTTCACAAAGTCATTCTGAGTCTGCTTGATCAGATTGTGCATTTCTAAATTCCCCCTTAGTAAGCTTGCAGATGGCACCAAAATTGGAGGTATAGTAGTCAGCGAAGGTGGTTACCTCAGAGTACAACAGGATCTTGATCAGATGGGACAATGCGCCAAAGAGGGGCAGATGACATTGACTTAAATTCAATGTCAGGTGCTGCATTTTGGAAAGGCAAAATCAGGGCAGGAGTTACACACTTAATGGTAAGATTCTGAGGAGTGTTGCTGAACAAAGAGACCTTGGAGTGCAGGTTCACAGCTCCTTGAAAGTGGAGTTGCAGGAAGATAGGATAGTGAAGACGACATTTGGTATGCTTGCATTTACTGATCAGAGCACTGAATATAGGAGTTGGGAGGTCATGTTGCAGCTGTACAGGATGGTGGTTAGGCCACTTTTGGAATAGTGTGTGTAATTCTGATCTCCCTCCTACAGGAAGGATATTGTGAAACTTGAAAGAGTTCAGAAAATATTAACAAGGATGTTGCCAAGATTTGAGCTACAGAAAGAGGTGAACAGGCTGGGGCTTTTTTCCCTGGAGCGTCAGAGTCTGAGGGGTAACCTTAGAGGTTTATAACATAATGAGGGGCATGGATAGGTAAATAGCCAAGGTCTTTTCTCTGGGGTGGGCAAGTCCAGAATTAGAGGGCATAGGTTTAGGGCGAGAGGAGAAAGATTTAAAAGGGACCTGGGGGCACCTTTTTCACGCAGAGGGTAGTGCATGTATGAAATGAGCTGTTAGAAGAAGTGGTGTGGGCTAGTAGAAGGCATCTGGATGGCTAAATGAACAGGAAGGGTTTAAGAGAGATATGGACCAAGTGTGGGCAAATAAGACTAGATTTATCTAGGATATTTAAATGGCGTGGATCGAAGGATCTGTTTCCATGCCGTACAACTCTATTATAAACTCTAACATGTTCCCAATAACACATTAAATTAATTGGCTTATGTTTACCTGCTTTTTTTCTTCCATTTTCAAAGGAAAGAAGAAATAAATAGTATATTTCTTATTGATGAGTTGCTAAAGATAAGGGGGTTCATACATTAACCCAAGTGGTAATTAGCAAAGCTATTAAAATCTCCAACTAATACTATAACTAGTATCCAAGAGCAGAATATATTGGCAAATATGCTTATAACCGGTCAATATCCAAACTATGAAATGGTTTTAAAAAATTGACTTATGTTGCCTTTAAAGGTCAGAAAAGAAATACTTGTTATCACAGAGTCATATAGCACAGAAACAGACTCTGCGGTCCAGCCAATTCATGCTGAACCTTATCCCAAACTAAACTAGTCCTTCTGCTCCAGATCTCTCCAAACATTTCCTGTTCATTTACTTATCCAAATGTCTTTTAAATGTTGTAATTGTACCTTCATCCACCACTTCCTCAGGAAATTCATTCCACACATGAACCATCGTCTGCATGTAAAAAAAAAATTGCCCTCTTATCTTTTTAAAATCTCTCTCCTCTCACCTTAAAATGTGCCTCCTAGTCTTGAAATCCCCCATCCGAGGGAAAAGACAACTACCATCAATTCTGTCTATACCCCTCGTTATTTTTATAAACTTCTACCAGGTCACCTCTCAAACTCCCAAGCTCCAGTGAAAAAAGACCAGTCTTTCTTTATAACTCCAACCTTCCATACCCGGCAAAATTTCTTAAAGGAATGCATACTAGTTGAATAAATGCACTTAAACTTCTTAATATCAACCTTTAAAAGTTTTCAGCTCTGTACTGAAGCAGCAGTTATGAAAATAAAACAACCATCCAAGCTAAAACTTTCAGCTGCCTTCTTCATATACTGAGATTGATATCCCGGAATTATATATAAAAAAAGAGTAGAATAAAAAAAAAAGGTCTGGCAAAATTAAAACTATTCAGATTAATAGATCAACTGTTAACTGAGCAACTGATTTAAGGTGGTCCTGTTCCCTAATGAAATCAGGGAATGACATGGTAACAAAAGAGTGCAGGAGCATCGTATGTTGCCTTTGAATGTTTATGCACCACAAATACAATGAATACTGGACTTTGGCAGAAGTACATCCAAGTCAAGCTAAAAAGCTCTGGTTTTGTATTGACCAGCACCTCTCAATTCTGGGACAATGGGGGCTTCAAAACTAAAATCAATTTGATCATATGGCAATTGCATCATGATTAATAGTTCAGCGGGGGTTCCAAAATGGTGGCAACCCAGCAAGTCTGAGTCTATAGTGCTCCTCCCAAGACTTGGACAAAGTGGGTCACCCACCCTCACCAAATCATTTAAAATAATTTTTACTGAATGTAATTAGTTGCTTAGTATTGAATTTAAACAATTTAATCTCCAGTAAAAATGACTAAAGGGAAGGGAGCCCGCAGTTCTCAGCAGGCAGGAACCCCTCCCCCACCCTCTCCAGCTGCAGCAGAGGCATCCGCAGTCACCCCTGATTTACCTAAGGTGGAAGCCTTGTGGAAATAATTTCCAAACTCGATGCGAAGATCGACGCCTTCATTGAAGAGTCCTGGAGCCAATGGGACTCACTCTCAGCCACGCTGCAAAAGCACAACCGAGACATCAAGGAAATTGAGCGCCGAGTCGGAGGGGCAGAGCTAAAGGCCGCGACCTCCAAGGCTGCGGCAGAATCGGCTGTGGATCGGATCCGGACTCGCTGTTCGAGAGAATCACACTGACGACCTCGAGAACAGAGGTTGTCAAAAAATATATTCGTTTGCTGGGCCTTCCCGAACGGGAAGAGGAAGGCCAGCTTACAGTGTTCCTTGAACAGTGGCTTCCACAGCTTTTAAATCTGGTCACTGAATCAGGCCAGTTAAGGGTGGAATGGGCCTACCGGGTTGCAATACACGGGCTCAGCTCGAACCAGTGCCCCCGCCCGGTCCTGTTCCGCCTGTAGAGCTACAAGGAGAGGCAGATGCTCTTAGAAGCCTCCAGAAATCTTGGGAAAGATCCCCAAGCCATGATTTATAAAGGATCATATTATTCCAGGACTTTTCCTGAGCTCTGGTCTGAAAGAGGGAAGGTGTTTAATGAAGCGAAGAAGTGTTTAAGGGATTCCTTGCGCTACCCAGCGACGCTATGCTTTAACCATGCAGGGTCCATGTATAACTTCGGATTGCCGGAAAAGGCCAAGGAATCTTTGAACTCTCTTAGATAAATTGTAAGAGTTAATTGATGTTGTTTTGCTTTCCCCCCCACTCCGGTTTACATCCCTTTTCTTTTTATAAATTAATATATATGGGGGAGGGTCCAGTTAATGTTGGTGGGGGTAGGTGGTCACCTTATCCTATTTTATCTCTGTCTTTAGGAGCAGGGTTGTTTTCCCCCATTATTTTGTATTATTATATTTAATTATTACTTGTTGAGGCTGTAATTTTATAGTTATATATGTTTATACATGGTATTAACATTACCAAATATATCCAGGTGTTGGTGTGGGTGGGCGTAGGGTGCTCACTGTTAACTCTAGCTCTGTAGTATATTTGAATTTTCTTCATCCTATTGAGGAGCGCCTGGGTCAAGGGTGGGGCACTGGTTGGGAGAGGATACAATGGATTTTTGGAAAGGAAGTGATACCCCCTGGGAACAAGCGGGGAAAATCTCCATTTAAATACATTTTATATTTTTTTTATTTAGCAATAGTTTTTGATTATATTGATGAGAGTATATTAAATAGCCTTTTATTTTTGTGAATTTTATATGCTCTATGCTCGGGATGTTCTGGATAGGGTTTCCCCTCCCGAGGGGTCTCGGATTTGCCCGGACGATTATAGTTGATCAGTCGGTTAAGTGGTGTACCTGGAATGTCAAGTGGAGTAATTCACCAGTCAAAAGAAGAAAATATTATCAAGCGTCAAGAAAGAAAGGGTTGATATAGCTCTCCTACAAGAGACACACATTGGATAAAGAACACTTGAAATTATGACAGGGTGGATTTGATCAGGCCTTTTTTTCACTCAAAAAGCAGGGGAGTTGTTATTCTTATTTTGGAAGAATCTCCCTTTCAAAATCCTAAAAGACGAATCTGGACAATATATTCGGATTAAAGCCCTTCTAAATGGAGAGGAACATGGGATTTTAAATTTGTATTGGCCCCCGGCACATCCTTTTAAATTTATAATGGAAGCCTTCTCAAAATTTATGGCTCTTGGTGCTCGTCATACAATTATAGGGGGAGATTTTAATAGTAATATGGATCCAGAAATAGATAGGATTCCCAAGAGTACTGCAGGAGTATTTCCCAGATCTAGACAATTGATGGATTTGAACAAAGAATTAGGACTAGAAGATATATGGAGCTGCCTTCATCCACAGGGCAGAGATTTTTCTTTTTACTCCAATCCACATAAATGTCACACCAGAATCAATATGTTTTTTGCCCCCGCAATTTTTTTAAATTCCATATCATCTGTAAAATAGGCAGTATAGCAATTTCCGATCATGCTGCTGTATATGCGGAAATCAAGGCCAGGAACAATGAGACATCCCCCCAGCAGCGGCATATGGACCCCTTCCTGATGAAGGGTAGTAAATTTGTAAAGTACTTCTCTCAAGAATTTAAAACTTTTTTTTAAGAAATTAATTCAGGTACGGCTAGCAACCCATCAATGATGTGGGAGACCATCAAAGCTTACGCGCGAGGTTTCATCATCTCATACTCAGCGACTCAAAAAATTAAACGGAGAACAACAGTGTCTGCTCGAAGCTTACTTAAAAGCGGCTGAAACAGCATACGCTGACAGACCTTCTATTATCAAATTGCAAAGGATTACGGCCCTTAGGACAGCTCTAAACACCACGCTTACCCAAACGGCTAAGAGGGAAATATTATTTGCAAAACAAAGGTTATATGAATTTGGCGATAAACCTGGTAGATACTTGGCATTTCTTGCAAAGAAAAAGAAGGCCCCTCCAACTATCACATCTATCAAGGAAAGTATGGGTATTTTGACTCATGATCATGAAAGGATTAACACAAATCTTTAGAAAATTTTATTCTGATTTATATAAATCGCAGGATTGCAAAGACAGGACTAGGAGGATGCAGTCATTTTTTACAAACCTGACCTTTCCGGACCTAACTCCGGAACAGGTATCGGTCTTGAATGTTCTCCTAACAATCCAAGAAATCAGGCAACTTCAGAGCGGTAAGGCACCTGGTCCAGATGGCTTTCAAGCTGAATTCTATAAAGTATTTACAAGAATATTGTCTGGTCCACTTATGGACATGTATAACTATTCATACAGTCAGGACTGTCTCCCGCCTTCGCTGAAAGAGGCAAATGTCTCTCTTATCCTCAAAAAAGGAAAGGACCCAGAAGATTGCACGCCATACAGACCAATATCCTTGCTAAATGTAGACTTTAAAATCCTCTCTAAAATGTTAGCATTGAGGCTAGAAAGGGTATTGCCACATATTATAAAGGAGGATCAGACGGGGTTTATTAAGGGCCATAGATCATCCAATAATGTCAGAAGGGTTTTGAATGTGATCAAGCCTGCCATCAGGGAAAGATACCAGGAGTAATAGTCTCATTAAACACGGAAAAGGCATTTGACAGGGTTGAATGGTCATATTTGTTTTACACAGTGGAAAGGTTTGGCATTGGACCCATTTACCAAATGGGTCTCAACATTATATAGTAATCCCAAGGCAGTTGTGATTACTGATGGATTAGGCTCGGATAGCTTCAGTGCAGATAGGGGCTGCTGTCAGGGATGTCCCCTTTCGCCACTGTTATTTACCCTAATAATTGAGCCACTAGCAGAAGCTATATGGGCTAACCCTAATATAACAGCCCCGAGGATTGGTACAGGTAAACATAAAATTACCCTTTACGCAGATGATGTTCTTCTATTTCTCAGTAATCCTTTGATGTCCGTGCCTCGCTTAATCCAAGTTATTAATACATTTAGTGTATTTTCAGGCTACAAAATTAATTTCTCAAAATCAGAGGCTATGCCAATGGGTGGCATTGCTAGTATATCCCACTTATTGGACGGATCCCACTTTCCCTTTCGGTGGTCCCTGGAGGGTTTCTTATATTTAGGCATTTTTATTACCCCAGTATTTGGTCAGTTATACAAGGCTAACTTTGTGCATTTACTGGAAAGGATAAGGCAGGACCTTCCAATGTCCTGGCTGAGTAGAATAGCACTAATTAAAATGAACGTCCTGCCCCGTCTCCTATACCCTATGAGAAGGCTTCCGGTGATGCTGCCGAGGCTGGCACTACGTAAATTATATGGCTGGTTGGGTTCCTTTCTCTGGAATCATAGACGGCCCCTCATTAAGGTGAAGAAGCTACAACTTCCACAGGCAAGGGGAGGTTTGGATTTAACTGATATTTCCTAAAATCTGGGAAGTTCCCTATTAAATTACATAGCTGATTGCGGGTCAGACAAGACCCAATCAATCTGGCTGGACATAGAGGCTTCTCAAGTAAAATGCCCACTTATTAACCTTTTATTTTCAGACAAGAGGAAAATCATTATGGACCACTGTAAAAACCCTATAATACTAAACACAATTAAAGCTTGGAATGCTGTGGTTCTGTTCGCCGAGCTGGAAGTTTTTGTTGCAAACGTTTCATCCCCTGTCTAGGTGATTTATATAAATCGCAGGATTGCAAAGACAGGACTAGGAGGATGCAGTCATTTTTTAAAAACCTGACCTTTCCGGACCTAACTCCGGAACAGGTCTTGTTGCCCTATAATGGTAGTGTTGTCCCAGTCAAATTCATGTTGCTTGTCGTCTGCGTGTGTGGCTACTAAGGATAGCTGGTCGTGTCGTTTCATAGCTAGTTGATGCGGATCGTTAGCTGTCTTCCTGTTTGTCCTATATAGTGTTTTGTGCAGTCCTTGCATGGGATTTTTTACACTACATTAGTTTTGCTCATGCTGGGTATCGGGTCCTTCATTTTGGTGAGTTGTTGTCTGAGAGTGGCTGTTGGTTTGTGTGCTGTTATAAGTCGCAGTAGTCTGGCTGTCATTTCAGAGATGTTCTTGATGTATGGTAGTGTGGCTAGTCCTTTGGGTTGCGGCATGTCCTCATTCTGTTGCCTTTCCCTTAGGCATCTGTTGATGAAATTGCGCAGATATCAGTTTTTTGCGAATACCTTGTATAGGTGTTCCTCTTCCTCTTTTTGCAGTTCTGGTGTGCTGCAGTGTGTTGTGGCCCTTTTGAATGGTGTGTTGATGCAACTTCGTTTGTGTGTATTTGGGTGGTTGCTTTCGTAGTTCAGGACTTGGTCTGTGTGTGTGGCT
Source organism: Chiloscyllium plagiosum (assembly GCF_004010195.1). NCBI lineage: Eukaryota > Metazoa > Chordata > Chondrichthyes > Orectolobiformes > Hemiscylliidae > Chiloscyllium > Chiloscyllium plagiosum. The sequence continues at coordinate 56,470,158 of NC_057715.1, forward strand.
TTCCTGTGTACCTTCGTGGTGAATTCTCCGTTTGGTGTTCTCTGTACCCTCACGTCTAGGAATGGGAGTTGGTTGTCCTTTTCTTCGTCTCTCGTGAATTGGATTCCTGAAAGTGTGGAGTTGATGATCCGGTGTGTATTCTCTATTTCTGTGTTTTTAATGATTACAAAGGTGTCATCCACGTATCTGATCCAGAGTTTGGGTTGAATTTGTGGCAAGACTGTTTGTGTACAAAATCCCATGCAAGGACAGCTAACGATCCGCATCCACGAACATCAACTAGCCATGAAACGACACGACCAGCTATCCTTAGTAGCCACACACGCAGACGACAAGTAACATGAATTTGACTGGGACAACACTACCATTATAGGGCAAGCGAAACAAAGAACAGCCAGGGAATTCCTAGAAGCATGGCACTCATCCACAAACTCCATCACCAAACACATAGACCTGGACCCAATATACCGGCCACTACAGCGGACAGCTGAAACTGACAACCGGAAGCGGCAGGGACAGGCCACTATAAATGCCGGAGGAAACACCACAGAAGCGCTTCACAGGAGGCTCCCAAGCACTGAGGATGTCACCTAGACAGGGGACGAAACGTTTGCAACAAAAATTTCCAGCTCGGCGAACAGAACCACAGCAACGAGCACCCGAGCTACAAATCTTCTCACAAACTTTAAAGCTTGGAATATAATGCAGCAAAATGAGGGCAACTCACATAAAACATTCCCCTATGCTCAGATAGTGGCAGCATGGGGATTTCAACCGGGGCTTACAGATGCCACTTTCAAACTCTGGAGATCCAGGGGTCTCTCATGTTTAGGGGATCTGTTTAAAGAAGGAGTCCTGATGTCTTTTGAACAGCTGCGTCAGAAATTTGGATTACCTAATGGAGACCTCTTTCGATACTTCCAAATTAGAGATTCCATAAAGAAGACTGCGTTGTTAGATAGTCTTTATAAATCAGATAGAGAACGTAGAGTTATGGCCAATGGGGGTATCTTCGGTCAGTACTATTTATCATTTGTTAAATGAAGAAGTATCGGGAGATATGGATAATCTGCTTAAAACATGGGATCAGGATTTTGGACTAGAAATCTCTATAGAAACGTGGAATGACATTTGCGAAAACGCAAGAATCACCATCTGCAACAGAACTCAGGCCATTCAGTTGAAGATACTTCATAGGGCTCATATAGCACCGGATCGATTGGCAAAATTTAAGGCAGGAACATCTCCAATATGTCCCAAGTGTAAAATAGAGGTGGGCACTCTTGTACATTGCTTATGGACCTGTCTTAAGATCCGTAGATATTGGACTAAAGTAGCAAGTGCTCTGACAGAAATCTTAGGAACGGAAATTAGAGTGGACCCTGTATCTCTCCTTTTGGACTTTTCAAACTTACCCTCCCTGGATATTTTCTATTCTTTCTGTGCAAGGAAAAATATTTTGGTAAACTGGATGGCTGAGGGCCCCCCTGGACTTTCAAATTGGCACAGATTAATCATGGACCTTGACTTCCTTACAAATATGGTGCACCAAAAGACCGCATTATTCCCTAAATATGGCAGTCCTTCTTGAATGACATAAATACAGATATTTCGGCCATCCTAACAAGGGCTTTTATTTAATTGAGATGGCGAACGTGGCTGGTCCAGGGTCCCTTGGGAGAGAAATCCCGCACGAATACGGGTTTTGTTACGATTTGATGTTAATACATTCCGAGCATGTATCTCACTACCCGATTTGTGTTATCCGTCGGGTTTTTTTTTCTCTTATTTGAATAATGTAAGAGACTTAATTATATACTCTGGTTAGTTGTAGGTTAGATTAGTAGTTGAGTTTTGTTTTTTCTCTCGGTATTTTTGTGTTAAATTTTGGTTATTATTTATTTAAGATTTAACTGTATATCAATGTTTATACTTGGGTTTTTTTTATTTGTAAACTTGTAAAAATGTTAAATTTTCAATAAAAATATATATTAAAAAAAAATAGTTCAGCAATGTATTACTTCACCCGATGGTGAGTGAAAGTGTTCAGCATCCTGATGAATCCATTCCATTGTCACTCTGGCACTTACTAAAACTCGAAGTATATTTAGAAGCAGATGAAAATACTTTGTCAGCAATCCAAAACATCAGATTTATTAGTGACTGATTTACTGAAGCCCAAGAGCAGAACCATCAAGCAGTCATCTGATCTGTTCTCCCTACACACGATGAGACTGTAAACAACTTGACTGCCAAGAAATGTAGCAGTAAGTTAAAAGCAACAGAAAACAAGGGCAACAAACCTAGACACCACAATATGCATTGAAAATCTAAGACTAGCCACAACATAATTTATTAACTCGTATTTTGAGTTGTATGTTAACTTAAAATTAAATGAACATTGCCATCAAATCTCTCTGCTCAAGTCCTCCATAGGGATGGGGAGAATACAGAACCTTCCAATGAAAAACTGACAACCCTGTTGAATCCATCACTAGGAAGGTATCCTGACAGAAGAAGTGAGAAAATTGATGAAGTGCAGCAAACGTTAACACAGTAATTCTTTCCACGTAGAGTGGAAAGGTATTCGAGAACTATCAAAAAAAGGGGTAGATACACCTCTTTTTATTTACAGAAATTACACTTATGCAAACATTAAAAACTACACATATAACACAGACACATATAACAAGGTGCTAGTTAAAGAGTTTTCCACCCAAATAGCGAAGTTTCTAAAATCAACTACAATTATTTGAATTAGAAGTAGGCCATTCAGCCCCTTTGATGCTTCTCCACCATTTAAACAAGATCATGGTTGATTGGATTATGTTCTCAACTCCACGTTTCCCCTGTATAATCCAGATATTCATGACTAGGAAACAAAGTATCTGTTTACCTCCACATAAAGAATATTCAATGATCCTGCTCTACATTTTCTGGGGTAGACAGCTCAAAAGATTCAACCCTCAAAAAACATTTCTCCATCTCAGTCTTAAATGGGATAGCCTCTTATTTTTAAATTATGTCCCTTAATTGAAGACTGGCACACAAAGGGAGCACAGATAGGAATAATTTTGTTTTCAAGATTTGAATTTAGGCAGTCCTACTAAATTAAGTGCCAGTTTATTAAATGAATGAGAACGGACTTACCGAGGTAAGTAAATGGCATAGATAAAGAATGTGATTATAAACAACGCCAGCTTTAGGAAAGGATTAATTCCAAGACACAAAATAATTAATATGAAATGCATACACTGTACAGTAGAAGCATTTAGTTTATTCTTTGGATTATTTTAAAAACCTGTGTTTTAGGAATTATAAACTAAGGTGCTAAAGACATTGAGGTCATTATGAAAGGAGCTTGAAGTACGATTTTCCAGGAACGTGACTGAGCACTTACATAGCACCCTCTAGTTAATTATTGCTATTATTTAGTGAAATGAAAAGGAGTGAAATAATTTTCTACATACTTTTATTTTGATGAGCTCCTTACACCAAATGCAAATAGTGTACATCACACTGCTTGTTAAACTTTTCATATAGCAATACATTTTTCTAGTTCCACCCAACATTCAAAAGATGCCCCTGCCTTATATACATAAGCCAGAACTTTATTTTAACAAATGACAGATTTTATTTCAAGCTTGAGCATGGTAGCTGCTTCCCATGTTATGGAATATGGGAAATTCTATAAAGTAATTTTAAGATTGTAATGTTTTAATTAGTTCCATGCTCATGGCTTCAAAAAGATCCAAAGATATTTCCAAACCAAAGTTCAAACAAAATAGTTACATCAAAAGAAAAGTAACCACATTTCTACATGCTATTGTAAATGGACATGCAATAGAGATGTATATTTACCATTTCAAGACAATACTTGCTGGGATAAACATCTCAGTGGGACTTGGGATCATCTGAGCCTGGGTCAGTGCAAATGAGGTTGAAAAATTGTAGAAGTTGTCGAGCATTTTCTGTGTAAACTGAAAGTAAACAATTTATATATAGACTATTCATAACATTTCACAAAAAACTATTAACAAGAATAAAAAAAGAACTGCAGCAGTCGAGAGGTACAAAATGGTCCATAGAAGCAACCAGACACTGCAGTTACCAACAACTATTGAGACTGTAAATGCCAACAGCAAAATAACATTTGTATTATAAATCTATAGAAAGAGAGTGTCATATTTAGAATTATTTCACAGAAAAATTTTGGACATGACCTATGATTAGGCTTGTTTTTTTTAAAAACGAAAAAAGAAAACAAAAATGTCCCGAAAAGGGACGAGCTTCCCAAAATACATCTATGCTGGGCTTTGAATCAACATGAAAACTAAAGATTTTAAGAAAAGGAGTTTGGAAGTTTTTTTCCTCAAAATAAAAGATCAATAATTCACATCATGGCCAATATTTATTCCTCAATCAATATCACAAAAGCAGTTTATCCAGTCATTTTTACATCCAACTGGATGCTGCAATTCTTACATTACACTTCAAAAAGGTACTTGATTAGCCATAAAATGTTGAGAGATATGGCAATGTTGTGAAATACTTTGATAAATTAATTTTGTTTTATCAGAAATACCATATTTTAATTGGCAAAAGGGAGGCTTTAAAAAAGTCAGAAGACAAAAATCAAACAGAATATTGAATAAGTAAAACATTGTCCAGGCCAGGATGAGAATATATATAAATTGTACTTTTAACTATACCAAATACCAACTGGAACAACTAGCATTTGCATTTTCTTTATTTTGTAAATCAGTAACATTAGCACATTAATTACAAACTCTTATTCTACATTTTAACACAATAATATAAAGCATAATTCCATTAGATTTAAAATAATGATGGAAAAGGATAGACCAGATCTAAAAGTTGAAGATCTAAATTGGAGAAATGCCAATTTTGATGGTATTAGGCAAGAACTTTCAAAAGCTGACTGGGGGCAGATGTTCACAGGTAAAGGGGCGGCTGGAAAAAGGGAAGCCTTCAGAAATGAGATTACGAAAATCCAGAGAAAGTATATTCCTGTCAGGGTGAAAGGGAAGGCTGGTAGGTATAGGGAATGCTGGATGACTAAAGAAATTGAGGGTTTGGTTAAGAAAAAGGAAGCAAGCATATGTAAGGTATAGACTGGATAAATCAAGTGAATCCTTAGAGTATAAAGGCAGTAGGAGTATACTTAAGAGGGAAATCAGGAGGGCAAAAAGGGAACATGAGATAGCTTTGGCAAATAGAATTAAGGAGAATCCAAAGGGGTTTTACAAATACATTAAGGACAAAAGGGCAACTAGGGAGAGAATAGGGCCCCTCAAAGATCAGCAAGGCGGCCTTTGTGTGGAGCCAGAGAAAATGGGGGAGATACTAAACAAGTATTTTGCATCCGTATTTAATATGGAAAAGGATATGGAAGATATAGACTAGGGAAATAGATGGTGACACCTTGCAAAATGTCAAGATTACAGAAGAGGAAGTGCTGGATGTCTTGAAACACAAAGGTGGATAAATCCCCAGGACCTGATCAGGTGTACCCTAGAACTCTGTGGGAAGCTAGGGAAGTGATTGCTGGGCCTCTTGCTGAGATATTTGTATCATCGATAGTCACAGGTGAGCTGCCGGAAGACTGGAGGTTGGCTAACGTGGCGCCACTCTTTAAGAAGGGTAGTAAGGACAAGCCAGGGAACTATAGACCAGCGAGCCTGACGTCTGTGGTGGGCAAGTTGTTGGAGGCAATCTTGTGGGACAGGATGTACATGTATTTGGAAAGGCAAGGACTGATTAGGGATAGTCAACATGGCTTTTGCATGGGAAATCATGTGTCTCAAACTTGATTGATTTTTTTGATGAAGTAACAAAGAGGATTGAGGAGGGCAGAGCAGTAGATGTGATCTATATGGACTTCAGTAAGGCATTCGACAAGGTTTCCCATGGGAGACTGATTAGCAAGGTTAGATCTCATGGATAACAGGGAGAACTAGCCATTTGGATACAGAACTGGCTTAAAGGTAGAAGACAGAGGGTGGTGGTGGAGGGTTGTTTTTCAGACTGCCACAAGGATCGGTGCTGGGTCCTCTACTTTTTGTCATTCACATAAATGATTTGTATGCGAGCGCAAGAGGTATAGTTAGTAAGTTTGCAGATGACACCAAATTGGAGGTGTAGTACACAGTGAAGAAGGTTACCTTAGATTACAATAGGATCTTGATCAGATGGGCCAATGGACTGAGAAGTGGCAGATGGAGTTTAATTCAGATAAATGCGAGGTGCTGCATTTTGGGAAAGCAAATCTTAGCAGCACTTATACACTTAATGGTAAGGTTCGAGGGAGTGTCGCTGAACAAAGAGACCTTGGAGTGCAAGTTCATAGCTCATTGAAAGTGGAGTCGCAGGTAGATAGGATAG
>NC_057715.1:56476567-56533023 GCF_004010195.1 Chiloscyllium plagiosum
ACAGGAGTTGGGAGGTCATGTTGCGGCTGTACAGGACATTGGTTAGGCCACTCCTGGAATACAAATATCTCAGCAAGAGGCCCAGCAATCATTTCCCTAGCTTTCCACAGTGTGCTAGGGTACACCTGGTCTCCTTCCTATCGGAAAGATGTTGTGAAACTTGAAAGGGTTCAGAAAAGATTTACAAGGATGTTGCCAGGGTTGGAGAATTTGAGCTATGGGGAGAGACTGAACAGGCTGGGGCTGTTTTCCCTGGAGTGTCGGAGGCTGAGGGGTGACCTTATACAGGTTTACAAAATTATGAGGGGCAAAGTCTTTTCCCTGGGGTTGGGGAGTCCAGAACTAGAGGGCATAGGTTTAGGGTGAGAGGGGAAAGATATAAAAGAGACCTAAGGGGCAACTTTTTCACGCAGAGGGTGGTACGTGTATGGAATGAGCTGCCAGAGGAAGTGGAAGGGGCTGGTACAGCTGCAACATTTAAGAGGCATTTGGATGAGTATATGAATAGGAAGGGTTTGGAGGGATATGGGCCAGGTGATGGCAGGTAGGACTAGATTGGGTTGGGATATCTGGTCAGCATGGACAGGTTGGACCGAAGGGTCTGTTTCAATGCTGTACATCTCTATGACTTTGCCTTACTCAGAGCTAACCCAGATTCCTTTTGGAGAACCTGAAGGAACATACATGTATAAAACACAGAAATCATTAAGTTTCATTGCTGCACCTTTGGATGTTGTTGTGGCTCAAGTTGACGTGGATCATCAGGAGTCAACTTGCACAAAAAAAAATGCAGACAATTTTAAAGAAGCCTGAAACAGAAACAAAGTGGTGGAGAAACTCAGCAAATCTGGAAGCTTCTGTAGAGAGAGAGATGCAGAGTTAAAGTTAAGACCAGTGAGCCTTCAATTTAAAGAAGTGATTGGCAATACTGTGGTTCCCTCAGAAGCTATAACAGCCATAAATTTGTAATAATTAGCAACACTCTGAACTCATTGCAAACATCAATATTTGTACAGAAGGAACAACTAGGAAAGGAAAATGAATATCAAAAAGATAATTGGACTCTAAAAGCTGCTTTAATATTGAAGTGCTGTCCTCTGTTAAGGCTTTATTGGCAAACGAACTATGGCTATTATACCATTTTTTGATTGAAATAAATGTATAATCAAAATTGGAAAAAATGTCTCAGCACAAAGGAAAAAATATGCAAAAGTTAATTTTAAAATTGCTACAACTCAATTTCCAACTGTGACAGCAGAAAGAACATAAATTAAACATTTACACAACTGATTAAAATGTGGACTATTTGTTAAAAAATTAAATATACATTTTTTTGTACACGAACCATCAAATAATTTGTGAAGATCTATGACTTCAGCATCAAATTGCAACAAGTTGCCAATTCATATTTGGCATCACTAAAATCACAATGTTTGCACTTCCCATGTTTCACTAAGTTCTTGTATTTGTACTAAACCTTTAGCAAATCTACATTTAATAGCTTCTGATGTTATTATTAAATAATACCAGTCTTCAGTTAAGAAAAGTGAAAATAAAAATCAGTCATAATATCTCAATCCCATATGTAGCAATTTGATTTGGATTTTTTTCAAACACCAAATTTTATATTTTCCCTCCTACTTTTTTCCTATTTCTGTCCCTTTTGTTAATGAATACATCTATCCCAATTCACCCTTTCTTTCAAGTCCTTTTTTAAAAAAAATTCCAATTCTAAAATTTTATAGGTCAAGGAGATACATTTTTGGTCCTTTGTTCACCAAGGTCCCAGATGCCAGTCTCCTTGTTATTAACTTTCAATTCTAACTACTTTAAAGTCAAAACATCTTTAAGCTGAGGAAACAGGAAAATGTCTAATTAACAGAATAACTTAATTAAAATTAAAATGCTCTTTGAAACAGTATGAACCTGTGAAAACTAGGGTGTCAATTACGTTCAATGAAGGAACAATTAAGACTGTTACAAACACTGACACACTGACCAATGCAAAGAGAGACAACGTGATCCAGAAACCAAATTTAAAACTTTGGAAATTTCACATTATGGAGCAACAGCCGACATGATCGCATCCTTTCTTCATAAAATTTGGTCAACAGATTGAATCACAAATCACCTGGTGTGTAACTTAAAGCAAGCATAAGCTTTTAGTTTTGTCAATTAAATTCACTTTACTAATCAGCTTATTGCGCAAAAATATCAATAATAAGCATGAAAAGATTTGGATTTCCAAATGGATTTCATCTTATGCTGGATTCCACATTTGACTGATGACTTTCAAGCATACCGAATCAGTTCAGACTCCATAGACAGTTAAAATTAACCAGTAAAGAATTAGATTAGATTCCCTACTGTGTGGAAACAGGCCCTTCGGCCCAACCAGTCCACACCAAAGACTAACCCACTCAGACACATTCCCCTCTGACTAATGCACCTAACACTATGGGCAATTTAAAAGGCCAAATCACCTGACATGCACATCTTTGGACTGCAGGAGGAAACCAGAGAACCCGGAGGAAACCCACGCAGACACGGAGAGAACATGTAAACTCCGCACAGACATTCGCCCAAGGCTGGAATTGAACCTGGGATCCTGGTGCTGTGAGGCAGCAGTGCTCAACACTGAGGAGTAAAGCAATGACTTGATAATTAGAATTGAGCAATCTGTGATCTGACCATAAGGGCTGACTGCACAATATTCTTTCACCCTTGGGCTTACTAACAGTTTTACTGCATTTTACTTTTGGATTACTAAAAGAAAGCAAGAAACAACAAAAGAGGACGTTAGGCAATATTAAGTACTGACTTAAATAGAACTCCAAACAGCATCCACTTTTTTTTCCATGATTGGAAGTTTTGGAAGAGCATGATCACCTACACCACTGCAGCACTGAAGATAGACATGGACTCTAGTTGCATCACTGGATGTGTCGTTTACAAAAGAATGTGTTAGGAGATGATTTCAAAATCAAAAGTTTGTTTTTTTAAAGCCAAATACAATGTTGCCCAACTAACTTAGCTATTGGACTTACCTGTGTAAATGAATCGACTGTTGATACAGCTGCGCTTGCTACTGGGGTCTGCTGTGTCAAGAATTCCACAGGTTCCACAGAAATCCCTATTTGAGCAACAGATTGAGTTTGTGCGATATTCATCATTCCAAAAGGATGCTGTCCAATTTCCTCTGCAAGCAGATCATACATTTCCATTAATGTGCAATTTAAGGAAGTTCAGAATACAATGTAAACACTTCTAAATAACTGTAAAACCAGAGAAAAAGAACTGTAACACAATGAAACCTCTTAAAGCAAAAATAAAAATAAACAGAATTAACACATATTTATATCACACTGCAAAACAAAGTGATACCATAATGCAATTTTAAGAAATACATCACAAATATTTGATCTTTGATTTTAAGCTTTAGGTTAAAAACATTTCAACAGCAGAATCTTACTGAGAGAAATGATTTGCAAAAGGATAATTATACAGCACAATCAATGCTATTGTTGAATTATTTTTATAAGTTTTTTTTTTATAGAACCTTAAGTTATCTCAAGTTTATGACTTTAAAGAAGTTCTGGGATTTACATGTTAATGAAGCGAAACCTGCAACTCATTCTAAAAGATGAAAGACCTAACAGCAATCTAGGTTTGTTCAAAATATCATTTCAGTTGCATGACACTGTAATCATTTGCTATAAATTCTGTGTCTTATGATCATCTTCCAAAACTACCCAAAGGAGCAGCACTCCAAAAGCTAGTGCTTCCAAATAAACTTGGACTATAACCTGGTGTTGTGATTTTCAACTTTGTCCACCCTAGTCCAACACCAGCACTGCCCCATCATGGAGGGATATAGGCCAAGCACAGGCAGGTGGGACTGGTTTACTTTGGGATTATTGTCAGCATGGACTTGTTGGATCGAAGAGTCTGCTTCTGTGCTGTAAGACTTTATGACTGTAAGGCATTTGATAAAGTGCTGCACTAAAATCAATACATAAGTTAAGACCACACCAGATCAGCAGTAATAAGTTAGCTTGGATCAAGGATTGACAAACCAAGAGTAAGTAACGAGATGGGATAAATGAGTCTTTTACTGGTCTGCAAGCTCTAATTAGTGGGGTGCCACAGAATTCAACTATTTACAGTCTATATTAATGAATGTACAAACACAAATTTGCAGAAGTAAGCTGCAATGAAGAAATAAGAAATTTACAAATGGTTGTTAATAGGTTAGGTGAATGGACCAAAATTTGGCAGATGGAATTTAACCATAACTAAATGAGAAGTCAACTATTTTGGTATGAAGAATGAAAAGACAACTGGCTATCTAAATGGAGAGAAACTTCAAAATATATCTGTGCATTGGGTGTCCTTGAGCATGAGTCAAAGATGTTATACAAGTAAGCAGGTAATAAGGCAGATAAGTGGGTCTTTGACATTTATTGCAAAAGGAATATAGTATAAAAATAGAAAAGTGAAGCTGAGCCTGCTCTACCATTTAGTATGATCAGTTAGTCTCACCTCAGCTTCAACTCTACTTTCCTGTCCACTCTCCATTACCCTTTAAGTCATTACTAATTAAAAAACTGTCTATCTCCACCTAAAATCTATTTTGTGACCCAATGCACAGTATGCTTCCGCAGGAATCCAGTTAGTAAAGACAGACAATCATCTGCACAGCAATAACTCATACAGATCAATGAAGTTCCAGGTTTGTGCAGAAACAGATCTAAAGTGGGAAGAGGCATTACACTTCGAGGTTCTTGTTATTGTGAAGACAGATTGGGAGGGAAATGAAATAAGTCTCTAGAAATGGAACTCAGACTATCAACTGCCTCACCTCAACTTCAAATTGGCTGTACACCAAACACCCTTATGCCACTCATTATCTAAGTTTATTTTTGAAGAAGAGTGATGTAAAGTCATCATAGTCCCAAAGGACTATAGTTGCTCTTGCATTGGTGGTGGTTTAACCAAAGTGTCACCATACCCTAAGTGAGGGGACTGTTTGAGAAAGTATCTTAAGCTGGCACAGGAATTGAATCTGCGCTGTTGCTGTCACTCTGCAAGACAAACCAGCTGTCCAGCCAATTGAACTAACCTATCCCCAAAATTTAAGCAAAGTACCACAGGAAGATTGGTGGCCACAATATAGCAGTGAGTGGCTTCAGAAGGCTTGATATCACACGAGAAGTAACAGCCACACGGTTGCATATCCTAAATAATGAGCATTATCAATAACAGAACTTTCAGCAGTATCTTGCCAGTTTTCAACATCCCCAAAACCTGGAGATTACCAATGAACAGATGCTGTAGTAGACCAGAAATGTTAACAGCTTAGCTAAAATAGCAGGCACCCTTGGCAAATGGCTCACCTGTTTCATCAAAGGCTCTCAACCATCTATAAATCTTGAACCACAATTGTAACAGAATGTTGACCACTTGTTGTGACTCTAGCCATTCAAGCTAGTCAAAAGCTACATGGAGTGCATACCTACCACTGTATTGTGGATCATGTTTATGCAATCCACAAGATGCATCAATCAACCCATTTAACATTGGCAGTCCTTCCATTATGATATCCCTACCAAGAAGAACAAGAGCAGCAGTGTTCTTCATGCCCAATCATTTCCAAGTTTGCCTACAAGTTGTAACTGGTCAGAAAACTAGAAATTCCTATCTAACAACATTATGAAAAAGACAGGAACAGTTCATGAAAGTCAAACATCATCCACATACAAGAAAAGCAAAGCAATAAATTTGACTGAGCTAATATTATCCAAGAACAGCATATTTCTTTTTAAAAATTAGCCCATCCAAACAGGAAGGTAACAGATTAAACAAGAACTAAATTCCAAAAAAAAAAGGATTAAGAAATATAAAAGCATCTTCTATATTGATAAATGACTTTCCATTTAACCTGCCTGATTTAGAACTAAACACCCGATAAATATGAACTGACAATACTTCCAAGCGTTTAGATATGAACGCTGGGGGGGGGGGGGGAAAAACGGGCAGGAAGGACAGATGCTCACCTGAGAAAAAAAAAAGAGTCATATAGAGTCAGCACCTCAGCGCAGAAACAGACCTTTTGATCCAACTCATCCATGCCGACCAGATATCCAAACCTAATCTAGTCCCATCGGCACATATCCCTCTAAACCCTTCCTGATCATTTCTCCATCCAGATGCCTTTTAAATACTGTAATTCTACCAGCCTCCCCACTTCCTCTGGCAGTTTATTCCATACACGCACCACACTGAAACAGTTGCCCCTTAGGATCCTTTAAAATCTTTCCCCTCTCACCATAAACCTATGCCCTCTAGTTGTGGACTCCCCAACCCCAGGGAAAAGTCCTTATCTATTTATCAAATCATTCCCCTAATTACATTATAAACCTCTATAAGGTCACCCCTCAACCTCAGATGCTCCCGGGAACACAGCCACAGCCTATTCAGCCTCTCCCAATAGCTCAATTCCTCCAACCCTGGTAACATTCTTGAAAGGGTTCAGAAAAGATTTACAAGTTTCGCAACATCCTTCCTGTAGGAGGGAGACCAAAACTGCACACAATATTCCAAAAGTGGCCTAACCAATGTCCTGCATAGTCGCAACATGACCTCCCAACTCCGATATTCAACGCTCTGACCAATAAAGGTTATCATTCCAAACCTTTATTTTCACGATCCTATCTCCCGGTGACTCTGTCAAAGAACTGTGAACCTGCACTCCCAGGTCTCTTTGTTCAGTAACATTCCCCAGGACCTTACCATTAAGTGTATAAGTCCTGTTCCGATTTACCTTACATTAAACACCATCTGCCACTCCTCGGCCCATTGGCCCATCTGGTCAAGAATCTGTTGTACTTAGAGGTAACCTTCTTCGCTGTCCATGACAAACTTACTAACTATACCTCCTACGTTCACATCCAAAATCATTTATATACACGTGACACGAACAGTGGACTCAGTACCGATCCTCGGTAGCACACTACTGGTCACAGGTCTCCAGTATGAAAGGGAACCCTCCACCACAACCCTCTGTCTTCTACCTTTGAGCCAGTTCTGTATCTAAATGGTTAGCTCTCCCTGTATTCCATGAGATCTAACCTTGCTAACCAGTCTCCCAAGGGGAACCTTGTTGAATGCCTTACTGAAGTCCATATAGATGATGTTCACTGCTCTGCCCTCATCAAAAATATTTGTTACTTCTTCAAAAAAACTCAATCAAGTTCATGATACATAATTTCCCACGCACAAAGTCATGCTCACTATCCCGAATCAGTCCTTGCCTTTCCAAACACACACAAATCCTGTCCCTCAGGATTGCCTCCAACAACTTGCCCACAACCGATATCAGGCTCACCAATCTGTAGTTCCCTGGCTTTTCCTTATCACCTTTTTTAAATAGTGGCATCACGTTAGCCAACCTTCAGTCTTCCGGCACCTCACCTATGACTATTGATATTCCAAATCGCTCAGCAAGGGGCCCGGCAATCAGTTCTCTAGCTTCCCAGAGTTCTAGGATACGCATGATCTGGTCCTGGGAATTTTTCCGTTTTTATGCATTTTAAAACAACCAGCACTACCTCCTCTGTAATATGGATATTTTTCAAGATGTCACCATCTATTTCCCTACATTCTATATCTTCCATATTCTTCTCCACTGTAAACATTGATACAAAATACTCGTTTAGTATCTCCCCCATCTCCTGCGGTTCCACATAGTCTGCTTTGCTATTCTTTGAGGGGCCCTATTCTCTCGCTAGTCACTTTGTTGTCCTTAATATATTTATAGAATCCCTTTCAATTCTCCTTAACTCTATTTGTCAAAGCTATCTCATGTCCCCTTTTTGCCTCTGATTTTCATCTTAAGTATAGTACTATTGCTTTTATACTCTAAGGATTCACTTGATTTCTGCTGTTTCTACCTGACATATGATTCCTGCTTTCCCAAAACCTCAATTTCTCTAGTCATCCAGCATTCCCTACACTTACTAGCCTTGCCTTTCACCCTAACAGTAAGAATGTGTATAGGGTATAAGCATGAAGGGAAAGAGTTAAGTTCTGAGCTTTGTGAAACAAGACATTCTGGTGAGCATGACTCATAAGAACTTAAAGTTAACAATGGCTGCTGGACTGCTGTTAACAGGTTAACAAGGTGGAAAAGTGTTCATTATATAGACCATTTAACAAGATGAGGTAGCATTCAGTATGTAACGTCAATTAATAAGTTGAAAAGTATTCATTATGTGAAGCCAGTTATTCATTGTGTAACAGCAGATATTTAATCTTTACTGTTAATGCTCGCTGATTGTCAAGGTCACCCAATTAATATAGATGTTACTTTATCTGGATGCTCCTTCCTGTAAAATGACTGTATAGTTCATTGAGAAACTGTTCTTCCAGAGAAGACCATGAACTCATGTCTCTATGGATATAGGTGATCATTTTCTCTCACCCTCCAGGGGCCCAGAATAAAGATGAAGAAGGTAAAACTACACTGCGACTGTGTGTCTTGCTTTGACTGAGGCCCGGGGCGGGAACAGGATGACAAGAGGAATATACTGTCTCTGGACTCTTGTTATCTCATTTTTGAAGGCTTCCAATTTTCCAGCTATCCCTTTACCAGTACATCTACCCCAATTGAAAGTTCTTGCCTGACGCCAACAAAATTGGCCTTCCTTCAATTTAGATCCGGTCTATCCCTTTCTATCACTATTTTAAAACTAATAGAGTTAGGGTCACTGGCTGCAAAGTGCTACCCCACTGACACCTCAGTCACCTGTCCTGCCTTACTTCCCAAAAGTAGGTCAAGTTTTGTACCTTCTCTAGTAGGTACATCCACATACTGACTCAGATGTCAGATATGCTGATATCCAGAGGTATACCTTTATTATAAAGAATTAAGTTTGAAACCTGCTACAAATTTTATTAAATATTTTGTTTAATCAAGTTAAAGTGCAATTTGCTTCTCTGAGCAAACAACCAATGTAGTAGCAGTTCTTCAATAAGGCCTCCAAAAAACCTGAAACAGCATTAGATTTTAAAGGCATTTCAACTAAAATTTAAATTCAGGTGTGCTATCAAACCATATCTTTGAAGATCTGATTTATAGATAAAGAATGAAATAGAATCTTTTCCTTTCAGCACCCTTGCAACTTAATTGATAGAAAATAAAACTCTTCTGAAACAATAATTAGTTTGGTGGCTTTTGACCATAGTGTCCACCTCTCATTGAAGGAGTAAAAACAAACTTTTTAATATTGCATTCAAGATTACACAGTCAGACCTAGTTCAACAGACTCTTCCAAACATGGAACAGTACTGGGTTTTTGAGCAGCAAAGGTTAAACACTGCAATTCAGTTGTGATAAGCAAACAATCTGCTTAGTTCAATAAATAGCTAACATTTAATGGTGCCTCTCTGCCTGCAGAATGAAAGTAGATCAGTTGATTATATCATCGCTGTTTAAGGGACTCAAAAGAAATGGACTCTGTTGCATTCACCTATTTCAGATCAACGCCATTTCAAGTGTATTGAATTGACCATAAACTACTTTCAGAAACGAAGAATATCTATAGATATACATTCTTTTGCTATTGCCATTAATGTCACCAAACTGAAAGGCCAGCTCAACTTACCTGTTTTTAACCGTGATATTTTGAAGATTGCACTAGGCTTTTCATTACTTATAAATCCTAGCAACTGCCAAACTGGTGTTCCATCCTTGTCAGGATATGAGAAATACACAGATCCTCCTGTTCCTACAGGGAATGGTGCTGTCCCCAGCATAAAGACCACCACGTGATTGACATTCTCATAATCCGGAAGGTTAAACACAAATTTCCCTTCTGCAACTTGTTGTGCATCTGTTTGCACCTGAACCAGGGAGAAAAGCACTATTAGTAGGCAGAATTAAAACAAACAAAAGCCAAAAACATATTCCAACATATTCACAACAGCAAGAGCTAAGTACAGCATTAAAAAGATGGGTGACACAGATAAGCACATTAAAAACAGTTAAAATTTGGCATAAAGTTGAAGTGTTTCATCTCAAAGCTTTTTAAGCAGTATTTATGTCCTGTACTATCTGATGGAAAAGAAATACACATTTTCTTTTATATTTCATCCAAAAGCAAAGCCATGAGAGTTCAACAAATAGTTTGCTATTTTTGCAGTGTATATAAATCAACTTAGGTTATCTCATTAATTTTGCTTAAAAGAAACAAGTTGGTCTTAGAGAGGATACTAAGCAAGTCAACATTCTTTTAAGATTCACAACAATGTCCAAGTACACAGCATCATGCAATATTTATACCACTGAAACCGGTTATCCAGCCGAACAGCCACTACATGAGCCTCTTACTATTAATACTCAAATACAAACTTCTGCATTTAATGATAGGGACAAAAACGGATTACTCGGTAGTCAGCATGGTTTTGTATGGGTGAGGTTTCACTAACTCGGCTGAGTTTTTTGAGGATGTGACTGAGGTGATCGATGAGAGTACTGCAATGGATGTGCACTAGAGAGGCTTTATGAAAACATTTGGCAAGGTCCCTCATGGTAGACTGATCCAGAAGATTAAGTCACTGGGAATCCATAGTGACTTGGTAAGTTGAATACAAAAATTGGCTTGGTAAAAGAAGATAAAGTAGTTGTGGGGGGGGTGTTTTTTTGACTTGAAAGTCTGACCAATGGTGTTCCTCAAGGATCAGTATGAGGACCTCCATTGTTTGTAATGATTTGGATGAAAATGTAGGTGGCATGATAGGGAAGTTTGCAGATGACATGAAAGCGGTGAGCTGTGGGTACTGAGGAAGGTCATCAAAGCATACAGCAGGATATAGATCTAATGGAAAGCTGGGCAGAGAAATGGCAGGTTGAGTTTAATCTGGACAATTTTGACGTGATACAGTTTGGGAGATCAAATGCAAGAGGACAGTATACAGTAAATGTCAGGATTGTTGGGAGCACTGATATACAGAGGGAGCTTGGTGTGCAAGCCCATAGCACCCTGTAAGTGGCAACATAAGTGGACAAAGGTGGTAAAAGGTGTTGTATGGCATGCTTGCCTTCATTGGTCAGGAGTATCAAAGTTGGCAAGTCATGTTGCAGGCGGATAAACATTAGTTAGATCACATTTGCACTATTGTATTCAGTCTAGTCATCACTATAGCAATGAAGAGGCGGCTTTTTGGGGATGCAGAAGAGGATATTGCCTGGATTGGACTGTATTAGCTATCAGGAGAATTTGGACAAATTTGGATTGTCTTTGTTAGCGTGTTGGAGGCTGAAGGGCAACCTGTTAGAAATATATAAAAGTTTTGAAATACATGGATAGGGTGGATAGTCTCAGTCGTTTCCCTGGGGAGAAAGTGTCAAATTAAAGGTGCATAGATTTTAGGTGAGGGGTAAAAAATTTAACGAGACGTGCAAGGTAAGTTATTTTACACAAAGTGGTAGGTGCCTGGAATGTGCTGTCACTGAGGTGGTCGAAGCAGTTATGATAGCAACATTTAAGAGGCATTTTGACAAACATATGAACAGGCAGGGAGTAGAAGAAAACATGCCTTGTGCTGGCAGATGGGATTAATTTAGAATGGCATCATGATGGGCCCCTGGATAGGGGGTTTCAATCTCCACTACCAGGAGTGGTTTAGCAGTACCACTAACACTCATCCAACTTGTTCCTAAATGGACATGACTGATTGTCTGAGTCTCTGATAGATGGTGAGGGAACCAAAAGTGAAAAATGTTGCGTGGCTTTGTCCTTACTAATCCACTTGTTTTAAAATCCACTGTCATTACAGTGCTAACGGGAGTGGCCACTGAAAAATTCCTGTAGATATGAGAGTTCAACTTAATATTAAGGATACCTCCATTATGCTGTGTTGCACTACCACCCTTTCCAAATGGGAACAGGCAGCGAATGGTATGACAAAACTAAGTAAATGTGTGGCCTTGTGGACTATCAACAGTTGCAAAATAGTTTTCAACCACAACTTGTAACCTCACAGCCAGCATATTCTCCACTCTATCATGACCAATCTGGGGGACCAACCCTAGATCAATTAAAAGTTCAGAACAGCATGCCAGATGCAGGACCAGGCATATGTAAAGATGAGATATCAACCTTCGAAGTCAGAACACAAAATATTTACATACCAAATAGTGGAAGTGGCAAGCAAAAGACAGTGTTAAATGATCTCAAAACCAATGGATCATATCACTGCCTCATCTAGTCATGAAGAGTAACACAACTAACTGCAGGTGGCAACTCCACACATATTCCCAACTTCAGTGTTGGGATACCCCAACACATCAGTGCAAAGAAAAAACAACAAGGCTAGAGCATTTGCAACCATCTTCAGCAAGAAGTGCTGAGTTGATGATCCATCTAGAGCTGTTCATGAGTTCTGCAACATCATAGCTGCCACTCTTCTACCAATTCAATTCACATTGAGACATCAAAAAAATGCTAAAAACATTGGTACTGCAAAGGCTATGGGTCAGTACCATATATATGATACATCACACCATCTCGAACAAACCTCCTTCAAAACTGAAATCCTACCAAGAAGGATAAGGGAGGCAGATGCATGGGAACATCGCCTGCAACTCATTTTGAACAACATACCATCCATACTTGGAACAATATTATCATTTCTTCAATGTAGCTGGATCAAATTCCTAATAATACTGTGGGTATACAGATACCACCGGTTCAAGATGATAACTCAGCACTAATTATTCAAGGGCAATTAAAGTTCGATAACCAACGCTGGCCTAGCCAGAGTCACCTGCCCAAATCATAGACTAAGTAAGTGTGGTTTAATCAAGTTTTTTTAAATAAGTCTACCATAGATTCTCTGTTTTTGAATTTTATTCCTCTAGAAAATAAAAACCCAAGTGTTTTATTTGCATTTGTTATGGTTGTATTAACATGCATGGCTAATTTTGATAATGTGAATTGCTACTTCTAGATCCCTTTACTACTTTTACCACATTTAGACCCATCTTTCATGGGAATGATGATTTCCTTATTCCTTGTACTGAAGTGCATGAACTTATTCCTACCTCTGGTTGAAACGGATTTGCTGTTTCATTAATCCAAATTGTTAATGCCTTGTATTGGTCAGTTGCCCTCAGTACCAACTGCACACCCAATTCTGTGTCATCTGCAGCATTTTCTTATTATTTCCAATACCAAAATCCAAATCATTTATATTATCTGATGAACAAAAGCAAATCCCATCCTTATGGAATACCACTTTCAACCTTCTATCAACGCTGTCATCAATCCACAAAACTATATCAGTTAGTAAAGGATTTGAATCCAAAGACACCATGTTATACAGAAAGAAAGGATGCAAATAGGCAAGGTTAATAGGCATAATTCTGCCAAATGGAATTTGATGTGATCTGAAATTGTCTACTTTGTACTCAAAAAAGTGAATAGTTTCTCAATGGTGAAGAGAAGCCTTTGCAGAACAAAGACACATGAGTCTATGCACAAACCATAAAACATCAGTGCTCAGCAAACAAAAGCAATCGAACTTTCTCACAAAATATTCAGCTTTGCCTCTAGGCATTTGGAATAGATAAAGGAGGAAGTTTTGTTGGATTAAAACTAGTGACATTGAGGGTTCACAATGACCAGAAACTGAACTGGAACAGTGACAAATATCCTGCCTACAACATCAGATCAGAGGCTCAGACATTGGTGGTAATAACACATCTCCTGACTTCCGAAAGCTTGTCCATCACCTATGCGACAGAAGCAGGAGTCTGATGGAATACTTTGCACATGGCTCCAACAACACTCACGAAGCTCAACACAACGCAAGGGCAAAACAACCCCATTTGATGCATCACTTTCATCATTAAAACTTGTATTTTAAGAATTTGAATTTTGAGCTCATAGCTTATGCGTTTCAGTCTATCTGTTGATGAGTGTTTAATGGTATTCCCAAAGCCATTTTTTTTTTTTTTTAAAACAAATGTGTGCACGCATGTGAGAGCGCACAAGCACTCCTAGGTGATGATGGAAAATTGTTTTCATTGTGAGAGCACCCGAGCTACAAATCTTCTCCCAAACTTTCATTGTGAGACTTTACAAGCAGTGTAATACTGAAGAGTATTAGCTTGCTTTCAGTTAGAAGGATTAGGAATTGATTTATTTTGCTTCAGGAGAAACCCATAGGTTGGAAAGCTTTTGGTTTCATTTTATGGAGGCCCTGGTTGAAGTCTGATATAACAAACAGCTTCTCCTGGAGAAAAGAGTTTGTTTAAAACAGTTAGACTTTCTAAAAGATATGGATTTTAGATTCAAAGTTCCATACCTTAAATGTTTTGTTAGAATCCTATACGGGTTATTCGAGGCTCTGAAAATATAAGCTCAGTGTGCGAATACTCATGTAGGAGACTATTAATCTCTTGAGACTGGGAATTGAAAGAAACACTTAAGTCAAACTGATTGCTGTGACAGGAGTCTTGTGATGCAGCAGTATGGTCCCTATCTCCAGTTCTAATCCCAGCAGTTCCAGAGATATGTTACAAGATACAAATAAGTTGATTAAAAATATAATTGTGATAGAGAAGGGAATACTGTCTGATGTTATGTAATAGTTCAGGATTAACAGGATTGCATTTTACCATGTGTTTTGAAATCTTTCAAGTCGTTATTTAGAAATACTTCGATTTATTCTGTTTTATCTTCATTTCTTCTGTGAAACAAACTTGTTGTATTGTTAAACCAATCTATAGCATTACACGTTTGTATTTCAATAAAAGACCACTTCACTAAATTTTTTTTTTAAAATATGATCTATCAAGTCAATTTAGTCTAAGATCGTAAGTGGTGGTTCACTTGGGATTCAAACATGCTGGATTTAAGAGGGATCAGTGTTTATTTTTATAAAAAGTAACAGGTATATGGCTGTTCCAGACACAAACAGCTGCACTGTGACAAAATTCATTGCATGGAATTTGAAGCTGCGGATGTTGCTTTCAGATTTCTTGAAGTGGAAGATTCAACAATTGACAATAGGTACAGGAGTAGGACATTTGGCCCTTTGACACAGCACCACCATTCATTATGATCATGGTTGATCATTGACAATCAGTATCCTGTTCCTGCCTTATCCCCATAACCCTTGATTCCACTACCTTTAAGAGCTCGATCCATCTCTTTCTTGAAAGTATCCAGAGACTTGGCCTTCTGGAGCAGAGCACTCCACACATCTACCACTCTTCTTCTCAACTCTGTTCTAAATGGCCTACCCTTTATTTTTAAAACTGTGTTCTGTTTCTGGACACACCCATCAGCGGAAACATGCTTCCTGCCTCCAGAGTGTCCAATCATAGAGTAAGAGAGATGTACAGCATGGAAACAGACCCTTAGGTCCAACCCGTCACGCCGACCAGATAATCCCAACCCAGGGAAAACAGCCCCAGCCTATTCAGCCTCTCCCTGTAGCTCAGATCCATCAACCCTGGCAACATCCTTGTAAATCTTTTCTGAACCCTTTCAAGTTTCACAACATCTTGCCCGCCATCAAGGTCAGGCTCACTGGTCTATAGTTCCCTGGCTTGTCTTTACCACCCTCCTTAAACAGTGGCACAACGTTTGCCAACCTCCAGTCTTCCAGCACCTCACCTGTGACTATTAATAACACAAATATCTAAGGAAGACAACCAGCAATCACTTCTCTAGCTTCCCACAGAGTTCTTGGGTACCCCTGATCAGGTCCTGGGGATTTATCCACCTTTAACCATTTCAAGATATCCAGCACTTCCTCCTCTGTAATATGGACATTTTGCAAGATGTCACCATCTATTTCCCTACAATCTATATCTTCCATATCCATTTCCACAGTAAATACTGCTGCAAAATATTCATTTAGTATCTCCTCCATTTTCTGAGGCCCCACACAATGGCACCTTGCTGATCTTTGAGGGTAACTATTCTCTCCCTAGTTACCCTTTTGTCCTTAATATATTTGTAAAAACCCTTTGGAAGTAACAAAGATGATTGATGAGGGCAGAGCAGTAGATGTGATCTACATGGACTTCAGTAAGGCATTCGACAAGGTTCCCCATGGGAGACTGATTAGCAAGCTTATATCTCATGGAATACAGGATGAACTAGCCATTTGGATACAGAACTGGCTCAAAGGTAGAAGACAGAGGGTGGTGGTGGAGAGTTGTTTTTCAGATTGGAGGCCTGTGACCAATGGAGTGCCACAAGGATCGGTGCTGGATCCTCTACTTTTTGTCACTTACATAAATGATTTGTAACCTTTTACGTCTCAATCAGATCCCCTCTCATCCTTCTAAACTCAAGCGTATACAAGCCCTGTTGCTCCAATCTTTCAACATATGATAGTCCCACCATTCTGGAAATTGACCTCGTGAACCTACGCTGCAGTCCCTCAATAGCCAGAATGTCCTTCCTCAAATTTGGAGACCAAAACTGTACATAATACTCCAGGTGCAGTCTCATCAGTACCCTGTACAACTGAAGGAGGATCTCTTTGCTCCTATACTCAATTCCTCTTATGAAGGCCAGCATGCCATTAGTGTTCTTCACTGCCTTTTGTACCTGCATGCTTGCTTTCATTGACTGATATACAAGAACACCTCGATCTCGTTGTACTCACCCTTTACCTAACTTGATCTCATTTAGATAGTAATTTGCCTTCCTGTTCTTGGACCACACAGTTATCCACATTAAACTGCATCTGCCATGCATCTGTCCACTCACCTAGCCTGTCCAAGTCACCGTATTCTCATGACATCCTCCTCACATTTCACCCTGCTACCCAGCTTTGTGTCATCAGCAAATTTGCTAATATTACTTTCAATGCCTTCATCTCTATTATTTATGTATATTGTAAACAGCTGCGGTCCCAGCACCGAAACTTGTGGTACCCCACTGGTCACCGCCCGCCGTCCATTCTGAAAGGGACCAGTTTATCATTCCTCTTTGCTTCCTGTCAGTCAACAATTTTCAATCCAAGTCAATATCTTGACCCCAATACCATGTGCCCTAATCTTTCTCACTAATCTCCTGTGTGGGACCTTATCAAAGGCTTTTTGAAAATCCAGGTACACTACATCCACTGGCTCTCCCTTGTCCATCTTCAAATTTACATCCTCAAAAAATTCCAGGAGATTAGTCAAGCACAATTTCCCCTTCATAAATCCATGCTGACTCTGACCTATCCTGTTACTGCTATCCAATGGATTAGGTGAATTTTTGAGTAAAGCTAAACTGAGAGGCTGAGCATATAGATTCATGTAAAAGCAGGATTTTGTATAGGTATGTTGTTTAAAGTAATTCTTTTAACATTTAGGTAGAAGTAAAGGAAACTTGAAAAGTGGGATGTCACAGCTGGAATTAGCGAAGATAGTTAAAAATTAAAAGACATGAGTTAAAAGAAAGATGGAGACTAAGGAAACTTTGGAGAAAGAAAGCAGAGAGTAATAGAAAAAGGACATAGTTAAGAAAACCTGAACTGAGAAGTGAAGAAAAAGAAAATCAGAGGGAGGTGGAATTAAAAACTTCCTGGGGTGATAATGATGATAGCCTACAGCATAGAAAACGTTTTCAATTCACAAAGATTTGGACTCGAGCATAACAGGTACAGTTAGTAAGTTTGCAGATGACACCAAAATTGGAGGTGTAGTGGACAGCGAAAAGGGTTACCTCAGCTTACAACAGGTTCTTGATCAGATGGGCCAATGGGCTGAGAAGTGGCAGATGGAGTTTAATTCAGATAAATGCAAGGTGCTGCATTTTGGAAACACAAATCTTAGCAGGACCTATACACTTAATGGTAAGGTCCTAGGGAGTGTCCTGAACAAAGAGACTTTGCAGTGCAGGTTCATAGCTCCTTGAAAGTGGAGTTGCAGGTAGATAGGATAGTGAAGGTGGCGTTTCCTTTATTGATCAGAGTATTGAGTACAGGAGTTGGGAGGGCATGTTGCGGCTGTACAGGACATTGGTTAGGCCACTGTTGGAATATTGCGTGCAATTCTGGTCTCCTTCCTATCGGAAAGATGTTGTGAAACTTGAAAGGGTTCAGAAAAGATTTACAAGGATGTTGCCAGGGTTGAAGGATTTGAGCTATGGAGAGAGAATGAACAGGTTGGGGCTGTTTTCCCTGGAGCATCGGAGGCTGAGGGGTGACCGTATACAGGTTTGCAAAAGTATGAGGGGAATGGATATGATAAATAGACAAAGTCTTTTCCCTGGGGTCGGGGAGTCCAGAACTAGAGGGCATAGGTTTAGGGTGAGAGGGAAAAGATATAAAAGAGACCTAAGGGGCAGCTTTTTCATGCAGAGGGTGGTACGTGTATGAAATGAGCTGCCAGAGGATGTGGTGGAGGCTGGTACAATTGCAACATTTAAGAGGCATTTGGATGGGTATATGAATAGGAAGGGTTTGGAGAGATATGGACCTGGTGCTGGCAGGTGGGACTAGATTGGGTTGGGATAGCTGGTCGGCGTAGACGGGTTGGACTGAAGGGTCTGTTTCCACGCTGTACATCTAAGTCCTGGTTGAATTTATGTACATGAAACAGCTTCTCCCAGAGAGAGAAGGGACTTCAAAAAGCTAGAAAATAAATTACCTCAGTGGAAGGATATTAGTTTGAAAGTTTCTGACCTGAAGTGAATGGTTAGAACCTTGGTGGGATTATTCTAGGCTGGGAAAGCTCAAAGATAAATTATATGAATATTCAAGGAAGAAGTTATCAAAATCTCAAACCACGAATTGAAAGAAACAGTTAAGTCAAAACTATGGATATGATTTAAAAAAGGAAATTCTCTCTGGTAGTTGAGTTTTGAAATGTGAAAGTGTGCAATAAATGAGATTGTATTTTATAGAGTGTTTTGAAATCTTTTAAAATTAGTTATATGTATATTGTTTGAATTATTCTATTTTATCTTCATTTCTTTTGCACAATGAACTTTGTTTTATTGTTAAAACAGAATTTATGGCAATGGCAAGCTTGCATTTAAGTAATTGGCCACTTTGTTAAATTAAAAAAAAAATGATTCAAGAAGCCAGACCTCAGTTTGAGATCTGAGCTCCAGTAGTAACACCAGCTGGAATTATAAAAGATGCCATAATACTAACCACAGAGTAGGATGGAATATAAAGGAAAAATAAAAGGAGCTTGTCAAAAGGTACAACTAAAAATTATACAGACTAGAAAAATCAAATGAGCACATATAGCCTGGAAAAAGAATTCATTCAATGCTTTTGGAATAGTTTCTAAAACCGTATGTTTGGTGCTGACCAGACAGCAGTCTATACTACTCCAGGTTTTGCACAAGATATGATTAATGATTTGTGAGGTGCTCCTAAGAAGCAGCAATCAAAATATGATTAAATGTTAAATTTAGTTTGCAGGAGTAGATCTAAGATTAGTCATTTAAACTTAGACAAGGGCCCATTTGATTATGAAAGCAGAGTGACCTAAAATGAACTGGCAAGTTAGGGTAGGTCAATAAAAATGTAGCGGCAAACATTTAAAGGGATATTTTAGAACACACTATAGATATATTCCATTGTGAGGAAAAACAATTATGGTGTAACTGCAACTAAACCAATTCAAGGTAACAATAAATTTGAAGAAAAGGGCTTATAAAAATGTCTGGCAGGTCACAAGTTTAATAAGGATGGAAAATTAGAGTGTAACAGAAACTGTTCGAAATATTTTAAAAAGTTAGGATTCTACAGATATCTAAAAAGGAAAAAATTTAAAGTGAACGTTGCCTTAGAGAGTGTGTCTAGGAAATCAATAATGGAAAGTTATAATGAGGGAACAGAATGAAACTGATATTTTACAACCTGTATGGCAAAGACCAATGTAAGTAACATGCCAGTAACGGCTGTAAGTCAGGAACTGGAAGGGAATGGGGAACTCAGTAATTATACTTTCCAGAGAAGTGGGACCAAACTGTTGACTCTGCAGGCTGACGAGTGCCCAGGTCTGACCAACATTGCCATTTCTTTCTTTTTCTTCTGTACAGACCTCCGAGGTCCATGCAAAGAACAAAGGAATAGTACAGCACAGAAACAGGGCCCTCAGCCCACCAAGCCTGCATGGACACATGATGCCTTTCTAAACAAGAAGCAACTTTAGGAACTAGAAGTCAATGCTGCGTTTGGCATCAGTGTCACAGCCCTGAAGTAAAATTGATCATGATGAACTTCATCCCAGGGTCTTAAAATAAGTTGCCAGTGAGATAATTGATATGCTGGTTTTCATTTTTTAGAGAAGGTTCACGAGAATGGAAGGGATGTTTGTCAAATTTGATGACAAAAACAGTTAGGAAAGTAAGTTGTAAAGAAGACTAAAGAACGTTCAAAGATATGCAAATAGGCTATAAAACTGAATAAAGATTGGCAAATGGACTATAAAGAGGAAGTATGTAAAATTGTCAAGTTCGGCAGGAATAGAAGCAAAGCATTTTATCCAAACAATGAGAGTGCAGAGCTGAGACAAAAAAGGGATCGGTGTGTCCTAGTGCATAAATCACAAAATG
Source organism: Chiloscyllium plagiosum (assembly GCF_004010195.1). Taxonomy (NCBI): domain Eukaryota; kingdom Metazoa; phylum Chordata; class Chondrichthyes; order Orectolobiformes; family Hemiscylliidae; genus Chiloscyllium; species Chiloscyllium plagiosum. The sequence goes on from NC_057715.1 coordinate 56,497,156, forward strand.
TTTTCTGAAGATATAGCAAGTGATTAGGAAAGCTGGTAGATTAAAAACAGTAAATTCACCTCCAAACTTGATTTGGAATTATATCAAAGTTGCTTCACTGTCACTGTCCTCATAGTATGGTCGGTGTACCAATGCCACTGAATAATAATGGTGAAAGAGGACATCCCTGACAACAACCCCTGCCAACACTAAAGCTATTCCAACTTAAACCATTGGTGATCACCACTGCTTTGGGATCATCATATAATACTGAAACCCATTTAGTAAATATCTCTCAGATATCGAACCTTTCCAGTGTATAAAAAAAGATGTGGCCTTGTCTGCATCCCAAGGAGACAGCTAAACCCAGTATTGTTCCCTGTTGACAGGTTTGTATCATATTTAAGACCATTCTAATATTATTAGTTGACCTGCAGCCCATTATCAACCCTGTCTGGTCCTCTTTTATGATGGAGGGTAAGACCCTCTCCAATCTTAATGCTAACATTTTAGAAAGAATTTTGAAATCTACATTTAGTAAGGATATGGGTCTATATGATGAGCAACCTTCTGGGGTTTTTCCCTTTTTAAGAATAAGAGAGATGTTTGCTTCTCTTAACGAAGATATGTTGACTATGTGAAGAATTATACATCTTTCTGAGTGGCCCAGCCAGTTCCCCTATAAATTCTTTATAGAATTCAGACTGGAATCTGTCTGGTCCAGGCACTTTGCCACTCTGAAGCTGCCTAACCACGTCGAGTACTTCCTGGGTTGTCAGGGGAGCATTCAAGATCGACACCTGCTCTGAGGTTAAGCCTGGAAGGGCCAAATTTTTAAAGAAGGATTCCATCTTCTCAGCTCTATCCTCACAGTCCTGTGATTTATACAGTTCAAAATAGAACTTTCAAAAGACTGTATTGATCTTTTTATGATCACTAGTCAGGGTACCAGCACTTTCTCTAATGGACGTAATGGCTTCCAGAGCCTTTTTCTTTCTAGTAAGGTATGCTGGGTATCTACCAGGATTGTCACCATATTCAAATAATCTCTGCTTTTCGAATAATATTTCCCTCTTTGTTGTTTGGCTTAGTGCGGTATTCAAGGCTGCCCTCAGGGCTGTGATCCTTTGTAGCTTAGTAATGGAAGGTCTGTTAAGATACGCTGTCTCAGCTGCGTTCAGGCGAGCCTCAAGCAGGCGCTATTGCTCTCCCTTTGTCTTTTCCGGGTTGCAGAATATGAGATGACTAAGTCTCGCACATATGCCTTAGTGGTCTCCCATATCATCAACGGGTTACTGGGCTGTACCTGAATTAATTTCCCAGAAGGTTTTGAATTCCTGTGAAAAATACTTTCTAAATTTGCTATCCTTCAATAAGAAGGGACCCATACACCAATGTCGGGGGCCTATTCCATCATCCTTAATCTTGACTTCCATATATACTTCGCCATGATCAGAAATAGCTATGTTACCTATTTTACAAGACAGTATGGAATTCAAAAGGGTCGAGGGGGCAAAAATCATATAAATTCTGGTATGGCACTTGTGTGGGTTAGAGTAGAAAGTAACGTCTCTACCCTGGGAGTGAAGGCACTCCATACATCTACTAGCCCTAGCTCCTCATTCAGATCCGCCAGTTGTCTAGATCTCAGAGATATACCCAGAGCTCTTAGGTATTCTATCTGTCTCTGGCTCCATAATACAGTTAAAATCTCCCATAACTGTACTGCAGACTCCATAAGCCATCAACTTAGAGAATGCTTCCGATACAAATTTAAAGGGATGCACCGGGGAGCAAGAGAGATTCAGAATTCCATATTGCTCTCCATGTATTAGGGCTTTGATCAATATATAGCATCCAGACTCATCTTCTATCTGGCTCAATATTTGGAAAGGAAGATTCTCCCGAATAAGAACGGCTACTCCCCTTTGAACTGAAAGATGACAAAAAGGTCTGATAAAATCCGCCCTATTGTAGCTTTAAAATGTTCTTTGTCAAGTAAATGTGTCTCCTGTAAGAGAACTGCATCGACCCTTTATTTTTTGAGACTTGATAAAATCTTTTTCCTTTTGATTGGTGAATTACTCCCCTTGACATTCCAGGTGCACCACCTAAGCGAATGGCTAGCCATAATCATCCAGGCAAGCCCGAGATCCCCCAGGAAGAACACCACTCAGAAAACCTTGAGTAAAGACCGTAGTAAATTCACAAATACAAGAATTCGTTAAAACATTGAAACCAACACAATCAAAAGCTATTCCTAAGTAAAAACACAACGCAAAACATATTTGAAAGGAGACTTTCCCCCTCGATAACCCCACCATAACCTTTCCTAGCATGGGCCCTGCCCTCAGCCCCGGCATTATAAAGTGAAATAGACAAATTCAAGTATTTTATGAAACCAAAGTTAAAAGTAAGTAACTCACCTCCCCCCCACACCAACACCTGGGTGCGTTTAGCAAACAGTACAAAATAGAAGTATATAAAATGACAATCCTGGCGAGTATTAGGCAACTAAGTAAAATGAGAAAAGAGGAAAACCCCACTCTTAAGAAAAGGGCGAGACAAAACAAACACTCCTTGCCCACAAATCAAGTAAGCCACGCGAACTATAAAAAGGAAACCAAAGGAAGAGTAAAGAACAAGCCCCCCCCCCCAGTGTAAGATGAAAAAAAGGAAAAAAGGAGGTAAACAAAGGGGGGGGGGGGCGGCAAAATAAAGTCATTATCCATATGGTTTGGATCCTGCAGTCTGTTTAAGACAGTCCAAGAATTCTTTTACTTTTCTAGCAAGCCAAAGTTGTAAACGGGTCCTCCATGGCTGAAGCGCAGCGTTGCCGGATAGCGCATAGAATATTAGATATTTACGTCTCTCAGACGCTTCTTCACTTCATCGAATGCCCTCTTCTTGCGGACCACGGCTGGAGAGAAGTCCTGAAATAACATTCTGGAACCCTTGTGCATCATGGCCTGGGGATCCTTCCCCAAGACTCTGGAGGCTTCCAGGGGCATTTATTTTTCTTCATAGCACTGGAGTCAGATTAGAACCAGGCAGGGGCACTGGTCTGAACCAGGCCTATGTATAGCAACCCAGTGGGCCCACTCCATTCGCATCCGGCCCAGTCCCAATTCCAACTTCAATAATTGTGGGAGCCATCGCTCCAAAGAGTCTACAAGCTGGCCTTCCTCTTCCCGTTCGGGAAGGCCCAGCAACCGAATATTTTTCCAATGGCCCCGATTATCAACGTCGTGAATGCGCTCCTCCAGGGTCCGGATTCGCTGCTCGAGAGCCTGGACCTGACCTACAGACAACTTGGCAGCCGTCTCCAGGGCCGCAGCCCGTTGCTCTGCCCCTCCGACATGCTGCTCAAGTTTTTCAATTTCTCGGTCATGCTTCTGCAGCATGACTGAGATTGACTCCCACCTGGACTGGGACTCCTCAATAAAGGCATCAATCTTCTCGTCAAGTTTGGTGATTCCGGAGAGCAGACGCACCTCCGCAGGTAAGTCCCCCGACGTGGCTCCAGACGTCCCTGCTGCGACAGGAAGGTGTGGGGGATAGGTCCATGCCTGTTGCAAGCTGCAGGAGTTTTTGCCCTTAGTCATTTTAGAAACAACACCAAACTATCCAAGCTTGATGTAAAATGACTGATTACGCTGGGCAAAAGCTATCATAAATGATTTAAAGGGTGAGGTGAAGGTGGGTGCCCCACTTTGCCAGAGTCTTAGGCAGAGTACTACAGACTCCGACTTGCTGGGTTGTCGCCATCTTGGATCTCCCGCAATTCAGCTACATATATCTTTAACTCTTTGACAAATTTGTTAAAGTTGCTGAGGTTCATTACGTAACAGAGTAAATGGGAGGGAAACTGAAGAATTTGGTGGGAAAGCTCAAGACACTTACATATTCAGAATTTAACAAGTGTTTCATTTTACGTGTGCCATTATACCAGGCCATGACAATGTTGAATGATGTGAATTTTCACGATTTCAATGAGCCTTTGACATGTTAAATTTTCATACCATTATGTATAAATGAAATTTACTACCAGTAATTCATTCTTGTTTCTCTTGCTTTTATCTGGTAATTACCTTTACCGTAATTCATTGTTCTTCTTTACCCGGGATTAGCTGAGGGATCAAATCAACTTCTGCTAATAATATGCCATGTTGTGAACTGCAGCATGAATTTCAGCCCCTCAAAACTGTGTAATAGTCAACCCTATAAACTGAATCTTTAAAAAGTCTAAAAAAATTCAACTTTTACATGTGTATACATGGTATAGAAGACAGGTTCCACGAACCTATAGTGTATACCCTTGAATTTAGAAGCTTTATCAAATTGGTACTGTTAAAACAATATGACTCAATAAAGGAGATACAGAAAAATTCTCCCTTTTAATGATGAAATCAAAAACTTGTAGGCAATCCCTATCTCCGTTCAACAAACTGAATACATTACATTAAAAATACTAAATAAATACAAGCTGCAGTTTACATTAGATTACTTACAGCGTGGAAATAGGCCCTTCGGCCTAACAAGTCCACACCAACCCGCCAAAGCGTAACCACTCAGGCCCATTCCCCTCACACTACAGGCAATTTCGCATCGCCAATTCACCTAACCTGTACATTTTTGGACTGTGGGAGGAAACCGGAGCACCCGGAGAAAACCCACGAAGACACAGGGAGAATGTGCAAACTCCACAGTTAGTCGCCCGAGGTGAGAATTGAACCCCGGGTCTCTGGCACTGTGAGGCAGTAGTGCTAACCACAGTGGTTCTTCAATACCTAGATAGATTTGTGTCAATATTGGGGTTCTTTATGGTTTTTCTTTACATTTGTGCTTTGTGCAAATGATTTTAGTATTAAAACATAACTTGTAACTACTTACTTTTGCCCGTCCTTGTTTCCCACTAAGGTTAATCAAAATATTTCAAGATGTATTCAAGAACAGAGAGAAACATTACACTTCAATTTTGATTGTCTTACAAAATAATAGTATTGTGCTGGACTATACGTTAACCAATTTTGTCGAATTTTAGAAGTCAAAATAACTGCAAAATCTGAGCTGTAAAGTAAAAATTGCTGAAAAATCCTCAAGTAGTGCAACCTGCACGTCACATAATACAACTTGTACTCATAAAGCACTTAAAAGTTTAAAAAAATATTCAAAGACATGTCACAGAAGCATAATCAAAATAAGTCAAAGAAGGATAATTGGAGTAAAATTTTAGTGGTAGCTTTTAAAAAGTATGTCAATGAAAATGTTGGAGACAAGAGAGATTTGGGGGAGGGAACACCATACTGATGACCTAAGTCAGTGCTTATCAAGTCTTTTCCCACTGTGACCCCATTTCAGAGCTTGAAAATTGTTCTAAACCCCAGTACACAGTGAAGGAAGGGAGAAGACATCTGGGAGCAGCAGAAGGATCACTCTTAAGTTTGTGACCCCACAAGGTCTTGAAGCATGGTCTAGATAGTTGAAAATACATTTGTCAATGAAGAGGTGAAAGAAATTGGCAAAGCACAAGTGATTCTCAAATACCAAACACCTATCCATCCCCAATTTTAACCACTCTACCACTAAGTTACCAAGCCAACCACCCCGTGGCTCAACACTTTAACTCCCCCTCCCACTCCACCAAGGACATGCAGGTCCTTGGACTTCTCCATCGCCAGACCATAGCAACACGACGGTTGGAGGAAGAGCGCCTCATCTTCCGCCTAGGAACCCTCCAACCACAAGGGATGAACTCATTTCTCCAGTTTCCTCATTTCCCCTCCCCCCACCTTGTCTCAGTCAAATCCCTCGAACTCAGCACCTCCTTCCTAACCTGCAATCTTCTTCCTGACCTCTCCGCCCCCACCCCCACTCCAGCCTATCACCCTCACCTTGACCTCCTTCCACCTATCGCATTTCCAACGCCCCTCCCCACCTTTTATCTTAGCCTGCTGGACACACTTTCCTCATTCCTGAAGAAGGGCTCATGCCTGAAAAGTCGATTCTCCTGCTCCTTGGATGCTGCCTGACCTGCTACGCTTTTCCAGCAACACATTTTCAGCAACTTTTCAGATGTCCAATACCTAGGCATTGTAAACGTTCCAAACTTCACTGGCTCCCTACTACCATCCTCAAAACATCGCTGACTTTTTTTCAATCAACCATCATTAATATTTTGTTCATGTCGTTCAGTGCAAAAATTCTGCTTAATAATGCTCCCGAGAAGTAATTTGTTAAAGACAGCTATAAAAATACAACTGTTGTTTTGGAGGCAAACCTCATGGCCAGGATGAGATGGAAGATAGTCTGAGGAGAAAAAAAAGGAAATAAGTGAAGGATAGATGCCAGAGTAAGCAAGAGGGACGGGGTAGCAGCTGAAGGGGTTAGAATAGACACTCTCTCACCTAGTAACTAAGAAGTCCATGAGTTTGTGTTCTTTCAGGTAGTCTGGGCATCTTTAGCAATGCCAACATTTGTTGTCCATGTCGAACTGTCCTTGAACTGAATGACTTCCTAGGCTATTTTAGAGCACAATTAAAAGTCAACCACATTGCATGTTTGATGTCACATGTAGGCAAACCAGGTAACGATGGCAGATTTCCTTCCCTTATGGACATTAGAGAACTGAGGAAGGGCTTTTGCCCGAAACGTCGATTGTGCTCTTCCAGCACCACTAATCCAGAATCTGGTTTCCCGCATCTGCAGTCATTGTTTTTACCTAGAGAACTAGGTGGACTCACTATGTCAAGTTTTTAAATGCCAGACTTTAATTGAATTTAAATTGCATGGCTGCTACAGGCCTCTGCATTACTCCTTGAATTTATTAGAGGACGAAGTACACAGGGGTACTTGTGAGAAAGCTTCTCTTACAAACTAAGCCTTATCTTTGCATTCCAGGATGATCTTGACAACTGGGCGGTAGGAACAGGGTACAGTCATAAAAGCCGGAGTAGTACTTAATGTAAAGTAGTCAGATTAGCCCGTGTGGATATCAAAAACGGACACTTTAAAATCTGCACTAGTTAGGCTAGACAACACAAAAATGGGACCGTAAGAGACCCAATGTAACAAACATATGTTTCTTTTAGATACTTGGATCATGCATTTCACAAGAAGTCTGAAAAAAAATATAAAATTAATTACAAATCAAAACACTGCCGATGCTGGATAAATGAGAACAGAAATTGCTGGCATTACTCAGCAAGCAGGTGAATTACTAGACCCGCTGAGTACTTATCGCATTTTTGTTTTTTTTAAATTGAACTCATCGATTTTTTTTAAGCCTCAAAACACAACTTTCATTCACTTCTTATGGACCCAAAAGCATTACTTCGCTTGCGGCACCTACATGCGTTTAAAATGAAAACTACTAAATCCCAAACATACATTTAAGATGCATAAGCGCCAACTCAAAATAAACTTACCAACCGACCCGCAACCAGGCACCCGAACATTGTCTCACCAAATATGCCGCCCCTCTCTGATCCGAGCCCAGCTCTCGCCAATCTCTAACATGTCACATATCCTTCTGCCGTCCCCAGCCGCCGCTGCTGGTGCCGCCGCCGCCGCCGATTGAGCTGAGCAGAAGTTTCTGGAAACCTCAATACGCAGCCGCCATAAGGACCGCCCTTTCACCCGGAAATAATTTACACAGCTGCCAAATACAGCAGCAATGGAGAAGCAGATTTATGGTGTGCAAACTTTGCGTCTTGTCTTATCTTATCTATGTCTGCATTGATTGTTACTTGCGCACCCAAAACAGTTATAGCCAGTAAATTTAAACAAATTGTACTGATTTCGTTGACATTGAAGGTTTATTTTACTTGATTTTAGCTTGCCAGCTAAACATTTCGGCTAAAAATTGCACTGGAAAGCACTCTCCTTAAGTCGACTGTAGTTCGGTGCACGTTGTTTTGTAAAGTTCTCTGTGTCGCACTTGTAAACATTAGGTTTTTGGTTGTAAAGATCGCTATTTTGCAAGGTTGTGCATTAGCCTGGTCGATTGGCTAACCGAAACGGAATTCATCCTGATCCCCTCTTTCGGGTTACGGTTTGTCACATAGATTTCCAAGTGTTAAATGCTTGGAGAAATAAATAAGATTTAAAGTTGTTGCCCTGCCCCTCTTTCAGGCAGCGAGCTCATGACCACATACTGAGTGAAACAATGCCCTCAATTCTTTTTAAATTTTTCCTCCAGTTAATTTAAATCACGTAAATCTTTCCGATATTGTTTAACTTAAGACTTCAACTAAATAATGGTTACTAATTACGATAAAATGCACTTTTAAAATAAGAGAAATAATCATAAAATAATAAATAAAAAAGTGGGGGGTCACGTGGAGGAGAGAAAGTAAATTAAAGATAAAGAACAAGACTCGTGCAGGATAATGATATCAGGATAATGATAATAATAAGCAGCGTCTGACAGTAAGTGATAGAATGTGTAAAACTAAAAGTACACCAGCCAATAGAAATAGAGTTTGATGGTAAAAGGATTTAACTAAAGGTCCTGTGTTTGTTATAAATGTCATAAAGTGGATGAATTAATAACATAGAAATAAATATTTATGTCATTTCAGATTTGCAGCTGGAAGGTGATCAAGACTGGAATTTCATATTTTGAAAGGACAGGCAGCTGAAACAGTGATAGGGTAGTTCTGTTAATTAAGGACAACATTAGTTCAGAAGGTCAAAATGTACAAATTAGTTCACATAGATATAGTAAGAGGTGAGAACCTGAAGGATCATGACTGAAGTACATAGACTGAGAATGTTTCCTCATTGGGAGAATTTGAAACTAATGGTTTCACTACTTTAAAGTTAGGAATCACCCATTTAAATCAGACAACAGGCAATTTTCTTTTCTCTCAGAAGTTACTGAGTACTTGGAACTCTCTTCGTAAAGGCAGTGGAGACAGGGTATTTGAAACTCTTTTGAGGTAGAGGTAGACAAGTGATTTTTAAGTAGGTGGGTGAAAGATTGAGTAGTAGATGGAAATACAGGTTTGAGGTGACAATCAGATCAGCCATGATCATATTTAATGGCAGAGCAGGCTTGAGGGGCTGAACAACGTGCCTACTTCATATATAACAGTATGGTTGCCAGCAGAGGAGTTCAATACTGAAAATACGATAAGTGTAAGGAAACAGAATTAATTAATGGTCTCAGGAAAAAAAATCCTCTATGCAACAGAACTAAACTTACACTCAGCTTGAGTCTCAGAAGTGTGGGTCTAAGATTGTCTTAAACTTAAAAGGCAATTACAAGTGTACTGCAAAAATATCTTAATAATAAGGAAACAAAGAAGCATTTAAGCAACTATTTAACTTAGGAAAGATACATTCCATTAAGAAAGCAAACTCTGAGAAGAGGACACCATCATAACTAAGGAAGTTCTGGATATGTTAAATTGAAAGAAAAAAAACAAATACTATGAAGATTATTCATAAGGTCATAAGATTGGACAGATGTTAAAAAACAAAAAAAAGAACTTAAGTCAGAGATAGAAATATATAAATAGGTGGCCAGAGTTTCTACAAACAGATGTGGCCAGTGACAATGTTCCTAGCTCTGGCAAAGATGTCCCAGGTTCAAGTCCCATCTGCTTTAAGGTGTATGATGATGCACTGCAACAGTTTTTTTTTTGTGATAAGAAGGTAACAAGTAACTAAAGTGGAGGCTAATCTCTTAAAGGGAAAGACTGGGAAATTTAAAAAAAAAGTAGAAGTGTTTAACAGATATTTTGGATCTCTTCACTGCAGGAGCCAAAAAAAACTGCCCAACATACTTGAAAATCAGCGAAGATGGAGGAACTTAAAACAATTACATTTATCAGGGAAACACGAGGAATAGTATAATGCAAGCTAACAAGTTTCTTATACCTAATGGCCAGTATCTTAGGGTATTAAAAAAAATGACTGCAGAGAAAGTGTCACCCCATTTCCCCCTTCAGTCAAAGCAAAATGCTCAGAGATGCAGTATAGTTTTACCTCCTCCATCTTTATTCTTGTCCCTGGAGGGAGAGACAGCAATTGTCCATGTGCACAGGGACATGAGTTCTTGGTCTTCCCTGAAAGAGCAGTTTCTCAATGAACTATATAGTCATTTTACAGGGAGGAGCATCCACATAAGGCAACATACATATTAGTTGGGTGAAAGAATATCAATAACCTAGACAAAGCCCTTTACTGTTATACAATGAATGTTCTTAACCTTGTTAACTGGATTCATACAATGGATGCTTTTCCCCTTATTAGCTGATCTTGCATACTGAATACTTCCAATATTGTTAAATGGCTCTATATAATGACTGCTTTTCTACCTTGTTAACCCATTACCCTTGTCTCCAGCACCCCATTATTCCCTGCAAGTTCTTATCTGATCTGAGTCATGCTCTGCTGAACCTCTTATTCCACGAAACTCAATTTAACTCTTTCCCTGCCTGCTTATACCCATACACATTCTCATTAGGAGATGCATTGCTTGGGATATTGCGAAATTCGCTACATTCAGGAACAGTTCCAGCAGCTCATCACAAATGTAACCCTTCTATTCAACGAAGGAAGGTAACAGACAACAGTAAACTAGGCCAGTAAACCTAGTGAGTCAAAGAAAAATGCTGGAATTCATAAAGGAACTTGAGTTCCTTTGGCAAGGATTCTGTGCCTGCAGGAAATGCCCCTCTGGGCAAATCACACCTTTCAGTCCAGCACCAAAGTCCAATATTCGAATACTGAGGTCCCATTCACCGAATATAGAGAGATTGGATCATAAACAGGAAGCAGAGAATAAGGATAATTGAGTAATATTTATGATTTGGAGGTGCCAATGTTCGACTGGGGTATAGAAAGATAAGCAAAGAGGAAACATGAGAAGTTGTTGGCAGATAGGATCAGGGAAAACCCTAAGCTTTCTGTGAGGAATAGAAGAGATAAAAGAATGACTGCACTAAGATTAGGGCCAATCAAAGACAGTAGTAGGAAATTGCGCATGGAGTCAAATGAGATAGATGTAGAGACAGCCCTAATAATTGTAGACCAGTGAGCCTTACTCCAGTTGTGGGTAGTGTTGGAAAAGGTTATAAGAGATAGGATTCATAATCATTTTGAAAGGAATAAGTTGATTAGGGATAGTTGACATGGTTTTGTGAAGGGTAGTTCGTGCCTCACAAACCTTATTGAGTACTTTGAGGTGACCAAACAGGTGGATGAGGGGAAAGTCGCTGATGTGTATATGAATTTCAATAAGGTGTTTGATAAGGTTCCCCACGGTAGATTATTGCACAAAATATGGAGGCATGGGATTGAGCATGATTTAGCGGTTTGGATCAGAAATTGGCTAGCTGAAAGAAGACAGAAGGTGGTGGTTAATGGGAAATGTTCATCTTGGAGTTCAGTTACTAGTGGTGTACCGCAAGGATCTGTTGTGGGTCCACTGCTGTTTGTCATTTTTTTTAAGAAACCAGGCTATAGTCCAACAGACTTATTTGGAAGCACTAGCTTTCAGAGTGCTACTCCTTCATCTGTTAGTTGTCGACTGATGAGGGAGCAGAATGCCAAAAGCCAGTGCTTCGAAAAAAACATGTTGGACTTTAATCTGGCATTGTGTGATTATTAATTGAGTAATTTTTAGGTTTGCAAGTTGTTGAGCGGTGTAGCATGGGGATCAGTGCTGGGCCTGATCTTCTACAAGCGATATCAATTACTTGGTTGAATGAAGTTAAATTTGCTGATGACATAAGATAGACAAAGTGAATTGTCAAAGAGTATAAAGAGTGGACAAAGGGATTTTGAGTAAGCAGGCAAAGAATTGACAGAGTATAAATGGAAAAACAAACTTCTCCACTTTGTTAGGCGGAATGGACAAGTAGTCTGTTATTCAACTGGCATGAGATAGCCAAACTCTTAAGATTCTAGTATATTAATCATAAAAGGTTAGTGTACTGGTACAGCAAGTAATTAAGAAGTCAAATGGAATGTTGGTGTTTATTGCAAGGAAAATAATTTAAAATGGGAAATTGTTGCTTTAGCTGTGAAGAGCATTGCTAAAGCTGCATTAATGCTGTTTTTGTTCATAGAGTCATAGAGATGTACAGCATGGAAACAGACCGTTCGGTCCAACCTGTCCACACCGACCAGCTATCCCAACCCAATCGAGTCCCAGCTGCCAGCACCCGGTCCATATCCCTCCAAACCCATATTCATATACCCATCCAAATGCCTCTTAAATGTTGCAATTGTACCAGCCCCCACCACATCCTCTGGCAGCTCATTCCATACACGTACCACCCTCTGCATGAAAAAGTTGCCCCTTCGGTCTCTTTTATATCTTTCCCCTCTCACCCTAAACCTATGCCCTCTAGTTCTGGACTCCCCAACCCCAGGGAAAAGACTTTGTCTATTTATCCTATCCATGCCCCTCATAATTTTGTAAACCTGTATAAGGTCACCCCTCAGCCTCCGATGCTCCAGGGAAAACAGCCCCAACCTGTTCAGCCTCTCCCTATAGTTCAAATCCTCCAACCCTGGCAACATCCTTGTAAATCTTTTCTGAACCCTTTCAGGTTTCACAACATCTTTCCGATAGGAAGGAGACCAGAATTGCACGCAATATTCCAACAGTGGCCTAACCAATGTCCTGTCCAGCCACAACATGGCCTCCCAACTCCTGTACTCAATACTCTGACCAATAAAGGAAAGCACACCAAACACCTTCTTCACTATCCTATCTACCTGCGACTCCACTTTCAAGGAGCTATGAACCTGCACTCCAAGGTCTCTTTGTTCAGCAACACTTCCTAGGACCTTTCCATTAAGTGTATAAGTCCTGCTAAGATTTGCATTCCCAAAATGCAGCACCTTGCATTTATCTGAATTAAACTCCACCTGCCACTTCCTGCCATTGGCCCATCTTGTCCAGATCCTGTTGTAAGCTGAGGTAACCCTCTTTACTGTCCACTACACCTCCAATTTTGGTGTCATCTGCAAACTTACTAACTGTACCTCTTATGTTCGCATCCGAATCATTTATGTAAATGACAAAAAGTAGAGGGCCCAGCACCGATCCTTGTGGCACTCCACTGGTCACAGGCCTCCAGTCTGAAAAACAACCCTCCACCACCACCCTCTGTCTTCTACCTTTGAGCCAGTTCTGTATCCAGATGGCTAGTTCTCCCTTTCTCGAAGAGAATGATTACATTAGAGGAGGTTCACTTGACTGATTTTGTGGCATGACAAGGTCATCTTATGAGGAAAGGTTTTAGCAAGGTAGCACAAGTTTAGAAGAATGAGGTGATCTTATTGAAGCAAATATTATCCTGAGAGAACTTGGTGTCAGTGCTGAGAAGATATTTCCCCTTGTGAGGCAGTCTAGAACCAAGGGTCAGAGTTTATAAATTAGGTTTCTCCCATTTAAGATTGAGTTAAGAAAGCATTTTTCTCTTGCAGGTTGTCAATCTGTGGAATTCTGTTTCCAGAGTAGTGCAAGCTGATCCATTGAATTTCTTCAACAAGAAATATAGGATTATTGGGGGTAGACAGGGAAGTTGAGATCCAATTCAGTTCAGCTATGATCTACATAAGATGCTCAAGGTATTGGATGACAAACCTCTGCTATGCCTTGTTTCCCTGTGTTTAGTATAGGGAACTCATCGGAAAGAAGTGCTGAGGTGACCTACATCCACACCCTGGATTTGCAGTGGTATTGGCAACACCACCATCATCATTCCCTGTTTATTACCAAGCCAGTTATCAAAGTCTTGCCTTAAATCACATGATTATGGGTTCAATTTGCACTCCATGGCAAGTACCATCTTTTGAATGAGACATTAACCAAATTCGGAGGTGCCGGTGTTGGACTGAGGTGTACAAAGTTAAAAATCACAACACCAGGTTACAGTTCAACAGATTTATTTGGAAGCACTAGCTTTCTGAGCTAGTGCTTCCAAATAAACCTGTTGAACTATAACCTGATGTTGTGTGGGTTTTAACATTAAACAGAGGCATCATCTGCTGCTCAGGTAGATGTATAAGGTACCATGGCCCAATTATCTACTTACATTTTTCTCACATTCTTCTCTCCATAGCAACATTCAAACTCCTGGAACCATAGGCACAAACAGAATTCAGAGAACATGCAACTGAACAGGCAGATTCTTGAACTGATCTTTGGGCACAAGGGAACAAAGGAGCTGATGAGTGCAGCCTTGAGGAGCCATATGGTCTCCTTCAACTATATTATGAGGTCTGTCCTACAAAGAACTCTGCTGAAACATTTGCTAATTAATCCAAGTTTAGGTCAGCATTTATGGTGTTTTACATTATCAAGACAGAGTCGATTAGTTAAGACTGAGATGAGGAACAAGCTCTTCCCTCAAGAGAATTGAGAATGTTTAGTCATGGAGATGTACAACACAGAAACATAACCCTTTGGTCCAACCCGTCCATATATTCGAACTTGATCAAGTCCCATTTGCCAGCACATGGTCCATATCCCTCTAAACCCATTCATTTGCCTCTTAAATGTTGCAATAGTACCAGCCTCCACCACTTCCTCTGGCAGCTCATTCCATACATGCACAACTCTCTGCATGGAAAGGTTGTCCCTTGGGTTCCTTTTACATCTCCCCACATCAGGGAAAAGACCTTGCCTATTTACCCTATCCATGCCCTTCACTCCTCAGTCTTTGGCGCTCCAGAGAAAACAGCCCTAGCCGATTCAACCTCTCCCTATAGCTCACTCCTCCAACCCTGGCAACATCCTTGTAAATCTTTTCTGAACCCTTTCAAGTTTCACAACATCCTTCTAATAGGAAGGAGACCAAAATTGCATGCAATATTCCAAAAGTGACCTAACAAATGTCCTGTACAGCCGCAACATGACCTCCCAACTCCTATACTCAATACTCTGACCAAAAGGAAAGCATACCATACAGCTTCTTCACTTGGGTGGAGACCTTATTCCTTATGGAAAGTATAGTTTCAGCATTTATTCCTAAAGGAGTAAAAGTAGAAGGTGTTGCTGCAACTGTACATGCAATTAGAGAGACCACACCTGGACCACATAGAATTTTGTTCCACTTACTGTGTGTTTCAAGACATCCAATACCACCACTCTGTTAAATGGACATTTTTCAAGATGTCACCATCTTACTGGAAGGATATATTGCTTTGGAGGTAGTTCAGAGGAAATTCACTCGATTGATTCCAGAGGTGAGGGCTTTGTCTTATGAAGAGAGTTTGAGCAGCTTAGACCTATACTCCCTGGAGTTTAGAAGAATGAGAGGAGATCTGATTGAAGTAGATAAAGATGCTAAAAGGGATTCACAAAGTAGACATGTTTCCTCGTGAGACAATCTAGTGCAGAAGATCATACTTTTAGATTAAGGGGTAGAAGATTTTAAAACAGATGATATGATGTTACCTCTTCCCAAAGAGTCATGAATCTGTGGAATTGAATACCCCCAAAGTACAGCGGATGCTAGGTCATTGAGAAAAAATTGAGGAGGTAGACAGCTTTGTATTTAATAAGGGGCTGAAGGGTTATGAACAGCAGGCAGGAAAGTAGAGTTGAAGCCAAGATGAGATCAGTCATGATTGTATCAAACGGCAGAGCAGGCTCAGAGGCTGAATTGCCTACTCCAGCTATAATGGCATAGGGGATAAAAAAAAGTGTTTGATGCTAATTAGTCATGATAACGCAATGCCAGCTGTTATTTAGAGATCTAACTTAAACAGTTATTAATTGAAAATAAAATGTATAAACCATACTTAAAATTTAACCAACATAAAAAATATTTATTGACAATAGAATAAAAGCAACAGGCAGCACAAAGGGAAAAAGTCAACTACACAGTACACTTTAGCAGATACACACAAAGTTTCATTGACAATACGATGGGAAAATGAGCTGAGAAAATATCAAATGTCACTGGTGCACAGAGTATGCTAAATTCAGTCATTTTGGAACATGATTAATATTGTTTATCGAAGTCGATCCCAGCGCCAGATGGTTGCATCATCACATACAGCGATAAGAATACTGCTATCTCTGCTAAAACTGGTTTGTCGTATGGCTGCAGTGCATTTTGGATAAGCCAACGTTGTACATCTAAAAAAAAACACAATTATAATATAAAATAGCTGAAAGCTTAATTACAATATCAAAAAGGTGCAACAGTCAACAGTGCTGGTATTTGCAAAAGCTAAGTTAGGAAATATACCTGGTTCTCTCCAGGATCTAAGCTCTAATTTCAGCTGGACAAAAATTATGACATTCCCTTACTCAAAATTCTAGAAGATCTCAGCTTCAAATCGGTGCAAGCAGTTTCTTCTCAAATAAGCAGCTAAGTAATTACAGCAACAGCATCCTGAGAGTGGCTTTACTTGCTGCTTCTCCAGGCAAGTTGCTGCCATCCATAAGGTTTTGAAGATGAGGGGGCAAATAATGAAATCTGCTTCATCTCCATTAATTAAGTTTCAAGGCAAATTAAGAAACTTCTAGAGAACAGACTCCAGGGAAAGTGATAGGCCCATGATTTAAAAATAAAATATCTGGATAACGACTTAATGATTTAACCGTCAACATCAGTGCAGAAGTAGATCTGCATCATTGTTTTCCAGGATTTGAACCCACTGAAAGACTTGGTGGGAGACCTTATTTCTGAAGGAAAGTACAGTTTCAGCATTTATTCCTAATGCAGTAAAAGTGTAAAAGTAGAAATCTTTGCAGCAACTGTGTAAGGAATTAGTGAGACCACACCTGGACCGCGTATAATTTTGTTCCACTTAGTGGAGGGATATATTGTTTTCAGTTGTTGCCTTGACTTTAGCCTAAGTTATTAAGGTAACAAGAAAATACTTACTTAGCCTTATGAGGATCTTCAACTTCAAGATCCCATACATAGAGCTTTCCAACTTGATTGCCTAAAGCCAGCATCTTTAAAGAGAGATTCAGATTTTAATAGATGAATAGTTTTAAATAAATAATTAACACAAGAGGGAAGATTAAGATAACGATGAGATCAACATATTTGAAGATGATATTAAAGAAATAATCAGATATTAGACACCATGGATATTGTGAGATTAAATACAAATCTCAGGATTCAGTAATTAATAGTAACAATCAACTCAACAAACAAGGAGATCCTAACATATGAAATGTCATGGAAAATTACTTGAATCAGAGTGGAGTAACAAAAAGCTACAGTACAGGAATATACTTTTTAATTATATGAACTGAATACTTGAAATATACTCCCATATTCTTCATTTTTACCTTCTGCCAGAAATCCATTGAAAATCGCATATACCATATATCACACTGACTATAATCGAATCTCCCCAGTATGGTCACATTTGATTCATTTGGTTTTATTCTATCAATGTCATCCTCCATTTTGCTAGGCTTCCAGCACACAATGGCATTTTCACAAGACTGAAACAGATAACAATTGTGCATCATTGCTTGTGGTATTTATATATACACACAATTTATTTGACCTACAATTGAATAAAACGTAATTGTCAAATTTCGTGACTTTTTTATAACACTACAACAATTTAAGTTTCAGAACCTTAATAACTTCATGGACTGAAAGAATAAACAGTAACAATTTCTGGAATAAACTGCTTTTCAAGATGAAAGAGGCAAGGAGAAACTATAGTCACAGAGTCATAGAGATGTACAGCATGGAAACAGACCCTACAGTCCAACTTGTCCATGCCAACCAGATATCCTAACCTAATCTAGTCCTATTTACCAGCACTTGGCCTGTACATCTCTAAACCCTTCCAGACGCCGTTTAAAGGTTGTAAATGTACCGGCCTCCATCGGCCTCCTCTGGCAGCTCGTTTCATATACGCACACCCCTGTGCCTGAAAAAGGTGGCCTTCAGGTCCCTTTTAAATCTTTCCTCTCTCACCCTAAACCTATGCTCTCTAGTTCTGGACTCCCCCACCCAGGAAAGAGATTTTATCTATTATCTTAACCATGCCCCTCATGATTTTATAAACCTCTAGAAGGTCACTCCTCAGCCTCCAATGCTCCAGGGAAAACTGCCCTAACTTATTCAGCGTCTCCCTATAGCTCAAATCCTCCAACCATGGCAACATTCTTGTAAATCTTTTCTGAACCCTTTTACGTTTCACAATATCCTTCCATTAGGAGAGAGACCAGAATTGCACACAGTATTCCAGAAGTAGCCTAACCAATGTCCTGTACAACCACAATATGACGTCCCAACTTGTATACTCAGTGCTCTGACAATAAAGGATAATGTACCAAACGCCTTCCTCACTATCCTATCTTCCTGCGATCTCACTTTCAAGGAGCTATGAATCTGGACTCCAAAGTTTATTTGTTCAGTAACACTCCCCTGGATCTTACCATTAAGTGTACAAATCTTGCCCTGATTTGTCTTTCCAAAATGCAGCACCTCACATTTATCCAAAGTATACACCCTCTGCCACTCCTCAGCCCATTGGCCCACCTGATCAAGGTCCCGTTGTACTCTGAGGTAACCTTCTTCACTGTCCACCACACCTCCAATTTTGGTGTCATTTGCAAACTTACTAAATATTCCTCCTACGTTCACATCCAAATTATTTATATAAATGACGAAAAGCAGTGGACGCAGCACCGATTCTTGTGACACACCACTAATCACAGGCCTCCCGCCTGAAACTCAACCCTCCACCACCACGCTCTGTCTTCTACCTTTGAACCAGTTTTGTATCCAAATGACACGTTCTCCCTGTATTCCATGAGATCTACCCTGGTAACCAGTCTACCATGAGGAACCTTGTTGAATGCCTTACTGAAATCCATAAACATCACATCCACCACTCTACCCTCATCAATCCTCTTTGTTACTTCTTCAAAAAACACTCAGTCAAGTTCATGAGACATGATTTCCCATGCATAAAGCCAGTTGACTATCCCTAATCAGTCCTTGCCTTTCCAAACACACGTAAATCCTGTCCCTCAGAATTGCCTCCTCCAACAACCAATGTAAGGCTCACTGGTCTCTCGTTCCCTTGCTTTTCCTTACTTCATAAGTTCCTTTTCATCAGAATCCTTAACACTATCACAGTCCTAGTCTATGTTTGGAAAGTTAAAATCCCCTAACATTACCATGTTTGTTTCAACTTACATCAGTTAATTAATTTCCATATTTATGGGAATCGACAAAGATAATTTGGAGAAGTTTTACAAAGCTTTTCTTATTGTGATTATACTGGAGAAAATTTTAAAGTTTGTGGTATGACATTATTGATGATTTGGTAGATTTGGTCATCCCAATATGGATTACACTTGTGTAGACCATATGTCTGCAGCTTGCCATCTTATCAGAAATAGCTCATGTTACATTTGGGGTTTGCTGTCAATTTAACACTCCTTTTCCTTCAATTAACCCCTTTACTTCAGGATATTACACCGACTGGCAGATTTGATTCCCATTTATCACAAGGCAGCAGATTATCAAGCAATGTTATGTCCTTTCTCCGAGGAAACAGCTTGTTAATGTTGTTTCTTCCTGAGGTTGGTTAATTTATAAGTCTCTTTTAATTACTTTGTAACAAAACTGATAGGTATAGGGAATGCTGGATGACTAGAGAAATTGAGGTTTTGGTTAAAAAGGAATCATATGTCAAGTATAGACAGCAGAGATTGAGTGAATCCTTAGAGTATAAAGGCAGTAAGAGGGAAATCAAAAGGGGGACACAAGATAGCTTTGGCAAATATGGTTAAGAAGAAACAAAAGGGATTCTACAAATACAAGAACAACAAAAGGGAGAATAAGGAGAGAATGGGTTCCCTCAAAGCTTAGCAAGGCAGCCTATGTGTGGAACCGTAGGAGATGGGAGAGATACTAAATGAGTACTGTACATCCAGTTCGTAGTGTGCAGAAGGACATGGAAGATACAGGATATGGGGAAATGGATGATGACCTCTTGAGAAATGGCCATATTACACAGAGGTGGTGCTGGATGTCTCAAAATGCATGAAGGTGGTTAAATCCCCAGGACCTGCTCAGGTGTACCCTACAACTCTGTGGGAAGCTTGGAAAGTGATTGCTGGACCCCTTGCTGAGATATTTGGATCATCCATAGTCACAGGTGAGGTGCCAGAAGACTGGCGGTTGACTAACGTGGTGCCACTATTTAAGAAAGATGGTAAGGAAAAGCTAGGACACTATAGACCAGTGAGCCTGACATCGGTGGTGGGCAAGTTTTTGGATGGACTCCTGAGGGACAGGAAGTACATGCGTTTGGATAGGCGAGGACTTATTAGGGATAGTCAACATGGCTTTGTGTATGGGAAATCATGTCTCATGAACTTGATTGAGTGTTTTGGAAGTTTAAAAAAAAAGGACTGATGAAGGCAGCGGTGGACGTGATCTAAATGGACTTGCAAGCGGGCATCAGAGCCGCCCTGCTTTTGCCACGGGACTATGCCTACATCAGGAAACGATAAGAATTCATTTTTGTGTTTTAAACAGCAGTCGCAGCTTTAAACCCGCAAAAACTCAGCAGCTGCCGGTCCGCCCACGTGACTGGGAGATAGGAGACAGAGGACAGAGAATCCACACTAGACCAACATTACCCATGACTCATGGACCAAAACTCCGGAATTAATTAAATATGGAAACCCATCTCCTAATCACATCAAAACACTGACTGAAACACACCCATACCCATCGATACGGAGCCATCCTGACACAAAGGACAGGCATCCACCAGACAGGAACAGACAGACCAATACACACCAACACCCCAAGGGAACAAAGGGGGGGTGCTAGCCCCTGCCCTCACAGAGAGAGACAAGCAGATAATACCCGGACCCGTTTTACATAAACCAATTAGCACCCTATTGTGCGTGCCCTGCAACTCTCCTGGGACGGCAGGAAACAGCCTATTCGCACCTACTCCAGTGATGATGGGGAACTATCATCCCATTCATCCTCAAATCCCACACATCCCGACAACTAAAAGTATATAATATGAAGCTGCGCGCGAGATCAGGAGAGCAGCCGAGATTCGGACCTCGGTTGGTCTCCGCCAGCGTTACTGTAGTAATAAACGTTACCGATTGTTGAACCGCACTCTGGGCTCGGACTGATATCATTTCATCCGCGCGAACAGACTTTAGTAAGGCCTTCGTCAGGGTCCTCATGGTAGACTGGGTAGCAAGGTTAGAGCACATGAAATACAGGGAGAACTAGCTATTTGGTTACAGAACTGGCTCAAAGGTAGAAGACAGAGGGTGATGGTGGAGGGTTGTTTTTCAGACTGGAGGCCTGTGACCAGCAGTGTACCCCAAGGATTGGTGCTGGGTCCACTGCTTTTCGTCATTTATATAATCGGTTTGGATGTGAAATAGGAGGTATAGTTAGTAAGTTTGCAGATGACACCAAGATTGGAGGTGTAGTGGACAGCGAAGAAGATTACCTCAGAGTACAACAGGATCTTGATCAGATGGTCTTCCACCTATCGGAAGGATGTTGCGAAATTTCCTTCTGATAGGTGGGTTCAGAAAAGATATTGCCGGGTGGAGGGTTTAAGCTACAGGGAGAGGCTGAATAGACTGGGGCAGTTTTCCCTGGAGGCTGAGGGGTTTATAAAATCACCAAGGACATGGATAGGGTGAACAGACAAGGTGTTTTCCCTGGGTTACATAGTTTCGGTTTTATCTTGAAAACACAGCCCTACCCTTGATCCAACCAAAACTATGAATACGATACATGGACAACAATTTGTCATCATCAAACATACTAGACTGAGGCAGCCGAGAAGGCCTATTTTGACAGACCCTCGTTGGTCAAACTACAGCGGATTATGGCACTGCGGTCTGCATTAAATTCCGTGCTCATGCAGACGGCAAAGAAGGAGCAGGCCTTTGCAAAGCAAAGGTTTTACGAGCATGGTGACAAGCCAGGCAAATAATTAGCCTATCTTGCCAGAAAGAGGAGTGCCCCACAAGCCATTACAGCTATTAGGGACGGGTCCGGGAACCTAACATGGGATTCTAAAAAGATTAATGTGGCGTTCCAGAGATTTTACTTTAAGTTATACCCATTTGAGAATTGTGAGGAGGGGCAGGCCAAAATGGAATTTTTTTTTCGGGATCTCAAGCTCTTGCGTGTGACTCCCGAACAACAGTTCTTTCTCAATCCCTATTACCAGAGCAAGAGGTGCAGGAAGCTGTGAGGCAGCTCCAGAGTGGAAAGGCGCCCAGTCCTGATGGACTTCCCAGTGAATTCTAAAAGGAATTTATAATTATACTGTCAGGCCCAATGCTCAACATGTTTAATGATTCATACAGTCATGATTGTCTCCCACCATCTCTGAGAGGGGCCAATATTTCACTTATCCTTGAAAAAGGGAAGGACCCAGAAGACTGTGCTTCGTACAGGTCCATCTCGGTCTTAAATGTGGACTTTAAAATCTTCTCGAAGACTCTCTTGTTAAGGCTGGAGACTCTGTTACCTTCTATTATTAAAGAGGATCAGATGGGCTTTATAAAGGGTCGCAGAACCTCCAATAACGTTTGGAGGCTGCTTAATGTAATTCAAACATGCGAACAGCAGTCAATACAGGGATTGGCGATTTCTTTAGATGCAGAGAAGGCATTTGACATAGTTGAGTGGCCGTACCTTTTCTATACTCGAGAGCGGTTTGGTTTGGGCGAAGTCATCATAAGATGGGTAAAGGTTCTCTACGGTGGCCCTCTCGCAGCAGGGTCATCAACTGGGTACGATCAAGCAAATTTAAATATTTTTAGGGGCAGCCGGCACGGCTATCCCCTTTCAGCATTGCTTTTTATGTTGGTGATTGAACCACTGACAGAGGCTATTCGTGGGGATCCCAATATATCAGCTCCAGAAGAGGGTGTCAAAATTATGTAAGATTTTGTTGTATGCAGACAATGTCCTAATTTTTTGACAAATCCAGCAGTTTCAGTGCCTCGCCTGATACAATGCATTCATGCGTTTGGCACTTTTTCAGGATACAAGATTAATTTTGCAAGATCAGAGGCTATGCCTATCGGTGGTCTTACGAAGGAACTAGCTCAAGGGCAACTTTAGATTCCCATTTAGGTAGTCACAGGGGGTTTTTGTGTATTTGGGCATATTCATTACTCCAGTTCTGGATTGGCTGTTCAAAGCCAATTTTATCCAATTATTTGAAAAAATTAAACAAGATCTTCAAAGATGGGAGGCACTTCCAGTCTCGTGGTTGGGTCGGATAGCGCTTATTAAGATGTATATTCCCCTTCGTTTGCTATACCCTATACGGATGCTCCCCCTGATTTTCAATAAACTGGTTTAGCTCCTCGATTGTGCATCGTAAGCGCCCCCTCATTAAATTAACCAAACTGCAGTTGCCTCACAGATTGGGGGGAGTGGACCTTAAAGACATTAAAAATACCAATTTTAAGCTCGCTTTTGTCCTGTGTGAGTGATTGGGTTTGTGGAGATCCTCTTTCAATATGGTAGCTATGAAAGCCTCCCAGGCAAAGTGCCCCCTTACGAGTTTGCTGTTTTTGGACAAAATGAGGACAGTTAGGGAATATTGCTATAACTCAATAGTCATCAATATTGTTAGAGCATGGAGGTCAATTCGGCAGAGGGAAGACAATGTTGGCAAAACATTTTTGTTTACACCTTTAGTGAGTACGCCGGGTTTTCAACCGGGCATGATAGATTCAGAATTTAAACGTTGGGCAGCTAGGGGTGTGTCTCACATGGGCAATTTATTTGAGGGAGACGTAATGATGTCCTTCGATCAGTTACTACAGAAGTACGAATTATATAATAGAGACCTCTTTAGTTTTTTTTCAAGTTAGGAATTTTATTCAAAAAAAGACCACACTTTTGACGGATCCCTGCAAATCCAACATAGAGAGGGGGCGTGCTAAGTGTACACTCTCTGTCAGTACTTTATATCATTGTTTTTGGGAGGTGCCACCTTAGATGAGTTTGATTGACTGTGCAGGATGTGGGAAAGAGAGCTGGGTGTTGAAGTCTCCTCAGAGGCATGGGAGGATATTTGGGAGAATGCAAGGAAGATATAAATTTGTAATAGGACCCATGCTTCACAGGTGAAGATTCTCCACAGGGTCCACTTGGCTCTGGACCGTTTGTCAAAATTTAAACCAGGGGTATCTTCAGCTTGTCCCAAGCGCAAGGTCTGCACGGGCACTCTTACCCATTGTCTTTGGTCTTGCGATAGGTTTCAAACATGTTGGGAGTGCTGTGCGGGCACAATACAGAGGATTTTGGGTGTAAGGGTGGACCCTATCTCTCTCTTTTTGGGCCTGTCCACCGTATTTCCTGCAGATGCGCATTAGAAAAACTTTTCAATATTCTCACGTTCTGTGCAAGAAAGAATATCTTGCTCGGTTGCATATCTGAAAAAAACCCCGGGCCTGTCGGTTTGGCGGAAGATTGTTATGGAGCACATTCCTCTGGATTTTCTCACAAATATGGTACATCACAAAAGTGAGAATTTTTACAACACATGGCAGCGCGTTTTGAAATACCTTGACACAGATTTATCTGCCATACTAAAAAGGGCTTTTACATAGCCATAACGGTTGTGTTTTATGAGTCCAATATCCAGGGAGGAAGAACTGTGAACGTATGAGCGTTTTATTTGGCTGGGCTGAGTTATTACTATTTATTAGTTTGTTGTTGATTATTTATTTAGTTAAATAGCCAGTTTGGGTTTTTTTAAAATTCTATATATGTTTACACATTCGTACATGAGGGTGGGTTGGGGATTTGTTTTTTATTTGGATATTTTTTGTACTGTTTTGAATTATACTGTTTTGTACTTGTAATATTAAAAAAATCTATTTTTTCAATTAAAATATATTTTAAAAAAACATACTAGACTGGGAGAAACATACCACCTAATTGACAGTATACTCACTGGCATCAAATTTACCAGGGAGAAAGAGAATAACCACTAACTTGCATTCCTAAATGTTACCATAGAACGGATGATCAACGGAGGATTTACAACCAAAGTAGACAGGAAACCCACCCACACCAAACAGAGCCTCAATTACAATAGCAACCACCTCAACGTCCACAACTGGAGCTGTGTCAAGACCCTATTCAAAAGAGTCGTGACACACTGCAACACAATTGTGCAAAGAGGAGGAACACTAACAATGGATACTTGATCAGCTTTGTTCGCTGATGCCCGTCCAAGAGACAATACCAAGAAGACAATGTACCTACCAACACACTGACTACCTTACGCTATGTGAAGAACATATCAGAATTAACTACTAGGCTGTTACGACCACTAGGTATTATGGTGGAACACCAACCTACAGCCACACTATGCCAGCTATGTACCAAGCTTAAGGACCCCATAACTACAGCATGCAGGACGAACAAAGTATACAAAATCCCTTGCAACAACTACTATATCAGACAAACAGGTAGAAACCTAGTCATCCGCCTTCACAGACACCAACTGGCTACTAAACGACATGATCCACTCTCCCTCCATTCTGTGTACACAGACCAAGAGGGCCATCAATTCAACTATGACAAAGTTACTATCCTAGGACAGGCTAACAAGACATGTGCAAAATAATTCTTGGAAGTCTGGTTTTCAACCAAAAAGGCCATCAACAAACACAGAGATAGATCCAGTGTACAAACTGCTGCAGAGAAGACCCAGAAGTGATACTCATCTCAACAGACTGAACCAGATAAAAACCAAGGGGGACGGAACAACAGCGCTTCATGGAAGTCGCACTGATAATGTTACCTAGTATGGAGCAAACCAACTACCTCATCCACAATCAGAGCTACACATCTTTGTTAAAACCTAAAGGGTTTGCTTCAGTTAAGCTAATGGCTGCTTTGGAAAGGCAGTTAATTAGCCTCGTAACTCACCACTCTTGCCCCAAACCACAACTAAACCACCTTGGACCACTTGCACCCCCTGATCCCCCGTCAACGATACAGTCTCTAGTCTGAATCTCACTCCATGCTCCATGCCTGAAGCAATAAATCCCTTTCCTGCAGCCGACATCCTACCCTACCAGCAAACCTGAAAGGGCCATCTTCCCTGCCACGAGACTCAACACAGCTCCTCTCCCTCCTGCCTGATCAGACTCAACACACTCTTCTTCTCACTGGACTCAATCACCCTTTCCATCCCTCCCAGGAATCTTCTATTCCCTCTTGGAATCTTGGCTCCCTGACAACCTGTCACACCGTAATCCCTTTCACAGGAGCTAACAAAGTGACTGTCTGTGCTGCTAAACATTTAAATAATAGAATGCAGTGTGAAGAAGAAGAAATGGTTTGCTTTATCCCCAACTACCCTGCACTACAAGGAAACTGTGGATTTCAGGTAAGTTCTACATTTCTAAAGGAACCAGAATCAGACTGTTGGGCAGAAATAAAGCTTACTCCTTGACACTCCGTGGAATATCTGGGTCAACTTAACAAATGGAAACAAAAATATTTACCTTAGATAATATTAAATCTCCAAGCCAGCGCACACAGTCCACATAATTCCTATGTATGTCCCTTGTGGAGAAATCTGGAAAATGGATTTTCTGAGACACAAATGGCCTATAAGCAAAAAAGACAACAAAAACAACTCAAGTTCCACCTCTCCTCCAAACTAATCAGACTAAATCCTGAGCATAGAATTTTGCATCACTAACAAAAAGGCGTGTGGTTATACAATGGTTTATCAAAAAGCACGAACATTTTCAAACCCAATTAATTAACTTGAAATACAATAAGAATCAAAGACGAAAGGAACAGTAAGTTTGTTTACTGTTAAAATATCCAAGACAGTAATGATAATCAGTTTGAGTACTGTCAGCCAGTAAATTAGGTTAGAGAGAAAACATCTGCAGATGCTGGAATCCCAAATCGACAGGCAGGAGGCTAGAACAACACAGCAATCTGGACAGCTTCAGGAGGTGCTGATAGCTAATAGTGGGGACAGCTAAGACACGTAGAGTGTACAACCAAGTTGGTCAATGGGAAGAATGAATCCGGTTGGTGGCGGGGAAGAGTGAAAGGGAGCGGGAGGGGCTGGGAAGGGAGGTTATTTGAAATTGGAGAACTCAATGTTGAGTCCTCCAGGCTGTAGACTGCCCAGGCAGAAGATGAGGTATTGTTCCTCAATTTGCTATTTGATTCATTAGGCATTGGAGGAGCCCAAAGATGGTCGTATAGGGAAAGGGAGTAGGAAGGGAAATTAAAAGAGGCGATGACTGGGAGGTCCGATCAGCCCCTGTGGACCCACTGAGAAGCCTTACTAACCGTTCCCTAAGTTTACGTTTGGTTTCCCCAACGTAGAGAAGACCACATCAGGAGCACCTGATGCAGTAAACTAGGTTGGAAGAGAAGCAGGTGAACCTCCCTAGACCTCTACTGTAGACTTGATATCAGCTGCCTCAATTTCTCCACCCACCTCATGCCCTCCAAATGTGCAGCGCTCCAGTATATCTGCACGAACCCCTGGTTCACCATCAAAATCACTAACAAAGGCAGGGCTGTGGTACAGCGGAGAACAGACCTCTCTGTCGCAGAGGCCAAACGCCAACTCTCCGACACCTATTTCTCCCGTGCACACGACTCCACCATGACCCATCATGCCGAAATCACTCACACTGTCCATGCTGTCACTGCCTCTGGTGATCTCCCCTCCACTACCTTCAAACTCATAGTCCTCCAGCCCGCACCGCCCAGTTCTACCTGCACCCAGAATCACAAGCCCAACTACCCCGGTCGACCCACCGTGTCGGCATGCTCTTGCCCCACTGAACTCATTGTGCCCTACCTAGACTCTATCCTTTCCCACCTTGGTTCAAGCACTTTCCACCTACATCCACAACACCAACCACGCCCTCCGTCTCCTCAGTAACCTCCAGTTCCCCGGTCCCAGCATTTTACCTTCACTAGGGACATGCAGTTCTTATACACGTCCACACCCCACTAGGATGGCCTCCAGGCCCTCCGCTTCCTCTCCAACAGACCCATCCAGTCCCCCACTACCCTGCTCCGTCTCGCCAAACTGGTCCTCACCCTCAATAACCTTTCCTTTAACTCCTTCCATTTCCTCCATATCCAGGGGGTAGGTCATGGGCATCCAGACGGGCCCCAGCTATGCCTGCCTCTTTGTCGGCTACATCGAACAGTTCCTCTTCAGTACCTACATTGGCACTGTGCCCCAATTCTTCCACTGTTATATCAATGACTGCACCAGTGCAGCATCCTGCACCCAGGCTGAACTGTAGCAGTTCATCAACTTCACCCATCTGCTCCAGGTGGTATCTAAGTGACATCGCTAAACAGGTCAATTGGAGAATATCTATTTACGCATTTTAGCGAGGGACTCTGGATAGCAAAAGCAGTGGTTTTCTGTTCTTTAAATTAGAGCTGCTGCTGGGTTGTACAGTGCAATACCAACTAAAATCACTTGACCTACAACAGATCAAGGATGAAACTTGGAATACTTCACAGATACATCACAGCTACTAATTATGTCTGAAACATCAAAAAAAGTAGATGCAAAGTATATTTAATGGAAAAAGAGTAAAACATTAAAGTCCATAAGTCTTTTGATAAATTTAACTTTAGATTTCCATCTGTAACATTATATAGCAATTTAAAATGGAGCAGGTTAAACCGAGTGTAAAAAGAGGATCAAGATCTACCTATTTCTGTAAAAATGTAGGTACAATTTCTCTAGAATGCAGATGAGAAATGCACGATTGTGCTAGCAACTTTCATTAAGCATATGAATTCATAATAGAAGAGTTGCTACTACAAATAGGGTACATGCATTAAGTTAAGACATAGACAGAATTTAAAAGTCCTCATTCCAAGTCATCCATGACTTGGTTGGTGCAAGATAAAGTAGTCCATTTATATAAATTGCTGCATTAATGTTAATATTTACACAGATTGCATTTTTAGTGCGAATTAAAATGGAAGATCTGAACCAGAAAGTTTTTGCTATCCTACTAGAATTTGTTCAGGGTCAGAAACAGGAGGATGTGACTATGAATGAGGCAGAAAGACAGATCCAGGAGGAAGTGCTGCAGGAACATGAACCTTTGAGTTTCCCAACAGATTTGAGAATCTTGCTCCTGATGTGGGTGAGATTGGGCGGAGTAGGGAGAATGAGCAAACTGACCATAGCACCATGGTACAGGGAGTTATTCAAATGGTAGTGTTGGTGGTGATGGTGGTGGTGGTGGTGGTGGTGGGTGAAGAAAAGAGAAATGTAGTTGTAAATGGAATAGCACAATCATGGGAACAGACACTTCTGCGGCCAGTTTCAAAAATCCTAAAGGCTGTGTTACCTGCTTAGTGCCCAGGTTCAGGATATCTCAATTTGGGGTGCAGAGAAATTGAAGTGGGATGGGAAGATCCTGTTGTCATGGACTATGTAGATTCTAATGTTATAGGGAGAATGAAGAAAGAGAGGTTCTACTGGAAGAACATGAGCAGCTTAGACCTAAATTAAAAAGCAGAATCAGAAAGCTAATAATCTCTGGATAATTAACTGAGCCATAAACTAACCCACACAGGGTCAACAAGAATAAAGATAAAAGTGCGTGGATTTGTATGGGAAAAATGAATACAATTTCATGGATATTGGGAAGGAAAGAGCTGTTCCAATGGGACAGGCTCCAACTCAATAATGCTGTATCCAAATCCTGCAAATTGCATAACCAGGGCTGTAGATAGGACTTTAATCTAAATAGTGGAGGATGGGTTTAGTTGCATCGGAAGTTAGAAAAGCAAAAGATACAAGGACAAAGTAGAATTGCAGGTTAGTGATGGGGTTGATTGTTACTAGAAAATACAAAGGGAAGAATGTGAGAATGTCATATTACACCAAGAAAATGTGAGAGGATAGGCAAATTTGATAACAGAATAAACTTAAATATATCTTAATGTACAAAACATTCAGTAGCCAGACAAACTGACAATGCAAATAAATACAATCTCATAGCCATTACAGAAACATGGTTACAATGATATCAAAACTGAGAACTTGACATTCAGGAAAGAGAGGAATGATGGAAAAAGTTGTGGGGGTAGCACTGTTAATAAGAAATGAAATGAGGATAGTTGAGAAAGACACTCACAACCTAGACTTGGATGATGTGGAGTCCATTTGAGCAGGGGTAATAAAACAGCAAGGGAAAGATAATATTGATAGATATAGTGCACTCAGTAGGAAAGGCTACAAATCAACAAAGTAGGAGTATATAAAAAGATTACAACAATAATTATGATGACTTTAATCATGTTGATCGGGCTAATCAAATTGGAAAGGGTAGTTACAACAACAAATTAATAGTGTGTACAAGGGGTAATTTCCTGGAGCAACGTATCGTGGAGCCAATGAGATGGCAGGCTATCTTGGATCTGAATAATGAGGCAGGTTTAATAAAAGAGTAAAAGATATCCTAAGAAGTAGTGATCATACCGTAATAGAATTTAATATTCTATTTAATGTGCGAAACAAGTGTATTTAACTTAAATAAAGGAACTTTGATTAGGCTAGATTCCCTACAGTATGAAAACAGGCCCTTAGGCCCAACAAGTCCACACCGACCCTCTGAAGAGTAACCCATTCCCCAGCCCTATATTTACCCCTGACTAATGCACCTAACACTATGGACAATTGAGCCTGGCCAATTCACCTGACATACACATGTTTGGAATCAGTGAGGAAACCACAGCACCTGGAGGAAACCCACACAGATACAGAATTCCTAAGGGGTTTGATAGGGTGAATGTTAAGAGGATGTTCCCCCTTACAGGAGAGTCTAGGACTAGAAGGCATAGTCTCAGAATTGAGGGGTTCCATGTTCAGACTAAGATAAGAAGGAATTTCTTCTGAGGGTTGAATGTTTTTGTAACCCCTTGCCTTAAAGAGCTATGGGTGGACAGTCCTTGTGCAAATTTAAGGCTGACAGAGATTGTTTTTTGACCAGTTGGGATTGAAGGATTTTGGGGAAAGGGCAAGAAAGTGGATGTGAAGAGTGTCAGGTCAGCCATGATTCTACTGAATGGTGCAGGAGGGTCAAGGGGCCAAATGGCCTACTCCTATTTCTATTTCTTATGCTTTCATAGAACAAGATACTTTTCTTAAAAAAGATTCAACACAGATTCAGTAACAAGTACTATCTTGTAATGCAGTAATTCAGATCTTACATTTTTTCCATCTATTGAGGCAGCAACAATGCATCCAGTCCAACAAAAATAAAGTAATAATTCAGTCCAGGCAACATACAAATAGGGCTAAAGGACAGATATGCAATCATTACCTGTTCGTCTTACTTGGGTTATATTCATTTGAAGCCTTAATAGCTTTTAGCATCCTTTCCGAGTTGATTCGCCACAATTTAAGAGAATGATCCATCCCACAAGACATTATTTTTTCTCCAAGAAGATCGAAATCCTGTAATAAAAAAAACGATTTATAACACGATTGATAAACTGAAAATGTTGATAAGATCATAAATATGTTTTTGTGTACACTTTGAAAATTCAGACATTAGTTCTCCAGAAAGCCAGTTTAAGAGTAACATGTATCCACAGAGTTAGGTTTTGATATTAATAACAAAATTTTTTTTTTTAAACCCCTGAATGTAACATTAACTGCAAAACATCAGAATCCTACAGTGGCTACCTCTGCAGTATTAAATCAGATTTCAGTGTCACCCTTATCTCAATGATTGCACTTCATCCAAGTCTAAAGATTGAGAGTTCCACTCAAGAGTCCTAAGCACATAACCTAAACTGAAATAAAAGTGTTTAGTACTGCACTTTTGGAAGCCGTTTTTCAACGAATTAAATCAACGAATCATCTGCCTTCTTAAATTCATGTAAATTATCTCATGGTGTAATTCAAAGAAATGAAGGAGATGTATAGTTATCCCTCAGTAAACAGTCAAATTAATCAATATACACTACTAGATGTGGGAAATTGTGGTGTTTTATGTATCAGCTTCCCTACTTCAAATGTACTTTACTGGCTTGAGAACACCTAGTTTGTAAAAGGCTTTGTAAAGGAAGCTCTTTTCTCAAGTTCAGTCTGACTCGTAGTTTTACCATAAAACCTTCATCTTACATGAATAAGGGAACTTCAGAGTCTTGAAATACTTGAACTCAAATGCCCCCTAACATAGGCTTAGTCCCACTCCAGGCTATCCATATTGCTGCTCTGCTAAAAAAAAAATGTTGATTACAAAGGTTTCTCCTCCCTGCAATGCATATTATTTTAGACTGGAGAACCCCTTCACAGAGGAGGAAATTCTGGACAACACCTCTATCAAAGCACTTAAAATGTTTAGCTAGATATTGCTGAGCAACAATCTATACTCATAAGGCAGCCCACTCCACATAATGCTCCATTCCGAACATCCTCATAACTAAGCGATATGTTTGTGGATGTGAACAATACTCTCAACATTGCAGTCAACCCTGCCATCTAAAGGATCTCTCCAAGCCTTTCATACACCAGCTAAATATGTCCAAACTGTCCTAATCTTACTTTCTTCACTCCTTTCTCTTTGCCCCTCCTACTTTTAACCTGCTTGGCTAGAATGTTGTCTAGACTTCACACGCCATGTGCAATATTTAAAAAAAGATATAAACAAGTGTTAAAGAAATGAACTGTCTTGTGAAATACAATAATTAAAAGGCAATATACATTATTGTGCTGCAAATTCAAGAACATTGATTATGCTTCAATACACTGGCTGCTTTATCAATAAATCCTTCAAAGTTGAAATTGGGTCAATGAGTCAATCATGATGATATAATGTTAGCAAGATGTCAAATACTGTAATAGCACAGAGTGTCTGATCACTTACTGCACTCAACACCTCATCACGATGTCCTTCCACGCCTCCAAATATTGCCACTAAAGTATCTGTCTGTATGTTCCAAAACCTTAAAGCATGATCTAGTGTAAAACACAGGTTCCATTTAGCTTTTTAGATGAAGCATCTCACAGAACTTTACAGTTTCATCCTGAGCTACAAGAATTCAGGATGGACTACAAAGTTTTACATTGTTACTTGAGCACTGTATATTAAAAACAGATAATTATATGACACTTGTAGCAACATTATTCTAATCTTATGGCAGAAAGCATATTGTGTTATAGAATATTAGAAAAAAAGAAACAAAATTAATTCTGTATTTTAAGAATTCCCTCCTTTCAAATCAGGACAGATGTTCAATCAGCCCAGGATGAAACAGTTAAATAGCAGCATTTATTAAATAGGTTGTAATCAGAAAATTTAATGGAACACAGGATTTTAAAAAAACCGAATATAACTGCCCTAAATCTTGGTGAAATTGTTTTAGGAAATTTGATTGATCTATTAGAAAGTGACTAAATATTGCTCAGACTAATGAGCACCTTTTTGTTTTTTTACAATTATTTTACTTTAGCAATCATCAGAATAAGACTTAGTATGCATATATCCAATTAATTTACACTTTTAATGTGAGAAAAGTATAGGAGAATAGGGAACTATTATATTCAACTTGTATCTGAAGAAGGGCTTATGCCCGAAACGTCGATTCTCCTGTTCCCTGGATGCTGCCTGACCTGCTGCGCTTTTCCAGCAACACATTTCCAGCTCTTAACAAGTAAATGACTCTTTCCACATCCCACAATTACGACAGCATCCTCGACCTTTTGCAATGCTGTCCAAGTTGGTAGCTGGCAGATCCCTGGGCAAGATCCGATTCCTTTCCCTTCCTGAAAACCTTAATTCATAATTTTCAAGCAGTAGCATTGCTAAATATGCAGCTCAGCATCAAGGAATATCTAGATGCAAACTCTCAACACAGGAGCCTAATATCACAATTCAAAACAAAGTTATTACATTCAATTGCTATCTTACCTTTGCTTACAGAAAGCAGAAGATTTGGTTCTCTGGGGTGAAATTTCAGCTCATTGATTGCATTTCCATGGCCAACATAGTGCTACAATCAATAAGAAAGAATGCCACATTAGTTTCTTCTACAATAAATAATTGTCAACAATTAAAAGTAATAATGAAGTTATTCTATTCCTTGAAATGCAACAACTTAAAGACTGAAAATAAACACAAGCATTAAAGCAATATACTTTGCAATTGTTTGACTAACATTTTTCTTAAAAATCAAACTACTTTCCCCAAATACAATGCATCATACCCACCACAATCTTTGGCACCAGTACAAATGATACCAAGAAAACAAGTTTTATTCACTAACAAATCATACAATTTCTCTTTTGTAGTTTTCTGAAAAAGTTGCATTCAACTTAATTAAAACCAAAAGAATGGTGAATGTTGTAAATCAAACAAAAACAGAAGTTGCTGGAAAAGCTTAGCATCCGAGAAAAGAAATCAGAGTTAATGTTTCAGGTCGAATGACCCTTGCTCAGAACTGGTGGCAGTTAGGAAAATGTTGGTTTGTATGCAGAAGACAGGGTGCAGGGAGGGGTAAGGAGTAAATGACAGGTGGGTATACAGCCCAAAGAGAGAGAAGACTGTGGGACAAAGGAGTGGGTGAACAATCTTGCTGGGAGAGTGAATAGCTGTTAATGGAGACTGTATCAGTGGCGAACAATAGGTAGTGTGTAATGGCAGACTATGTGATAGCAAGGCCTAGTGAGTGGATTTGGGGGCTAGGGCATGGAGAGTTCAGGCCCTAAAGCTATTGAACTCCATATTGAATCAGGAGGGCTGCAAGGTCCCTAAGTGAAAGTTGAGGTGTTGTTCCTCCAGCTTAAACTGAGCTGAGCTTTGCTGGAACACTGCAGCAAGTCTGAGACAGAGATGGTGGCCAGGGAACAAAGTGGTTTGTAAAGTGGCAGACAACTGAAAGCTCATGGCCTTATTTTCATTTCCCCAATATAGACGACACCACATTGTGAACTGCGAATGCAGTAGGCCAGAGATTGGTTGAAGTGCATATAAAGTGCTGCATTCACCTGGAAGGCATGTTTGGGCCCTTGGATACTGCGGAAGGAAAAAGTAAATGGGCAGGTGTTACACCTTCAGTTGCAGGAGAAGGTGTTGTGGGGTTGTGGAGGCCGTGTTGGGAGTAAAGGAAGAGTGGACCAGGATGTCCCAAAGGAACCATCCTGCAGAACAGACAAGGTAGGAGAGGGGAACATGTCTCTTGGTAGCACCTTGCTGGAGGTGGCAGAAATGGTGGCTGATGGTTTTCTGGGTACGGAAGCTGGTGGGATGGTAGGCAAGTACAAGGGGAACCATATTGCTGCTACGGGAGGCAAGAAATAGGTTGACAGTGGAAGTGCTGGAGATGGATCGGACCTGGTTGAGGGACCTATCAACACACGGAGTCCTCGGTTGAGGAAGAAGGTAGACATTTCAGAGGCTCCCTTGTCAAAGTTGGCCTCACTGGAACATATGTGATAGAAATGGAGGAACTGGGAGAATGAAATGGAGTCTTTGTAGGAAGCAGAGTGCAAGGATGTATAGTCCAGATAGCTGTGGGAGTCAGTGGCTTCATAGTGAATATTAGTGGACAGTCTATCCCCAGAAATGGGGGAAGCAGAGATGTCAGGGAAGGGAGGAGTCAGAGATAGGCCAGGTGAAAGTGAGGGCAGGGTGAAAATTGGAAGCAAAATCAATTAACTTTTCCAATTCCAGGCGAGAGAGGGAAGCAGCACCACTAATATCACCTCAAAGTTTGAGAGAAGATTTGTAGCTCGGGTGCTCGTTGTTGTGGTTCTGTTTGCCGAGCTGGGAATTTGTGTTGCAGACGTTTCGACCCCTGTCAAGGTGACATCCTCAGTGCTTGGGAGCCTCCTGTGAAGTGCTTCTGTGATCTTTCCTCC
>NC_057715.1:56536005-56559989 GCF_004010195.1 Chiloscyllium plagiosum
TACCATACATCAAGAGCATTTCTGAACTGACAGCCAGACTACTGCGACCACTAGGACTCATAACAGCACACAAACCAACAGCCACTCTCAGACAACAACTCACCAGAACGAAGGACCCGATACCCAGCATGAGCAAAACCAATGTAGTGTACAAAATCCCATGCAAGGACTGCCAAAACACTACACAGTACGAACAGGAAGACAGCTAGCGATCCGCATCCATGAACACCAACTAGCCACGAAACGACACGACCAGCTATCCTTAGTAGCCACTCACGCAGATGACAAGCAACATGAGTTTGACTGGAACCACACTACT
Source organism: Chiloscyllium plagiosum (assembly GCF_004010195.1). NCBI lineage: Eukaryota > Metazoa > Chordata > Chondrichthyes > Orectolobiformes > Hemiscylliidae > Chiloscyllium > Chiloscyllium plagiosum. The sequence goes on from NC_057715.1 coordinate 56,536,325, forward strand.
ATTATGGGACAAGCCAAACAGAGAACAGCCATGGAATTCCTAGAGGCATGGCACTCATCCACTGATTCAATCAACAAGCACATCGATCTGCACCCAATATACCGGCCACTGCAGCGGACAGCTGGAACTGACAACCGGAAGCGACAGATTCAAACCACTACAAATGCCGGAGGAAAGATCACAGAAGCACTTCACAGGAGGCTCCCAAGCACTGAGGATGTCACCTAGACAGGGGACGACACGTCTGCAATACAAATTCCCAGCTCGGCGAACAGAACCATAACAACTAATATCACCGATATATCAGAGAAAATGTTTTGGTTGGGGGTGGACTCGGATTGGAACAAGGAATATTTCACATAACCCACAAAGAGATGGGCATAACTAGGGCGCATGTGGGTACCCATAGCCACCCTTTCTGACATAAAGAAGGGAGGGGAGTTAAAAGAGAAGTTCTTGAGGGTGAGGACAAGCGGCGGAGGGTAGGGACAACTCAGGTCTTGGTTCCAGAAAGAAGTGGCGAGAAGGGATTGCACGTCCATGGTAAAAAAGGAGGCAGCTGGGACCTGCAAACTGGAAATTCCTACCATGACTCTGTCTTTTTGCCCCTGGTCCATTCCCTGCCCACTGTTCGCTATTCCTCTGATGCTTTGCGCCAGTTTTAGAATTTCCGGTTTGCAGGCTGCAGCTGCCTGCTCTTTACCATGGACACACAATCCCTTTACATGTCCATCTCCCAGCAGATTGTCTCTGGGCTCTCCATCTCTTCCTGGAGCAAAGGCCATCCCCACCCACCACCACTCTCCCCCACTTGGCTGAGCTTGTCATCACCCTCAACAACTCTTTTAATTCCTCTCGTTTTCTTTAGGTCAGAGGAGTGTCCATGGGTACACGCATGGGCCCTAGTTATACCTGTCTCTTCCTGGGGTACATGGAACATTCTTTGTTCCAGTCCTATTTTGGTCCCCACCCACAACGGATTCTCCAATATTACTGATGATATCATTGATGGTGCTTCCCTCTCTTGTCCTGTCTGAAATTGGAAAAGTTCATTGATTTTGCTTCCAATTTCCACTCTGCTCTTGCTTTCACCTTGTCTAACTCTGATTCCTCCCTTCCTTGACACCTGTTTCTATTGCTGGGGATAAACCAGCCATTAATATCCACTATTAACCCACCAACTGCCACAGCTATCTGGACTTAAAGACTCCATCCCACTCTCCTCGTCCATCTGTCTCCACTGCATATGTTCCAATGAGGCCAACTTCGACAAGGGAGCCTCCGAAATGTCCACATCTTTCCTCAACCAAGGATTGCCCAGCACTTCTATCCTCAACTGGGTCTGACACATCTCCACACATCCACTTTCACCCCCACCATTCCTCCCCCTTGTCTTTATCTATCAGCCCACCAGAATTCAGAAGATCAGCCGCCATTTCCACCACCTCCAGTCAGATGCCACCACGAGATACGTATCCACCTCCCTTGTCCACTTTCTGCTTGGACCATTCCCTCTGGGACACCTTGTCCACACTTCCTTCATACTTAACAACCCCTCCGCAGGCCCATGGCACCTTCTCCAGCAAATGAAGGTGCAACATCTGCCCATTTACCTCCTCCCTCCTCAGTATCCATCTCCTGGAATTAGCACTTGTCCTGCATGTCACACAATCTAGTCTACTACATTTGCCACTCACAATGTGATCTCCTCTACATTGGGGAAATAAAGCATAGACTGGGTCTTTGCTTCGCAGAATTGTTCTGCCTACAAAAAAAGACCCTGAGCTTCCAATTGCCTGCCACTTTAACACACCACTCTGTTCCCTGGCCAAGATCTCTGCTTCAGGCTTGCTGCAGTGTTTCAATAAAGCTTAGCACAAGCTGGAAGAACCCCTCAACTTCCACTTGGGGATCCTGCAGCCTCTGGACTCAATACGGAGTTCCAATAATAATAGGATCTGAATTCTACCATGCCTTAGCCTCCAACCCCACACACTGGGCCTTGTTATCACAGTCTGCCATGACACACTACTTATTGTTAGCCACTAACAGTGTCCGTTAACAGCTATTCACTCTCCCAGCCAGATCATTATCCACTCCTTTGACTGTCCAACTGTCTTCTCTCTTTGAATTCTATCCCCACCTATCATTTACTCCTTACCCCTCCTCCCATTTTTTTTTTTTGCATATAAACCAACATTTTCCAAGCTACCATCAGTTCCGAGGGTGGGTCATCAACTATGATTTCTCTTCACAGATGCTGCCAGACCTGCTGAGGTTTTCCAGCAACTTCTGTTTTTGTTGCATTCAACTTATATATTTCTTAACTGATGATTTTTTTTTTTAAAATGTTACAGAGATATTCTAATTATCATAACTCATCAAGCAACAGATTCTAACCAACACCAATGATTCCTGATTTAAGCCAAACCGTAGCAAATTCTGGCAAGGTTTGGCAATTTTGTTTTCAACTGACAATATAATGTGAAAACTTGCTGAATTTGAGCAGATACATTAGAGGTAACTTTAAGACTCAAAACAGGTGGGTCTAGGCTGGGTCATCTGTAAATCTGTTAAAATTCTCCAATCAGGCCTGATGCACTCTTATTTGAGCAGGGGCAAGACTGGCGGGTCATATTCCACAAGGTAAATTGTCCATTTAAATATTAATTGGAGACCACAGACCTCAGAGTTAATCTTGGTTTTAAATTTCACTTCAACCACTAGATTGTGAGCCTAAAGAAATCCAACAGCTAAAGGGACACAAGGACTCCTGGATCCAGTAGGCAAGTGCCTTTCAATTTTCTATTCAACACAACAGTTTTCTATTAATCTGAACTCTACAACATACAATACAAAAATTCCAATCTCTCTGACTCTTATCTCCAGACTCAGATCACTCTGCAGCCCGCACCCACAATCTCTCCCTCAATCTTCTGTGCTTTACAGCTGTGGCTGGTATCAGTAGTCTTTTGCACCCAGCAGCCAGTTTAGCAACCAAACTTGCCAAGCTGTGGGTAGGAATCAAAAACAAAAAAAATTTAATCAGGCTCAATTAAGTACAATGAACCCAAGGAAAGGATATTCTTCAATTTCCTGTCAAAAATCTCCCACTCCCTCAATGCCTCTAAATTAGTCAAGGGGCCTTCAATTCTCTCATCCCAAATTTATGCAAATTTTAACATTATGTGGAAAACATAATGTTTTCCTAGTTTGAGCTAGTAAATAAAAGCAGCTGTAGATGCTCAAGAATGCAGACAGACAAGTTCCCACAGTTATGAAGAAATTTCATTCTCAATTTTTTTGAGGATTTTGTGGACAGTATTTTACTTGAATGCAATGAGAAGACACAAGAACTTCTTCATTTACAAAGGGTCACTAATAGTAAATAAAAGGCCAATTTTTAAAGACATCTTTTGGAAGTCATATGGCGTAAACTAATTAACTGGATTTATTTAAAGGATTTATGACTGTCAAGATTAAGTTTTGCTTTGCATATCGCTAGAGTACAATTGTATTTCAGTCCACTGGGAAAGGAAAGCTACCTCGATCATTCTATCTCTTAAAAAAAGTCATCCAAAAAGGTCAAATGTGATAGCAGAAACACTGATCAAACTCTTCTGAAAAGTCCCTACAAAATAATTTTTCTCAAAGTTTCCTGAATTAATTGCATTTGCGGGGGTACTAGTGACAACTGCCTATGTTTGATGACACCTGTCGACATGTACCAGGATGCAGACTTAAATCCAAAGGACCATAGAAAAGACAAAAAATGGTCATTCAGCCCATTACTCAGCTGACACAGACAAATTCACCACTCAATTTAATCCCACTTTCCAATACCTGGACCATAACCTTGCAGGTTACAAAGTTTCACATGCAGTTCCAAGTTCCTAGTAAAATTGAAGATTTCCAGCTCTACTACCAAACCTCGCAATGAATTCCATATACTCACCATCCTCTGGGTTAAAACTATTTTGTAACATCCCTTTAAGCCTTCTAAACATCTTAAATCTATGCCCCGTAGTAACTGACTTCTCCACAAAGAGAAGCAGATCTTCCCTGTGCACTCTATTCATGCCCCACATTACTCTAAACATATGAACTAAATCTCCACTCAACTACCTCTGATCGACAAAACAACCATAGCCTATCGCATCTTTCCTCATAGCTGCAATTTTCAAACACTGAACATTCCTGCAAATCTTCCCTCTACACTCTCAAGCATTTTACAGCTATCCTTTCTTGATCTTCATTAAATGGGTGAAGTGCTTTTTCCAAATTAATCTCTGCAGACCAATTCCTTTCTCTTAATTTGTTCCGAATATCTCATTTGTTATTACTTTTAACAAACTGTCTTGTGCTTGGTATTGTGCAGAAAGTTGAACAACTGACGAAACGATCATATTGAATGGTTGAGCAGCTCTGTGGGGCCAATGAATCTATTTCTAATTCAAATATTCATATACAGAGGAACTTCGATTATCCGAATACCAATTTCCCAAAAATCTGATTATTCAAAGGAGATCTCAAGGTCCCGACAGAAACATTACATTAAAGACGTGTGTCCAATATTGATCGCGTCTTTTGTTTACACAGATTAAAAGTGCTGCCGAGAACAATCTGGACTGATGGAAGCGCAGGCATTGTCGTCTCTAAATTACTGACCTCACACCCCCCACCTCTCTCTCACTGCCCCCACACTTCCCTGGAATTCTACACAGAAGTGTACCATAAACCCCCCTCCCTTCCCCAGATAATCTCTCTAACATTGTACTGTACAGGGCAAAGGTGGAACCTATCAAAAATTTGCAGGAAAAAGTTGTGCGCACTATTTGGAGACTCACCATCCAAAAGGCAGTAGCAACAGCAGCAATCTTGTTGTTGGTCCAGCCCGGCAGCCACGGAGAGGGGGCGGGGCGTGTGGGGTAGGGGTGGGGGTGGGGACAGGCGGTGGGCAGTGTTGGACAGAGTTTGGGGGGGGGAAAGCAGGCATGCGGAAGTGTTGGGGGGGCAAGCAGGGGGCAGGGCCTCACGCACATGCACCATGCTGCTGGCTTATCTCCTGAACAGGGACCAGACTTCATAAAAGACTCCAAACCCCAGAGGAAAAGCACTGAACCGATTACCCAAATAATCAATTATCCGAATGAAATAGTGCCCACCCATCTCATTCAGATAATCAAGGCTCCTCTGTATATGTTATTCGAGTTAAGTGTATCCAATTTACAACTGTTTGCACTCACCTTAATGCACTGCATGGAGATAGGATTAATAATTCGGATGATGCCCCTCGATCCTGCCACAGCCAAGAGAGGATGGCTTGTATTACTGTCATAGGTCCATGCACATGTATAGAAGTTTTCGTCTGTCTGAACAGCTCCAGAGTTAGAGTCAATACAGAATAAAACCTTGTTGGTAATTTCCTTTTCTCCCGGTTTTTCTTTTGTAACTTATAACTCCTCCTCCAGTGAGGACTATGAAAAAAATCTTGCTCAGACTTATCCGTGACAAATCCTGGTTCCATTTTGGCTATACAATCAACAGGACTTGAGAACTCAAATGGACAAGGTAAATATTCTCCATTCTCCGAAAAGCGCATCGACTCACACACACAAGCACATCAAGCAGATTTCTGTTACTAAACAAGTAGTTAAGTCAAGTTTACTGCCCTTTTAAAATTAGTTTGAGCTTTTCCCAAATTTGGTCAGCCACTAGTAAAAATGACCAAAAAAACTTGCAAATTATTTTTTAAAATCAACCTGTGAGCATACCTACCTTCGTACATGCAAGAATTGAAGTGTTGTGTTGCTGACAAAGGAGACATATTGTCAAAAATTTCATCTGGTGCATCCTACCCATCTCCACAATCAGGATAATTCACAAGCAATTATGAAAATAACTGGAAAACAACATTACATTGTATGGGGCAAAGAGCACTGATTGGGCAGTGCCCTGCTATGAGGAGTCGAGAGCGTGGTGCTGGAAAAGCACAGCAGGTCAGGCAGCATCCGTGGAGCAGGATTATCCATGTTTCAGGCATAAGCCCTTCTTCAGGAAGGGCTTTTGATGAAGGGCTTATTCACAAACCATCAATTCTCCTGCGCCTAGGGTGCAGCCTAACCTGCTGTGCTTTTCCAGCACCACACACTCGACTCTGATCTCCAGCATCTCCAGTCCTCACTTTCCCTGCTAGGAAGAATGCACCAGCTAATGACGACTGACAATTAACTGTCCAGTTTTGTTTACATATAAACCAGACAGGTTGCATCTGATGTGTCAAAGCAGTGCCCTGAGAAATGAACCAGAGAATGGTTATCACCTAACAAACACAGTGTAATTTCAACTTTGAGTGGCCATTTTTCAGTGTTTCCCCTGATCAAATAATTTCTCACCGCATATTTGCAAACACAAAAACAGTTGTATAGCTATCAGTTTCAGTGCAAGGTTTGTAGCTCAGTTTGAGGTTTAGGGTGTGGGTTTGCTTGCTGAGCTGTAGGTTTGATATCCAGACGTTTCATTACCTGGCTAGGTAACATCATCAGTGGTGACCTCCAAGTGAAGCGAAGCTGTTGTTTACGGCATTGTGGTTGGAGTGCCAGGCCTCTAGGAATTCTCTGGCATGTCTTAAACAAACACATAGATCTAGATACCATCTATCAACCCCTCAGAAAACGAACAAGAAATGACATCACCACAAACCCCAGGAACCCCATCCAGGACAAACATATAAATAGAAAGCAGGAGACAACAGCTTCACTCCACATGGAGGTCGCCACTGATTTTACCTAGCCAGGTAATGAAATGTCTGGGTATCAAACCTACAGCTCAGCGAGCAAACCTACACCCCAAATCAGTTTCAGTCCTTAAAATGTGCCCTGTCAATTTTGGCAATAAATTTAGGACTTTCGGTTCAACTTGTAGTGTGGCAGTCTTAAGTGTACTGGAAGCTTTAATATACAATGCCCTGTCCTTTGCAGTCAGAAACATTTATGTACATATTATCATAGAATCAGTGTGGAAGCAGGCCATTGGGACCATCACGTCAACACCAAAGTTCTGAAGAGCATATCACCCAGACCTACCCCCCAACCCTATCAGTGTAACTCTGCTAATCCACCTGGCCTGCACATCTCTAGATACTATGGATAATTTAGCATGGCCAAATCCACCTAATCTGCACATCTTTGGACTGTTGGAAGAAATCAGACCACCCACAGGAAATCCATGCAGACACGGGAAAAACATACAGATTTCAGTCACCCAAAAATGGAATTGAACCAAGGTCCCTGGTGGTGTGAAGCTGCAGTGCTAATCAAAGTTGCATTCCATTTGCCACTTTTCTGTCCACAAGACCAATCCATTGACAACTTCCTGCAGTCTTCTACTCTCTAGTAAATAAGTGGCCAATGTTTGTGTCTTCTGCAAACATATCCATCATGCCTTTTACATTTACATCTAAATCATTATTATAAAGCACAAGAGTAGGGACTCGTACTGAGCTGTGCAGAACAGTTGTACAAACACCCGTTCACAATTACCCTTTGTTTCCTGCCACTGAATGAATTCTGTCACCAGTTTGCTATGTTTCTCTAGATCCCATGGGCTTTTTTTGTTTAAAACCTGTATGCCACATGGGATCTTATTAAAAGCTTTGGTAATAATCTAGTTGTCACATGAAAGTTGTTCACTTGCTAAATAATCAGCACATTCTTCTCAAAAAGCATTAACTACTGTGTTCCTTTTACTTTAATATTTCTTACCAACTGCTCTGATCAGTGCAAGACACAGGTTTCAATAAACATCTTTTTTTTCAGTAATACTCAAGTCTTTCTGATCAATAAAGAATTGCAATAAAAGACTATTGAGTAATTTAGAAAGGTTCTACCGTTGGATGAAACCAAGCCTCTGAACTTAACACTCCTTCCTGAAAAAGGTTGATTAGCAGAGGAGAAAATTTTAACATTTCAAATTATTGCTAAATAAGTGCCTATTGGTTTAAATTCCACTTAAAGTATCAATTTTGCAATTATGTAATTAAATGTTTATATTCCAAGGATACATCAGCATCTACATACGACTGTAATAATCGTATTTCCCCTTGCGAATGGCATTCATAAAGTGTGACCTATCTCAAAGAGAGAAAGAAAGAATGATTTAGAATATATATGAATATTTTATGAAACACAATATTTCTTAACTAAATTCAAACTGTCCAAACACGTTCACCTTTCTTTGATGGGGTTGTAGAGGTTGGAGGAGAAAGCAAGGGAAGGAAAATAAGGCATTTCTTACATAAGTCTCGAATCAGTTTTGACCTGAGCAACACACACCATGTGCTGTCAAGAAGATAACCCATAGGATTAATTTTAGTTTGGGTATAAAATTGTGGCCTTTTTTTTTCATGTATTTTAATGCTGGCATTTTTGTGAGCAAGGAAGGTTCAATTATGTTAAGTAACGCTGTGAAGAAGTTTAAAATCAAGCACAACTCTCAAAATATTCAACTTTATAGAACGTAAACCTAGCTTCTGGGATAATTTATACAGGAGAAAGCAAATTAGCAAACAAAAATCTTATCCTTGGCCCAAATTCTGCTGCGTCCAAATATTAACTTGAAAAGAACCATATGCATCGCATTACATAGAATATACCACAAAAAAACACCTAATTCAGAGCAACTAGTCTACACTTGCTACTATGTGATTCCCACATCCTAACCATTAAGACAAGTTGTGAACTGTAGCAGATGTAGCACAAATCCTTGTGGAACACCATTTCCCATCTTCTGCCAGTCTGAATAACTATCCTTATTCCATTATCTACTTTGTCTTCAGGCCAACTAGCAATCTACTCTGCCACTTGTTCCCTGACTCCACATTCTTTGGCCTTGTTTATTAGTCTTGGTTATTAGTCTATTTTAGGTGAGCTTTACTAAATTATTTTTAAAATCCAGATAATTACATCTACTGCAATATCATTGTCTATTCTGTCACCTTCTGAAAAGAAAACCAATAAAGGCAAGTTGAAATTTTCTTGAGACATCCAATTTGACTACGCATTGCATTTCTCATTTCTATCGCGAGTTTTGAGAAAATTTGTAGCTCAGGTTGATGTTCTCGATGTAGATTTGCTCACTGAGCTTGAAGGTTCGCTTTCAGATGTTTTGTCACCATAACTAGGTAACATCTTCAGTGAGCCTCCAGATGAAGCACTGGTGGTATAGCCTGCTTTCTATTTATATGTTTGGGTTTGCTTGGGTCGGCGATGTCACTTCCTGTTGTGATGTCATTTCCTGTTCTCTCTCTCAGGGGGTGGCAAATGGGATCCAAGTCAATGTGTTTGTTGATTGACTTCCAGTTGGAACGCCATGCTTCTTGGAATTCTTGTATGTCTCTCTGTTTGGCTTGTCCTAGGATGGATGTGTTGTCCCAGTCGAAGGTGTCCTTCTTCATCTGTATGTAAGGATACTAGTGAAAGTGGATTTTTTTTTGTGGCTAGTTGATGTTCATGTATCCTGGTGGCTAGTTTTCTGCCTGTTTGTCCAATATTGTGTTTGTTATACTCCTTGCACGGTATTTTGTAAATGACATTAGTTTTGATTGTTGTCCGAATAGGGTCTTTCAAGTTCATTAGCTGTTGTTTTAGTATGTTGGTGGGTCTGTGGGCTACCATGATGTCAAGGAGTCCGAGTAGTCTGGCAGTCATTTCAGAGATGTCTTTGATGTACTTGAGAATGGCTAGGGTTTCTGGATGTGTTTTTGTCTGCTTCTTTGAGTTTGTTGCTGAGAAATTAGCTGACTGTGTTTATTGGGTACCCATTCTTTTTGAATACACTGTATAGGTGATTTTCCTCCCATTTACCACATCCCAAGAAAAAGAACAGGAAATGACATCACCATAGAAAATGGCGTCACCACAGGAAATGATATCACCAACCCAAGGAAACCCAAACATATAAATAGAAAGCAGGCTACACCACCAGTACTTCATCTGGAGACTGACTGAAGATGTTACCTAGTATGGTGACAAAACATCTGAAATCGAACCTTCCAGCTCAGCAAGCAAACCTATATCATTTCTACATGTTCTTCTGTACTCGCCTCATCGTTGCCCCAGCATCTCTTGGCAAATGCAAACTGCACTCAGTTATATGCATCTGTCAGGAAGGATAAGATCCAAGTTTACATTGATCCTTTGAAAAGTGAAAATCTTTTTGTTACTTGCACATTGAAACACTGACCCGATTGCTACCGACTGTGGCAAATACCAAAGGATCGCCTTCCTTACTATGCCAGTTAAATTGCACTCCAAAAAGTGGTTGACCATGGTCTTCCTACAAAAAAAACAACACAAAATGTCATTTTTCCTTGTACCAAGGTTAATTCAGGAGAATCGCAAATATAAGACTACTCAAGAAGCCATTTTTTTGAACAACTTTCTAAAATATCAGCGTATAACTTTGAGCAACAAAGCATGTCTCAACATAATTTAGTCATTCGTCTTGAGGTGTTAACTGCACACAATAACTTCTGAACATATCTACTTTACTAGTGTTGGACAAGTTCAAATAATTGTATTTAAGCAAGGATTTCAAAATTCATTTCCAGTTTCCGGCTAACTGTAAGCCCTATCTTGGGTTACCAAAGTAAAATAAGATCAAGTGATTATGAGAACAGATCATAACCTTATGGATACATTAAACTTCAAAGTGTAACATGTTTTTAAAAAAGACATACAAGCCAAATGATATGAGGATGTAAATTTAACAGGTATCTAAAACTCCGTGAGAATGACACTGTCCCGAGAGGTAGCATAGAATGTCACATCCAAAACTGTCAACCTCTTTTCAGACAGAAAAGGGAAAGACGTTATTCAAAAACTGATTAGTGATCTCATGAGTTGTACCCCAGAATGCAGACAGTCATAGTTATATAGCACAGAAACAGACCTTTCAGTCCAATTTGTCAGCGCCGACCAGACATCCCAATCTGACCTAGTCCCATTTGCCAACATGAGGAGCCAAAAAAAGACAGTTTTCAGGAAGAAGCATGTTTGTGTTTTACCCTTCCAATGAATACACAAGAAAGTGGATTAAAAACAAACTGCAATCCCCGGTCTCTATATACTAGCTAATGGTCAAGGTTTCTCTGAGTTGAAGTGTGCGGTGAGGAGGAACAGCTTAGAACTTGCACCAGATATGCCGGTGTACGTGGATAAAAAGAAATAAAGTCCTCTGATGATTGCTAAAAACAAGTCAAGTCAGCAACACTACTTTTGCACAAACCGAGAGACACCTCTCAACTAACTGCCGTACCAAAGAATCTTCAAAGAACAAGTCAATTGGCAAAGTCAGTATCACTGCAAGTACCCAGTTTAATGGATGCAACACTTCACATTTACTTGTAACAGACAAACTAAAAGCACTTTTAAAAAGAAACTCTTTGGATTCTAATGTGGTGTATTTATTACTTAATATGCAATGCATTATTTAACTCAAATGTCTGATTAAATTGGTTCCTTTCAAAACCTATCTAAAAAGAACTTGGGCTGGGAAAAGATGTCCACGATGGAAGTGATCTTTTCTAACCCAATCGAGGAACGGACTGAGTGAAGAGGCAGTTCATCACTCCTCAACCAGGAGCACAATCATTTGGAGGTATCCCACCTAGAATCATAAGTTGGGAATACTTTGCTCAGGACTGGCCATGCCAAAATACCATTTTCCAACACTTGCACTTTTTGGTCAGCCGATATCCAACAGAAGGCTTTAAAATTTCATTCTGCTAACAAGATTAAAATCCTTCACAAAATTTAAATGCCACCTATGACATTTTACAAAGATGTTCAATAGCTAGCGTGATGGAAGAACATTGCCAAGTTCTGAGACAAAGATTAATTTCCTTCATGTGTGAAATGGTAATAACTAATTATTACTGGACAGACAGCAAGGCTGCCATGTAAGTAACACCAAATCTCACAAGCACAGTAAATTTCTGAGACTGGGACTTAGTGCTGCATAAGCATAAATTTTTAAAAATTTTGAGTATGACTTCTTCAGGAAATTGCCTGAACAGGACTTTTCTATCTTGAAATGACGTGAGAATGATAACAGGAAAATTCAGGAGAACCTAGAATTACACAAAATCTTCTGTAGAGCAGTAGGCTATTTAACCCGATGTAGTCCATGTAATGTTTATGTTCAACATCAACCTCCTCCTACCTTATTACATCTAATCACATTAGAATAATCTTCTTTTTCATGTATTTTTATAACGTCCCTTGAATGCAACTATATTACTTTTCCCAAACACTTCCGCATGGTAGCGTGCATCACATTCTTACCCCTCACAGAAAAAGGAATATTCCCTAACTTTTACACTGGATTAAGTAGTGACTATACGGCTCCTCATATTGGCACCCAGAAGTGCAAGAGAAAAAAAAATTAACAAAGTAACAAGGATTCAACAGATACGGGTGAAGCATTTGCAACAATCTTCACCCAGAAAGCACAGACACTGTAAAGCCTATGGGTCCTGACAACACTCTGGTAAAAACACTGAAGATGTGCTCCAGAAATTGCCAAACTGTTAGTCAAGATGTTCCAGTACAGCTACGACACTGGCAAGGATCCAGCCATGTGGAATACTGCTAAAGTAGAACCGGTACGCAAACATTCTGGATCAGTGGTGCTGGAAGAGCACAGCAATTCAGGCAGCATCCGACGAGCAGCAAAATCGACGTTTCGGGCAAAAGCTTTATTCCTGATGAAGGGCTTTTGCCCGAAATGTCGATTTTGCTGCTCGTCGGATGCTGCCTGAATTGCTGTGCTCTTCCAGCACCACTGATCCAGAATCTGGTTTCCAGCATCTGCAGTCATTGTTTTTACCTCGGTACACAAAAAGCAAGTCAAGTCCAACACACCAATTGTTGTTCCCTCAATCATCAGTAAAGCAACAAGAATCTTCAAATATACTATCAAGCAGCACTTGTTTAATGATAAACTGCATACTGACACTCATTTTGGATTTCACCTAGGCTACTGAGTTCTTCTCCTCATTACAGCATTAGTTCAAACAAGGACAAAAGAGCTGAACATCAGAAATGAGGTCAGAATGACTGTCCTTGACATCAAAGCCGTATTTGGCCGAGTGTAATGTCAAGGATCCCTGCCAAAATTACAGTCAAACAGAATCAAGGACAAAACTCTTCATGGAGGAGAAAGTGAGAATTGCAGATGCTGGAGATCGGAGTCAAGATTGTGGTGCTGGAAATGCACAGCCGGTCAAGCAGCAGGAGAATCGATGTTTCGGGCAGATGCCCTTCATCAAGAATAATGAAGAGAAAACTCTTCATGCCTAACACAAAGAAGATGGTTTAGATTGTTGGAAGTCAGCCACCTCAATTTCCAGCCATCACTGCAGGAGTTCCTCAGGGTAATGCCCCAAACTCAGCTGCTTTCAGCTGACCTTCCGTCATCAAAACCTCCAACCTGGGGTCATTCTCTGATGATTACACAATATTCAGTACCATTCGTGACCTCTCAGATACGAGAGCAGTCCACATCCATGTGCAACAAGATTTGGACAACGTATATGATTGTGCTGACAAGCAGCATGAAAATTTCTTGCCACACAATAGTCAGAATATGATCATCTCCAATAACAGGGAATCTAACCATCACCTCTTGTTAATTGATAAAATTATCATCACTGAATCTTCCCACTATCAACATCCTGGAGGTCCACCATTGACCAGGAACAAATATTGAGCCTTCAAGAGCAGTTCATAGATTAGGAATCCTGCAGAGTAACGCACCTCCTAACTCCCCAGATCCTGTGTTCCATCTACAAGGCACAAATCAAGCATTTAATAGGACATACTCCACATGCCTTAACGGTTCCAATAAAACTCAAAAATCCCAACACTATCCAGGACAAAGTTGCCTGTTTGACTCGTGCATCCACAAACATTCACTCCCTTCAACACTGATGTACATAGTGGCACTGTGTACCCTCTACAAGATGTACCACAGAAATTTACCAAGAGTCCTAAAGACTGTACTTTCCAAACATGCAACCACTATCATCTAGAAGGACGCCAGCAGATATACAGGAACACCACCACCTGTAAGTTCCTCTCCAAGTCACTCACCATCCAACTTAAAAATGCAGCAACATTTCTTCAGTATTGCTGAGTCAAAATCCAAGAATTCCCTTTCTAAAATAATGTGGGTGTACCTTCACTAAGTGAACTGCAGTGGTTCAAAAATGCAGATCACCACTACTTTCATGAGGGCAACTAGGATTAGACAATAAATGTTGGCCTCATTGGTGAAGGCCTGTCTCATGAACGAAGTTAAAAAAATTTGAATATAGCAGAACAAATGCATTACACAGCTAAAATATTTGTAAATGGAACCATCAGTATAAAAGCAAGGAAAGGAAATGATACTGTACCAGTGGGAAGAGTCAGGGTGAGATACATGAAGAGAATTACTGAGGACAACAGAAAAGATTGAGGTGAGAGCATTGTTGAGCAACCGTGCAGCTGCAGAAATGTAGCTGTGAATAAAAGAACTAAAAGTTTGGCAGTTGGACTTTTGAAATTGCGGATTCAATTGTAATGTTGAATAAAAATTGCATAAAATTTAAATAAAAAACTCAAGTTTCAAGGGTATGAGACAAATTGCATTGCTTTAATGGCTCACACAGGAATGGCAGGCCAAATGGCGTTCTTCTGTGCTGTATGATTTTAGTTGACAGTCATTAATGAATTCTTCCAGTCACAAACCTTAAGACTGTTGACACATTTAAAAGTATATTTGCATTTCTTGGACTTCCACTTGCCCTTCCCCCAGCTCTTCCTTCCAGGAACATTTGGTGTGTTTGTAGGGGTATCTGGTCTCTCAGTGTTTGTACCACTCTCTATACTGGCAGCATCATCCTGCAAAGAAACATAATAATGCAGCAAGCTAAATAAAAAAGATGGATAAACAGTTCAAAGTTCTCTCTCTTTCATTGCTCTGAACAATACACAACAGCATGGGACAAGGGTCATAAACCATCATTATTCCCATAGAATGTGTGGTAGGTTTAGGTCTTCCTCAGCTGAGCAAATTGACCAGCAATGGTAATTTAAGGAAAATTGCACTGAATTTAAAAAGCAACACTTCTATTAGTTATGGTCAAATCAGTAGTAGAATAGTTCTGCTACAGCTCCATTGTTCGGCTTAGTCTCAACATGACATACCAAATATGTAAAATGCCAATCAAAATAAAACCAGTCAAACATACATCAGGAACTGATTAGTTTGACAACTTATCCACTTACAAATAATAACCAATAATACATGAATATTTAATTTGTTTTAAACCTTATTTGTTGTGGTTCTGTTCGCCGAGCTGGGAATTTGTGTTGCAGACGTTTCGTCCCCTGTCTAGGTGACATCCTCAGTGCTTGGGAGCCTCCTGTAAAGCGCTTCTGTGATGTTTCCTCCGGCATTTATAGCGATTTGTACCTGCCGCTTCCGGTTGTCAGTTCCAGCAGTCCGCTGCAGGTCGATGCGTTTGTTGATTGAATCTGTGGATGAGTGCCATGCCTCTAGGAATTCCCTGGCTGTTCTCTGTTTGGCTTGTCCTATAATAGTAGTGTTATCCCAGTCGAACTCATGTTGCTTGTCATCTGAGTGTGTGGCTACTAAGGATAGCTGGTCATGTCCTTTCGTGGCTAGTTGGTGTTCATGGATGCGGACCGTTAGCTGTCTTCCTGTTTGTCCTATGTAGTGTTTTGTGCAGTCCTTGCATGGGATTTTGTACACTACATTGGTTTTGCTCATGCTGGGTATCGGGTCCTTCGTCCTGGTGAGTTGTTGTCCGAGAGTGGCTGTTGGTTTGTGTGCTGTGCTGTGCTCTGCTGCTCCGTGCAGATTCAATGGGCCAAAAGGGCTCTTTCCATACTGCAAAAATTCTCTGCATCTAATTGAAAGCCTTCTGAAAGTCCAAGTAAATCACAAAACACTGGCTCCCCTTTTTCAACTCTACTAGTCTCTTCCTCATATAGTTCCAGTAGATTTGTCAAGCACAGTTTCCCTTTTTAAGTCCATGCTAACTGTCAGATCTTTTCATTGTTTTCCAAATGCTGCTACATCATTTATAATAGACTGTAGTTGGCATTCCCCAACAAACAAAGTCTGTTTGACAAATCTATAATTTCTCATTTTCCTTCTAACTCTTTCTTTTAAAAATAGTGAAGCTACATTAGCTACTTTCTAATCCATAGGAACTGATCCAGAGTCTATGGAATTCTGAAAGACAAGAGGTTGGCTAATGTGGTGCCACTGTTTAAGAAAGGTGGTAAGGTCAAGCCAGGGAACTATAGACCAGTAAACCTGATGTCGGTGTTGGGGGGTGTGGGGGTGCAAGTTGTTAGAAGGAATCCTGATGGACAGGATTTACACATAATTGGAAAGGCAAGGACTGATTAGGGATAGTCAACATAGCTTTGTGTGTGGGAAATCATGTCTCACTAACTTGATTAAGTTTTTTGAAGTAACAAAGAGAATTGAGGAGGGTAGAAATGATTCATATGGACTTCAGTAAGGCGTTCAACAAGGTTCCCCATGGGAGACTGGTTAGCAATGTTAGATCACATGGAATACAGGGAGAACTAGCCATTTGGATACAGAACTGGCTCAAAGGTAAAAGATAGAGGGTGGTGGTGGAGATTTGATTTTCAGACTGGAGGCCTGTGACCAGTGGAGTGCCATAAGGATCGGTGCTGGGTCCAATACTTTTTTGTCATTTATATAAATGATTTGAATGTGAGCATAGGAGATGTAGTTCGTAAGTTTGCAGATGACACCAAAATTGGAGGTATAGTGGACAGCGAAGAAGGTTGAAAATGTGTTGCTGGAAAAGCTCAACAGGTCAGGCAGCATCCAAGGAACAGGAGAATCGATGTTTCAGGCATGTGCCCTTCTTCAGGAATCCTGAAGGGCTCATGTCTGAAACGTCGATTCTCCTGCTCCTTGGATGCTGCCTGACCTGCTGCGCTTTTCCAGCAACACATTTTCAGCTCTGATCTCCAGCATCGGCAGTCCTTTCTTTCTCCCAGCGAAGAAGGTTACCTCAGATTACAACAGGATCTTGGTCAGATGGGCCAATGGGCTAAGAAATAGCAGATGGAGTTTAATTTAGATAGATGCAAGGTGCTGCATTTTGGGAAAGCAAATGTTAGCAGGACATCTCCACTTAATGGTAAGGTCCTAGGTAGTGTTGCTGAACAAAGAGGCCTTGGAGTGCAGGTTCATAGCTCCTTGAAAGTAGAGTCACAGGTAGATAGGATAGTGAAGGTGACATTTGGTATGCTTTCCTTTATTGGTCAGAGTATTGAGTACAGGAGTTGGGAGGTCATGTTGCGGCTGCACAGGACATTGATTAGGCCACTGTTGGAATATTGCGTGCAATTCTAGTCTCCTTCCTATTGGAAAGATGTTGTGAAACCTGAAAGGGTTCAGAAAAGATTTACAAGGATGTTGCCAGGATTGGAGGATTTGTGCTATAGGGAGAGGTTGAACAGCCTCGGGCAGCTTTCCCTGGAGCATCAGAGGATGAGGGGTGACCGTATAGAATGTATAAAATCATGAGGGGCATGGATAGGATAAATAGAAAAAGTCTCTTCCCTGGGGTGGGAAAGTACAGAACTAGACAGCATAGATTTAGGGTGAGAGGGGAAAGATATAAAAGAGACCTAAGGGGCAACCTTTTTCATGTAGAGGGTGGTATAGGAAAGGTTTGGAGGGATATGGGCTAGGTGCTGGCAGGTGGGACTAGATTGGGTTGAGATATCTGATCGGCGTGAACAAGTGGATCGAAGGTTCTGTTTCCGTACTATACATCTCTATGACTCTATAACTCTCGGATGTTGATTATTGGGACCTGGGATTTAACAA
Source organism: Chiloscyllium plagiosum (assembly GCF_004010195.1). NCBI lineage: Eukaryota > Metazoa > Chordata > Chondrichthyes > Orectolobiformes > Hemiscylliidae > Chiloscyllium > Chiloscyllium plagiosum. The sequence continues at coordinate 56,554,277 of NC_057715.1, forward strand.
CCTTTAATCTCTGCAATATCTCCAACACCTATTAGTACTGATTTCCTTCAATTAGTCCCTCTCACTAGGCCCTGTTTTCCACATTTTTGGGATATTACTAGTAATTTTTGTAAAGACATAAGCAAATTAAGTGTTTAATTGATCCACCATCTCTTGGTTCCTCATTATAACCTCAGGCCTGAGCTCACCTCCATGCTCTCAATTAAACCTTTAGGTTTCCCTTAAAATAAAAATAATTCTTCAGGCTTTTCTGCTTTGGACCTCTGCTCCATTATCTTTACAAATTATAAACCCCAAATCAACACTTCACAAACTCTAAGTGATACTCATCCAACCAGCTGCTTCCTCTTGCCCCCATGTCATTTTTAACACACTTCCCAGACAGCATCATGCAGTATTGCTGTAGGACACTCGCAGCATGAGAGTTAGCGTCAGTAATATTGTCACTCCCCTAGTCCCATTTTAGCTCCAATGAAAAATCACATTGCGATAACTAAATTCATCAATTTTCCACAGCTCAGCACACTTCCAATTTAACATCATGAAAAATCACCCAGGTTATGGGTTATCTAGCCATGTCAAAGCAAACGTATGCAGCAGTTAAACCCAAGTTCAACAAGTTGGACCAAGCTAATTCTTGTCACAGTCGCTTGCAGAAACAACATGATCACAGCTGATAGGGGCACTTCCACAACATGACACCAGTAATCAGAATGCAAGATAGTATATAAAAATTATTGCGCTGTACTGAACATGATACTCAGAGACTTATCTAATAATGAGTATTCGTAAGTTATTAGAATGTCGAAGCGATGCCCACTCCAGCTGCAGAGCCTATTGTGACTCCGGGTTTAACCCCCTCCCCCATATCACCCATCGCCAACACCAGACTGAGCCTGATCAATATCGGATGAAAGCCAGCGCCGTGGCTCCGAGCAAAGATTGCCGCTTCTCCATGTTCTTCCCGCCGCCTCGGAGCCTGCTCCGCATCCCGACCAATGGGGAAATTACGGTAAAACGGCCACACGGGAAAGGAGGGATATACCACTGCAGCTACCTTTCCTTTAACTATACTCACGTTTTCATCCCCAGATACATCCGGATTGCTATTCTCATCGCTCAATTTCTGTCTCTTACTCGGCATGTCCCCTCGCGCCGTACTTTCCGACATGATCCGCAAAAACGAGGCAAAGTCGCAAAGTCACATGCGCGCGCTGCCGACTGTCGCAAAAAGAGCCCATCTGATGACGTGAAAGTGGACTATTGTGTTGTATGGTTTTCGATGATCTCTGGATCTTTTGGAAATGCAATGTTATCTCTATTCGTTGAAGTTCTGCTAGCAGTCAAAAGTCCAAGTGATGCTGTCTTGTGCTTTGGTCTCTTGGTTTGTCAGTCGAAATATGTGCAATCTGGTTTGGCTCATGCACTCACCAGGACTGAACGTTTTCATGTTTAGTGGACTCGCTTCACGATATCCCAAAACCTAATTACCATTTACAAGATACAAATCAGGAATGTGATGAAATACACTCAACTTGGATGAGTATGCAGGACAAATCAACCAACAAACAAATGAGCAAATCAGAGCAACAAGATTCAGGTATAAAGGAGTGCTACGTATGCTGGCCCACATTATGCACAATTCTCCACCATGCATCTTTTGCTACTTATTGGATTTATCACTGAAATATTTTGAAACATTCATAGAAGAACTTGGAATATTTTGGGGTGTCAACTTTGAAGGAAATATTTCTTGTATTTCGTACCAACCTTTAGTTATATTCTGGAACAGAATGCTTTGTGATATTGGATTGTGTTAGTATGGAAGTTTCATGACAGCTCCCAAGAAATCTAACATTCTTTGGGATAAAAGTGCTATGTCGCACTATGTCACCTGGCTTTAGGATAGTCAAATAACCTCTGAGGCATTCACATAAAATTCCATTTTACTACCCATTCGATAAAGACACGGTATAAGTTCAGTTGTTGTGAATTCATTGTCACTGTGCAGCGATATTTAATGTTGAAATGGAAGCACACACAATTAAAGATGGACACGTAATAGAGTGCAGAAAGCTTTTAGAAGTGTTATGGACCAGGCCAGACCCCACAAAACATTTCACAAAACAGGTAGCCCAGACCCTAACTTTGCTAGTTGTTTTAAGCAGGTGTATAGCAGATATTCCAGGAGAGATGTCGCTGATCAAACCACTTAGTTTTAAACAGAACAGAATTTATTTACAAGATTACCGAATGAAACACAAACAAAGAAGAACAGAATACAGAATAACAATCTATCTGAAAACCCAACAGATTGTCCCAACTTAATGCTGCTGTTCCTAATATTTGCAACAATCCACATAAACACCCATTGGCACAAAAGGAAATGTGAAACACAGGGTCTTGTAGGAGAGAAGTCAGAGAGAGAGATTATCAGCTTGGACCTGCTTCTTTGGGTCCAGCAGTTTCCAAATACTACTGCTAAAAACCAAACCAAACCAGAGGAAAAACTGAGATGGGTGAACTGGCTACTCCCCTTGCATTGTCCAAGCGTTTTTTTTCTGCCAAAACACTCGAAAGCCTGTTGCCTGAAGCAGTATCTGTTAGTTCTGATCAAACTGGCCCTAAAATCCTTCAACTTAAGACTTTTCAGAGTCTGTGTCTTTTATGACCTCTCTGAAAAAAACCAAGGACAACATAATCTTGTTAAAGGAGCAGCTTTGTCACGCCTCTCCCGTTAAAAAGATGAACCAACAATATCCAAAGATGGCTTCATTTTAAAATCCTTAATCTTAAACTGTTAATATTCTACAACACACATACACACTACATTGACTATAAACATGCAAACAAGCACAACTACATACTGTTTCAGTTTGTTGTACTCCTGCCACCGAACACTTTTGTTTCTCATTCAAGCCGCGACAATGCGTCAACAATCATGTCTTCCCGTCCTGCTATATGCACAATTTGCAAATTGAACTGCTGTAACAACAAGCTCAATCTAAATAGTCTGACATTTTTGTCCTTAAGTTTCTCCACAAACTTCAATGGGTGATGATCAGTGTATATAATTGTCTCAGATACGTTACTGGTAACATAAACATTGAAATGTTGTAACGCCAACACCAAGCTCAAAGTCTCCTTCTCAACCATCAAATATTTCTGCTGATGAATGTTTAAGTCCCTGGAGAAATACCCTATATGTCTTTCTGTCTTCTCGCCATCTTCTTGCAAGAACACAGCACCAACACCCACAACATTTGCATCAATAGCCACCTTGAATGGCTTTGCGTAATTAGGTGTGGCTAATGCTGGGGCAGTGGTTAACACAACTTTCAGGCTGTCAAATGCCTTCTGACAATCTGCTGTCCACTGAAACTTCTTGCCAACCTTTAACAATTCAGTGAGTGGAGCAGCCACACTGCTAACACTTGGTGTTTTTGATAAAATCTGATCAATCCCAGGAATTGTAGTACTGCACTTTTTGTTGATGGCTCCCCAATTACCTTTGTTTTTGCATCCCATGGAGTCATTTGTTCATGTCCAATAACATGACCCAGGAAAGTGACTCGGGCTTTGGCAAATTCACTTTTAGCCAGATTTATCACCAAGCTTGCCTTCTAAGTTGATCAAACAAGTCTGATAAACATTGCAAATATTCCTTCCATGTGTGACTAAAAACCAGCAGGTCATCTATGTATATGACACAATTCAGCAATGACCTCATTGGTTAGTCTCTGAAATGTGTCTGGCGCATTTTTCATACCAAACTTTAAGTTGATACAGTCCAGTCAGCATTATGGAAGCTGAAATTGCCTCGCTCTTTCCGAAAACGTGTCTACCAGTATCCTCTGAAAAAGACCAACTTTGAAATATAAGTTGATTGTCCCGCCTTTTCAACACAGTCTTCCAAATGTGGAATTGGATATGCATAAGTCTTTGTAATCGCAATGATTTTGCGATAGTCCATACATAACCTTTGGGTACCATCTGGGTTTGGCACCATTACTATGGGTGAGCTCCAGTCACTGTAACTCACTTCAATTATGATTTTTTGGAGCATGCGTTCAAACTCCTTTTTTAGCTGTGCCAACTTTAAAGGGTTATGCCGACAAGAATGTTGCTTAATTGGAGCAGCATCTCCTATATCTACATCATGCATGATTAGACTACTTTACAGTGTGGAAACAGACCCTTCGGCCCAACAAGTCCACACCGACCCGCCGAAGCGCAACCCACCCAAAGCCATTCCCCTACATTTACCCCTTCACCTAACACTACGGGCAATTTAGCCAATTCACCTAACCTGCACATTTTTTTTTGGATTGCGGGAGGAAACTGGAGCACCTGGAGGAAACCCATGCAGACATGGGTAGAATGTGCAAACTCCACACAGAGAGTCGCCTGAGGCAGGAATTGAACCCGGGTCTCTGGCGCCGTGAGGCAGCAGTACTAACCAATGTGCCACCAAGCCACCCACGCATTTGATGGTTGAGAAGGAGACTTTGAGCTTGGTGTTTGCATTACAACATTTCAATGTTTATGTTACCAGTAACGTATCTGAGACAATTTTATACACTGATCATAACCCATTGAAGTTTGTGGAGAAGTTAGGTTAGTACTGCCCAACGTATTTCCACATATCTCTCCATGTGATAGTAATATCACATGGGGAGATTTTTGATTCTCCTCTGGAAGGTCATTTTTGATTCTCCTCTGGAAGGTAACTCAATAATTTATTCTAATTTTTCATAACTTCCGCATTGTCCAATTTAATTTGAGGCATGTCCAATTCAGAATCCTCTGAACTTGGTTTTTCCCTCTGTGTTGTAACCAATAACACATTCTCCTCTTGCTTTCCTTCCCTGTTAAAATACCTTTTGAGTATATTCATGTGACACAGTCTGTGAGATTTCTTTCTGTCTGGAGTCCTTATTATGTATATCACTTCACTCAATATCCTTTTGACTTGATAAGGTTCACTAAACCTTGCTTTTAAAGGTTGACCTATCACTGGAAGTATGCTAACACCTTATCCCCAATAGCAAAATTGCAATTTTTTGATTCCTTGTCTGCTGCTTGTTTCATTATATGCTGTGATACTTTTAAATGCTGTCTAGCCGACTCTCCCACTCTATTTAATCATTCCCAAAAAAATTAACATATAGTCCAAATATGTGGTCTCTGAATTCGGACTTACCAATTTCTTCTTAATCAATTTTAACAGTCCTCTCACTTCATGCCCAAAATCTAATTCTAATGGAATGAATTTGGTTGATTCATTTGGTGCATCTTTGATGGCAAAAAGTACAAATGGAATTTCCTTATCCCAATCATCTGGATTGTCTTGACTATAAGCCCTCAACATAGTCTTTAATGTCTGATGCCATCTTTCTAGCACTCCCTGCAATTCTGGATGGTACACAGTAGATTTGCATTGTTTTATACTGAAGCTATCCATAACTCCCTTGAATAATTTTGATGTGAAGTTTGACCCTTGATCTGATTCTATCTTCATCGGGTAATTTTGAGTAATTAGAGTCATAGAGATGTACAACATGGAAACAGACCCTTCGGTCCAACCCGTCCATGCCGACCAGATATCCCAACTCAATCTAATCCCACCTGCCAGCACCCGGCCCATATCCCTCCAAACCCTTCCTATTCATATACCCATCCAAATGCCTCTTAAATGTTGCAATTGTACCAG
>NC_057715.1:56560321-56565637 GCF_004010195.1 Chiloscyllium plagiosum
AATGCAGCACCTCGCATTTATCTGAATTAAACTCCATCTGTCACTTCTCAGCCCATTGGCCCATCTGGTTCAGATCCTGTTGTAATCTGAGGTAACCCTCTTCGCTGTCCACTACACCTCCAATTTTGGTGTCATCTGCAAACTTACTAACTGTACGTCTTATGCTTGCCAAATCATTTATGTAAATGACAAAAAGTAAAGGGCCCAGCACCAATCCTTGTAGCACTCCACTGGTCACAGGCCTCCAGTCTGAAAAACGACCCTCCACCACCACCCTCTGTCTTCTACCTTTGAGCCAGTTCTGTATCCAAATGGCTAGTTCTCCTTGTATTCCATGAGATCTAACCTTGCTAATCAGTCTCCTATGGGGAACCTTGTCGAACACCTACCTCAGCAATCCTTTTAGCTGTGATTTGCATAATGGACCAGTCTCTGGAAATCTCGTCAACACATCCATTATTGTTAACAAATATGATTACCACGTTTTGTTTTAAGTAGGGGTCCTATGCAATTATTTAAGATTCTTCAATGCAGAAATAGGTATTAAAGGTGCGGGTTTTATTACTGCCTGTGATTTTCCAACTGCCAGACATGTCATACATCCCTGAGCAGTCCAGGCCAGGAAAAATGTTTTTGTATTTTAGCTTGAGTTTTTATTACTCTTAAATGACCCCCTACTTGTAGCTCATGTGCCACTCGCAACACCTCCTTTCTACAACCCACTGACAATACGACTTGATGATTTCATCTGCCTGAGTCTGGTCTCCATTTTTAAGGTAATAACATTCATGGATACATTCAGGTTCTTTTCTGTGCATGCCTTTTGATACAATTGCTTTAAACTTTCATCTTTCTGTTGTAAGTCAGTTAATTTATCTGAGTTAAAAGATGTCTGCTGTGTCATCTATCTGCTCCTGATTTGTGTCAATCATTTGATGAAACGGGATCTCTGCTAATTCCACTTCAACTTTCAGTGTTCCAACTGGTGACTTTATGACCTTGGTACCACACAGTCAGGAAAAATCCCAAGATATGTGTCCTTCATTGGCTCAGTTGCATGAGTTTCCACTGGTATTTCAAACACAGTAGGCAGCACTCCTACCTGTGAATCAGCTATTATCATTAGCAAGGACAAATTGTATTCCTGGAGCTGAGAGTTTGTCCAGTTCTCCTGTTACAACACGAGGTAAACCCATCTGCTTAACTTAAACCAGCAACACAGAAAAGATTTATCCCATGCTTATCCTGTTTTCCTACATTTGGCTTCCCAGTGCTTTTCCTAACTTTCACCAATACTTGATTTCATGTGGCCTACTTTATTGTAGTGAAAACATCAGAGCTTTTTAATTTTTCTGTCTCCTTCAAAGGTTTCCTTTTTACCCTGTGGTATGTTATCCTTATGATCTTCACAAAGATCTACCTTTCCCTTTCCATGCGAGGATTTCTCTTTTCCCCAATTTCTATCTCTCACAGTTTGGAAGCCAAACTTTGATTTATGGACCAACTCATAATCATCAGCCACTTCAGCTGCTAATCTTGCCATTCTAACACTTTGCTCTTCCACATGAGTTCTCACTCCTTCAAGAAGTGATTTTTTGAACTCCTCCAAAACAGTTGTCTCTCTCAGAGCGTCATAGGTTTGATCTATTTTTAATGCCCTTATCCACGTATCAAAATTACTTTGTTTGATCCTTTCAATCTCAATATAGGTTTGTCCAGGGTCCCTTCTTAGATTCTCGGCTTCTGGCAAAAGCTCACAAGCACTTAAGATGGCTTTCTTCACCTCCTCATATGCCTCAGATACCTCCTTTGGTAGTGATGCAAATGCCTCACAAGCTCTACCTACAAGTTTTGTTTGGTTCAACAAAACCCACATGGCCACTGGCCACTTCATATTTTTGGCCATCTTTTGAAATGAGATGAAAAATGCTTCCACATCCTTCTAATCAAATTTAGGCAATGCTTGAATATACCTAAACAGTTTCTCACCAGTCCTTTGGCTACCATGGGTTTGCTCATCCTCACTCTTTTCTTCACTAAGCTTACCTTCAGCCTTCATCTCCATCTTTTAAGCTGACGTTCCTGTCTAAGTGCTAATTTCTAAAGTTCAAACTCCCTCTCTTTCTTCCTTTCCTCTCTCTTCTTTTCTCTCTCTTCTCTCTCTCCTTCTCTCTATTTCTTTTTCTTTTTCTCTTTCCTCTGCTTTTAAGCGTAATTCCTTGTCTTTTGCCTATAACTCAAACAACTGTTTAATTTTCAATTGCATTTTAGCTAACAAAAGACCTACCACTTGCTACCTTTGAGTCCACCAACCCTAATCCCAGATTGGAACGATAGAACAAAGCCTGCAAAGAGCCCCCAGTCTATTATGGGCCAGGCCAGACCCCTCAAAACATTTCAAGAAGGTAGCCCAGACCCTAACTTTGCTAGTTGTTTTAAGCAGGTGTATAGCAGACATTCCAGGAGTGATGTCGCTGGTCAAACCACTTCATTTTTAAAAAACAGAATTTATTTACAAGATTACCAAATGAAACACAACAAAAGAGAATAGAATACAGAATAACTTCACCTATCTGCAAATCCAAAAGATTATCCTAACTTAATAATGCTGTTCCCAATATTTGCAACAATCCCCACCAACACTCCTTGGCACAAAAGTAAAAATCAAACAGGAGGTCTTACAGGAGAGAGGTCAGAGAGAGAGTACCAGCTTGGACTTGCCTCTTTGGATCTGGCAGTTTCCAAATACTACTGCTAAAAACCAAACCAAACTAGAGAAAAGCTGAGCTGGGTGGACTGGCCACTCCCCTTTCATTGTACAAGTGTTTTTTTCCAAAAATCTGAAAGCCTGTTGCCTGAGGCAGTATATGTTAGCTTTAATGAAAATGGCCCTAAAACATAGACTTTCTGGAGTCTGTGTCTTTTATAACCTCTCTTTAAAAAAAGCCATGGATAATATAACCTTGTTGAAGGAGCAGCTTCGTCATAAAAGTGACCAAGAAACAACAGTCACAGCTCCAAAATATAATGGCTGCAAACTCTTCTCTCTCAATGCTAGTCAAAATGAAAGGCAGAACTGGCAGTTTTTACAACACTTTGATCACTTTAGGGAAGTGAAGTGACCATCACATTTTTCTTTTATTTTTCTCATCTTTTAGTTTGGAACTATTACTTGAAGTTAAAAATTCAACTTGAACAACAGCTTGTTTTAAAAGAGAAGAGAATAAAGACAAATGTTTTCTGCTGGGAACTGTCCCAGAAAGACAATGCAACTTAACTACTATCTAAAATCACTGCAGACTAATCAACGCAGAGCTGTTACTATGTTCAAAGAGGGCAGCTGTTTGGATGGTGAATTGGCCAATCAAGAGAGAGCCTGTTCTGACTGGGTTTTGGCAGGAGACAATATGATTTTTGGAACTTTGGAAATGAAGCTGCTTGGTTTTTCTCTCTCCCTGGTTCCTCTCTCGTGTCTGTCGAGTTATCTAATTGTTGAAGGTTCTGAGAAAATAATTCCAGTCCATAAAAAATAAGTAAATATTTCTAGAAGTTGCTGAAACTGCATTAACCGGTGACTTTGAAATTTAAGCAAAATCTACATTTCTACTTGGCTGAATAACATTGCACAAAAATTTCCTGAAAGCCTTCTATCATTGGAAACTGTTTAGTAAACTGGAAAATTACAAATCTTTTATTTTCTGTTTTAATTTATCCTTTACCTGCTTCTGTCCAACTGTACGCGAAAAGGGGTTATGAGCAAAGAAGATTGGGCTTTGGATTGTAGATGTTACTTTTATTACCTTGTTATTTATCCGTGTTCTACTAAAGCTCCATTCTAAACGATAAATTCTTAATTTTGTTTAAGTTATAAACTTTGTGTCTAAGATCTGGTATTCATAAACTCTGGTTCATAATAATTGGGAAGTTTGGAGGGTCATTGAATGTTTTAATTTCACCATGTTGCGAGTCCAGTATAGTGAGGCTGATTTGGTTTGGCTTGCTATCCTTTTATCGAAACAGAAAAGACAGTTACAAAAGAAGGATTTTTCCTATCTCCTGGACAATGATGGATCAGTTGGTGAAATATGATGATGTTCAAAAAATGAGATGCTCACATTTGGAAAAAAAGTCTGTTTTTCCACACAAGGTTTTAACTGCAAGACAATAATGTTGCTAGGAGGGTTGAGAGGTATATTGCATTAACATCTTATTATTAAATAATCCTCACCTCATGTCTATGTGGGTTGCAATTTTAACAGGCAGTAGAGAGAAATTATACAGTGACAATTTTTTTGGCCCTCCAGACCTTCATCTTGGTTAACTTTCCTAACACTTCAGGGCACGTTCCATGAACAGTGACCATCTTCGTGCGTGGAGGTTGGCATTAGCTAGTATTCAGGAGTGATTGAATGTAGTGTTATTCAAGTGGGATGCTTTGTCCGATATGGTGTCAAAACATTTTGAGTGTTGTTGGAGCTGCACTCATTTAGGCAAGTGAAGAATAATTCATCACACTCCTGACTTGTGCCTTGTAGGTGGGATGCAAGCTTAGGGAGTAAGGAGGGAAGTATTCACTGCAGTATTCCAGCCTCTGAGCTGCTCCTGCAGCTACTGTAGATATTTCAGTTCAGTTTCTGGTCGATGGCAACCCCCAGGATGTTGATAATAGTAGAGCTAGTGATGGTAACAAAAAGATAACAAGCTTGTCGTGGTTGCCGGCAGTGATTAATCAAAGGTGTTGGTGTTCAGCACTGTACCATGTAAATGTCACACCGACAGCATCTGCTTGCAGCCTGTGTGGCTAAGATACTGAATGTCTTCAACCTCAGGATCATATCTCAAAATGGATCAGTCTTCAGTCAAATTCAAGAGGAACTGCTGTTAGTCAAGAGTGCAACTACAGCCGGTCAAGGGCATTGTCTTTTCTCCGACCCAGGGTTTGGACATGATCAATCGACAGCTTGAAATAGTCTGGGTCAGGAGTTCCAGTCCAGCACAGAGTTTGGACCATGGTCAGACCTGCAGTGCTAGGGCAACCAATTTGGGGGGTAGAGCTAAGTCAGTTGGAGAACTGCACAGAGTTCGGTCAGGGGTCTGGTCAATCATCAGCTGAAAATGTGTTGCTAGAAAAGCGCAGCAGGTCAGGCAGCATCCAAGGAACAGGAGAATCGACGTTTCGGGCATAAGCCCTTCTTCAGGAATGAGGAAAGTGTGTCCAGCAGGCTAAGATAAAAGGTAGGGAGGAGGGACTTGGGGGAGGGGCTTTGGAAATGCGAGAGGTGGAGGGAGGTCAAGGTGAGGGTGAAAGGCCGGAGT
>NC_057715.1:56565705-56591973 GCF_004010195.1 Chiloscyllium plagiosum
GAGGTGTTCTCTGAAACGTTCCGCAAGTAGGCGGCCTGTCTCCCCAATATAGAGGAGGCCACATCGGGTGCAGCGGATGCAATAGATGATGTGTGTGGAGGTGCAGGTGAATTTGTGGCGGATATGGAAGTGTCTCTTGGGGCCTTGGAGGGAAGTAAGGGGGGAGGTGTGGGCGCAAGTTTAATCTGGTCAATCATCAGTCAGGACTATCCTTCAAGGTCCTGGTGGAATCTAAAATGTGCATCATTGAGCAAGTTTTTGCTTAGCCAATGCTGCATGATAGCACTGTCGACAACACATTTATGATTGTATCACCATTCTTGATATTACAGAGAGGGATTTGAAGAAATCACAGAATCAGAATTGTTACAGTGCAGAAGGAGGGTATTTGATCTGTCATATTTGCATCAACCTTCAAAGAGCATTATGACTTCGTACATTCCCCTGCAATTTTTCCATAACATTTTGCATTTTTTCTGTTAAGGTAGCCACCCAATGCCCTCTTGAATGCCCAAGCGTGTCAGCCTCCACTACATTTCCAGTCGATGAATTCCAGACTTGAACTACATGAATGAAAAAATTGTTTTTCACATTATGTTTGCTGTGTTTGGGCTGACAAGTGCCAAGCAACATCGACGCCATGCAGATCTTTGGCAATGATCACCTCCAACAAGAGAGAAGTTAACCATCACGCTTTGACTTTTAATGGCATTACTATCACTGAATCCCCCACTATTAGCATCTTGGGAGTTACTATTGACCAGATCCTGAACTGGACTAGCCATATAAATACTCTGGTTACAAGAGCATGTTGGAGGCTAGGAATCCTTTAGCAATTAACTCAACTCCTGAATTCTCAAAGACTGTCCATCTTGCTACAAGGGATGAGTTACGAATGCAAAGGAATGCTGTTCACTTTCCTGGATGAGTGTAGTTCCAACAACACTCAAGAAGCTTTGCACCATCCAGGACAAAATAGTCAATTTAAATGATACTGCGTCCACAACAAACATTTACAAACTTCACCACCTGCCTTCACAGTAGCAACTGTGTGCACTGTATATCAATTAAAAGATGCACTGCAAAAATACAGTAAACCCATCAGCATCTTCCAAACCCATGACCACTACTATCTCAAAGGAAAAGAGCAATAGATAGATGGGAACACTCAGAAGTTGTTCTCCAAGTCACTTACCATCCTGACATGGAAATATATCACTATTCCTTAACTGTCATTGAAACAAAATCCTGGAACTCCCTCCCTAGCAGCATTGTACCTATAATAAATGAAGTGCAGTGGTTAAGAAAACAGTTTATCGTCAGCTTTGTAAGAACAATTAGGGTTGGGAAATAAATGGTGGCCCTGCCAGTGATATCCATATCCCAGGAGTGAATAATAAACAAAAAAAAATTTGGATGAGAGCAAACGTCTATGATGCTGGGGACATAAGAGAAGGATAAATTAAATCATCCACTTAGCACTTCCGGCTGAAGATAGTTGCAGTTCTTTAGTCTTTTTGAGATGATATATTGGGTTGCTCCATCATTAATAATGGGGATATTTGTAGAGCCTACTTCCCTGGTTAGTTGTTCAAATTTCCACAAACATACATCATAGCATCTAATAGGACTGCAAATCTGAAATCTGATTGAAGATAGAGAATTCCAGACAAGAAAATCATCTTCATCTTCATCTTAAATGGAATACAACTTATTTTGAAATAGTGTCTAGATTTCACCATGAAGGGTGAAATTCATCATCATTTCATCACCTACCTTGTAAACATCTTAGGATCTTGTATTTCAATAGAACCTCCACTAACCCTTAATGAAGGCAAACAAGCCTTTCCTCATAAGCAAGTTCCTCATCAGGAATCAAACTTCTTCTAAATGTTTACAGTGCAGTTAAGTCACTTGTCACAACATGTACCAGGCATTCCCTCTGAGTAGTCCATGAACTAAGAATTTTTACAGAATAGATTGACATAGTAATTTATTGTCACGTGTATTTTTACAAAAAAAAGTCAGAAGTTTTATAAATTGCCATATCAGTGCCTAAATTAATGAAGTCATAAATAAGAAGAAGAAAAGTAAAAGTTCATCATGGTTCATTTATTGCCTTTGGGTTTGGGGTAGCTGGAAAACCAGGCTGAGACCGCCACACCAGGCCAAGACTGCCCCACCAAGCTGAGACGAGACCTCCGTTCGAGGACTAGACTTCCACAGTGGGCCATTGAAATACCCAGACCCTGTTTCTGAAGCGAGGATGAGACCTCCATGTGGGACTGGACCTTCACATCAGGCTGCTGGAATGTCCAGAAACCATCCAAGAAGACCTCCGTAACAGGACGTGGAATGCACGCCGGGACAAGAATGCCATTCCTGGTCAAGACTGCCATGCCAGGAGACCGTCACTCTTGGAGACCGTCCCCCGCCAAAGCCAGCCCTATACCACCAATCCAGGCCATTGGAAGCCATCGTGTCACTGGGCCTGGGCTGGGAGAACATACCTTCCGCTGAAATCACTAAAAGAAGGTAAGGTTTCATAATAAATGGAAATGTTAAAAAAAGTAAAGCGGATGTAATAGACAAGCTCTAAGCTCCTGGTTGAGAATCCTGCATGCTGCATTGTGATACTGCTGCCACCTTGCTACCACTGCATAAGTTTGTATGTACACCTTTCTTGTTTACCAGTGTTTCAAATTTTAAAAAAAGCAACAAAGCTTTATGCTTTAAACCAGATGAGTTTGTTATGCAATTGTTACTGAGAGTTATTTATGTAAAAAAAGTGATGTTAGAATACAGTCATTAGAATTTAAAGTAAAAAAGGATAAAAGTTCTCACTGAAGTTGAAAATAACATCAGTCTTAATATTTTTGCAGGCCTGCCTGGCAATGCCTTCCATTGTGGAGTTGTATTCATGTGATGGCTTCTGTAGTTGAATAGTCAGAGATTGCTTCACAGAAGGATGAGCAGAATAGTTCCAGAAAGAGCTTGAAAGCTCTTTTGTTTTGCTTTCCTGGCATTGCACACTCTAACTGCTGGTAACCCTAGTCCTGTGTACCTCCCTCTGTCTCCCTGTGAGAAACTGTGGCTGGTTCAGAAAGTCCCTTTCATGGGGTTCACATGATTTTCCTCAAAAAGGCTGTTTCCATTCTATTAAGCACAATAAAACAAAATGACTACAAATATTAATTTTGCTGAATCATTGTTCGATAAAGCAAGTCAATTAGGCTAGAATTTCTTCCCATCTCCCGTTTAACACAACAGAAGCATTTGATTCTTCACATCTTTCATCAGTTCAGTGGGCCATCCTGGAATTCTTGAATTATTTAATAACCTTTTGTGATTAACTCTTAAGATAACACAGTCTGATTGTCTGCTTTTGGCTGCAGGTGAATTCAGAAGGGAAGTCATGTGGATACTGAGAGCCATTTTACAAGGCTCTTTGTGACAATTTTAAGGACAGATTAGCTTTCTTCATAAAATATATAGTATTATAACTGCATATTCATGATGTTGCTTTAAAAATTGGTTCGGAAACAGGATGCAGTGCTCCAGCTGCAATCTCAGCAGTGCCCAGTAAAGTTATAGCAGGATTTTAATGTTCTCGTAACCATAACCATGGTCTTCCTTTTTTTGATATACTGTCAAATACATCCAAAGTACTTTCCGTCCTGATCTTGTCAATTCAAAATTTTCACACATCGACAGAAGGTTGTTTTCAAGCAAACACCCACAGCCAAACAACTGCCAGAGGGAACTAAGACACCAGCTGCAATACAGAAAGGACAACAACAAATTTAAATACACACCTGAACTGTCACACAAACTCAAGCTCAAATCTTTCCAAAGCCCCAAGAAGCCCATACTTCTCAAGTTAAATTTGCAGCCAACTTTAAAAGAATTTTTTAAAAACTCATTAATGCTACTTAAATACATTTGTTTCACCAATATATGTCCGCATGCCCACATTCTGTTGTTAAATCTTCAACTTCAGTGTGTAGATTTCTCTCCAACATTTAAGTACACCACTATTAAACCAGAAAATGGACATGTTGGAGCTGGGTTGTGTTCCCCTAAAAATTGCAAGTTTTCGCACTGCTTTCACTCCTTATCCACTTACTCTGGGCATTCATATTCCCCACATTCTCTCACTATGGATGCTGAATTCAACATTTTTTGCTTTTATTTCAGATTTCCAGCATTCCCAACATGTTGCATTTGTACCAGCACTGTAAAACAGATCAGCAGTTTAATAACAGCCAATAAAGTTCTGAATAACATTAGGCCCTTCGAGAGATCGAGCCCAGCATGGGAGAGAGTGGATGATGATTAGCGGCAAGACAGTAGTGCAGAGGCTTGAGGATGGAGAGAGAGACCCCGGTACGGGGGAGAGGTCGAGCCCTCATGGGGAAAGCCCAGCATGGAGTGACTGCAGGGCCATGGCAAAAGAAGGACTGTAATTTGGAACTTAAACTTTATTTCTTATCGACTACTTTGTACTGATAAGAACTGTAATGTTGAACTTTTAACTTCTTTATTTTTCTACATTTTACCAAAGGTTTTGTACTGAGGTACCTTGTACCCAAGGTGGAGACATGAATGGTGGCATTGTAG
Organism: Chiloscyllium plagiosum; assembly: GCF_004010195.1. Classification (NCBI taxonomy): domain Eukaryota; kingdom Metazoa; phylum Chordata; class Chondrichthyes; order Orectolobiformes; family Hemiscylliidae; genus Chiloscyllium; species Chiloscyllium plagiosum. The sequence continues at coordinate 56,570,326 of NC_057715.1, forward strand.
ACTTTTCACAGTACTCTTGCATCCCTGTACTTGAGTACACTTGACAATAAAACCTAACTCTTGTAATCTAATTCTATTTCAGTTGAGTTCAGCCACTGAAAATTAACTTGGGCTAAAATATAAGGAAGCTGTTACATGGCATGGCCATGGTTGTGTCATAATGAATGCAAAATTCGACATTATTAAAGTAAGAATTTGCATGTTTATAGAGCCATTTATAACCTCAGGACTTAATAAAGTCTTTCGTGGCCTATCGAGTATTGAGATTGGTATTCATACAAAGAAGGACATCCAATAACCTTAATTTCATCTACAGCAAAGAGAAAATAGCAAAATAAAGATTTGACATTCCTTAGGCAGTCCTTAGGGCACCTTAGAGCATTTCATGGACAACGTTTATTATTTTTACCATTTATGTTTAGGCAAACATGACAAGCAAGCAAATGCACTGTCAGATATCACAAATAATGAACAGTTCATGATTAGGAGGAAATGTTGGCTGGGACACTGAAGAACTCCATGTTCTTCTGCAAATGGTGGTATTAATTTTGTTTACGTGAACCTGTACTGGGAGATAGGCACTTGTTTTTATGTTTTGCTTGAAAAAAATCTGACAACGCAAAACTATTGTATTGCATTAAGTTGATGGCCGAATTCATAAAGTAGAATCATGCAATGGCCATTGAACCAAATAAAATGATCAATTTTGCACATTTTGTAAATGGAAATAAAAATCATTAACTTGCCAGGAGTTTGTCAAATTACATTTGGCATTAAGTATTTATAATTGTCACAAATCTGGTCCTTTTATCTAAAAGCTGTTCTTTTTCTCAAGGATACTGTGTCCTTGGTCTTTTTGAGAGGGGTCGTAAAACAGGGCTCCAAAACAATTGGTTTGGTACAGAGATGAAAGGGTTTATTGAGAGGCCTTTTGTTTACATGTAAACAGATGAGACTTCAGGCCAAAGCTTTTATATTTTAGAAGTGGCCTGTATAAGGAAAGGGGAGTGGTCAGTCCTAAAAGCTGAAGTCTTGTTTTAGTTCAGTTCAGCAGTGGGCCGTGTGGAAACAGGCTGCTCGACTCTCTCTCCTTCTGCCCTTCTAACTTTAACGTGCAAGCCTTTGTTTCATTTTTGCTCTGTGTTTAAGGAGTTTGTTTATTGGGACTGTTGCACGTATTTTTAAGAACACCATAATTAAGTATAGTTTGGATAGACTGAATTCTGTGTGTATTTTATATTCTGTTCTTTGTGTTTCATTCTGCAATTTTGTGAATAAATTTTTGTCTGTTTTAAAACTTGGTAGTCAACCTGGGTAATCTTACTCCGGGTAATTTTCACTGTACACTTACCGAAACAAATAGCAAAGTTACGGTCTGGGCTGCCTGCTTAAGAATGTTTTGAGTGGCCTGGCCTAGTCCATAAATAATAGACTTCAAAATATCAAGAAGCACAAAATGTAATGGGAATCTGAAACACTCTTCCCCCCAAAAAATGGATTGAAATTTTCTTGGAAGATTTTTATTGGATGATGTAATCAAGAGCTGAGTAAATTAAGTTCATATATAAATCAACCATGAGCAAATAAGTGTCCAAACAGACTAGAGAAGCAAATGATCTAATCCCGCTCCTCACTTCTGATTTCATCACACCACCAAACAGAAGTATCAGAGATTCTATTCACTTTGAGAGCTGAGTCTGAGTAAGCTAGATCAGTGTCAAGGACCTCCACGTGTAAATAAAGGGTGACTTAGTGATGGGATACCTGCCTCTGTGGAGTTATTTCAGACACATTGTATATGAGAAAATACTGTTTAACAGGCTGTCAAATTAGTCCTATTCCCCTGCATCCTGTGTTATCTCTTTTCCCCCAAATATTTTTGCCTTATATGTGATCTCTGGTTACTAACCCCCTGCCAGTGAATATAGTTTACCCATATCTTACAATGTTCACAATTTTAAACATCGCCATTAAATGTGTCCTTAACCTCCTTGGGTCAACAGATAAAAAACTTAGCATCTCTAATCTCTGCATAGTGATTGTAATGAGGTGAGCAAACTGGACCTCATAGAATATGAGTTCCTTGATTGGTGCTGTTAATCTGGTCCAATCAGGGAGCCCTGACTGACATTAAAAAGAGTGAGCGTCAGAGATACTGACATCCAGGTACCTGACTCTGAATGATGCAATACAAAAGTCAAGAATTGTTCACAAGTAAAAGAAATGTTGACTTGGAGACGGGATACCAGCCTCTGTGGAATTACTTCATCTGCACATAACTGAAGGCTCTCATCCTTGGTAAGATTCTGATTAATCTCTTAGGCACCTTTCTAAAACTTTTACATCCTTCCCAAAGTATGGAGCCGAGAATTGGATACTACTGCAGTTTGGTAATTTACAAAGGTTCTGTGTTTTTGAATTCTGTGCCTCTACTAATGAAACAAACATCATTTATGCTTTAATAATCTTAACAATTCTCCTGCCACTTTTGATTTTTTTCTTTTTGTGATTCTTCAGGTCTCTTCATCCAATTATAATGGCACCAATTAATTTATGCTGCCTTATCTCATTTCCTCTCCTATGTATTAAGTCAGACTTCCCATTTATTTGGCTGTTTCACTAACCTGTCTGTCTTCCTGAAACCTGTTATTATCTTCCTAACAGTTTACTACATTCCCAATTCTTTGGATTAACTGTAAACTTTGAAATTAAGGCTCTACACCCAAGACTGGGTTATTGATAAATATCAGTAAGAGTTGACCTTTATTCCAGCTGTCAAGTGACACTACTGTACACCTCCTTCCAAAGTGATAAATAATGTTAACCACTTTGTTGGAGCCTACTTTTTAATTCAAGCAACCACTGTCCCTTTAATCCTGTGGGTTTTAATTTTGAGAATTTTATAATGTTTTATTAAAAACATTCTGAATGTTATTACAGAACATCAACTGCACTGTCCTCATTTGTTGAATCTTCAAAGAATACAAACAAGCGTGTCAGACTAAATTTACTAAGAATGTCCACCTTGTTGTTATTTATTCACCCATATTCTTCCAAATGACAATTGGATTATTAGTAAGGGTTTTAATAAGGTCCCACATGGCAGATTAGTGAAAGAAAAGCCCATGGGATCTAGCAAAATGTAGCAAACGGGTTACAAAATTCACTCAGTGGCAGGAAACAAAGGGTAATTGTTAACAGGTGTTTGTGCAACTGTTCTGAACAGTTCAGTACGAGTCCCCTGTTTTCGTGGTTTATAGTAATGATCTAGATGTCAATGTAAAAGGCATGATGAATATGTTTGCAGAAAACACAAACATGTTTGATAGAGAGCAACGTAGCTGTAGACTGTACGAAGATATCAATGGACTGGTCTAGACAACAGAAAATTGACAAATGGAATGCACATCAGGTGTGAGTTTATTCATTTGGGAGATCAAACAAAGCAAAGGAATACATCATTTATTGGAGAATACTGTGAGATAGAGAAGAAGCAAGGGATTGTATAATAATTGTCTACAGATCAGTGATAAGGTAATTAAGAAGCCATATGCAATCCTCTCCTTGATGAGCCAAGGGATAAAATATAAGACCAGGGAGGTTATGCTGGAACTGTATAAATAATAAGATCACAAGTTGAATACTTTGTATAATTCTAGCCACTTAATTACAGAAAAAATGTTATTTCACTAAGGCATATACAGAGGAGATTTATCAAAATATTGGAATAACGCAGCTTTCGGAAAGATTTAATAGGCTGAGTTGTTATCGTTGGAATAGAAAAAGCAGAGGAGAGTTTTGATTGAGATGTATAAGATTGTTTTGGTTCTGGATGGACTAGATGGGAAGAACTTACTTACCTTGGCAGAAAGGTCAATGAGGGAAATAGATTTAAAGTAATGGTAGAAAGACTGCCACATGTGTAGTTGAAGAGAACCTGCACCTGTGAGTAGGCAGCCAGAGACTGTGCCTGTACAGTCTGAGGGTAATCAAAGGGGAAATTGACAAATGAACAGTCAACATATATCTTGTGATTTTGAGTCTTGTTGACTGTGATACTCAGCTATATCTCTGGCAGTGCCCTGGAAGGATATGGAGACAAAATAGTTGAAGGCTCTGGTTAATTTCACAGCCACTGTTAACGTGTTGCCACTGGTCTGGCAAGAGGAAAGGGGTTGTGGACAACACAATCAGGTGAGAGCATTTGGAAAAATACTTCCGATTAAGTTGTGGTCGACAAGGGTCGGAGGTGGAGTAAAGATTATTGGTGGTGATTCAGAAATTTAATGGAACTTGTACAGCTCTCCAGTGCCTTCTGAAAGCCAACCAGCAGAGGCTGGTTGGAATTACAGTTTCTCAAGGTAACGTTATAGACCAGGCCAGACCCCCTCAAGATATTTCAAGAAAGTAGCCCAGATTCTAACTTTGCTACTTGTTTTAAGCGGGTGTAATGTGGATATTCCAGGAGGGAAATGGCTGGTCAAACTACTTAGTTTTTAAAAAAACAGAATCGATATACAAGATTCCGGAAAGAAACATAAACAAAAGAGAACAGAATACAGAATGACTTAACCTATGCAGAAACCCAACAGATTGTACCAATTTAATGATGTTGTTCCCATTACTTGCAACACTTCCCATAAACACCTTTTGGCACAAAAGGCAAAATCAAACACAGGCTGTTACAGGACAGAGAGAGATGGCAGCATGGAACACCCTCTTCCATGTAGCTGTTTCTTGGATCAGCAGCCTCAAAACTGCCTGATTATTTTCAGTGAATAGCTGGACTACCAAACAAGCCAAATCAAACTAAAGAAAAATGAGCTGAGAGAACTGGCCAAAGCTCTTTCATTGTACATGTTTTTTCTAAACTTGAAAGCTTTTTTCCTGAGGCAGTATCTGTTAGCTATAATCAAATTGACCCTAAAACCCAACCAAGCCAGACTGTTCGGAATCACTGCTATTATGACCTCTCTGGAAAAACAAAGGCAACAAAACCTTTAAAGGAGCATCATCACAATAGGGATGATGGATTGTCAAGTATTCAATGCTCAATTGAGGGACTCACTATTAGAAAGGAGCGGTCCATTGAAAGCCATCCTTTTGACTTTCCTCAGATTACTCTTCTCCTCTCTCTGGTGACCTATAGAAATGTGGAATTTATGCCCAACTGGGGGCTTGATTGCATAGGGGACTTGTGTGGGCCAAGTAAGTGCCTGAAAGTAGTTAAATAACACAAGCCTCATCCATTGAAGCAGCAATGAGGATCCACCACAATTAAAACCAAATCCAGGCCCATTTCCCAGCATCTTCCCTTGCCACCGCAAGAGGTGTAAAACCTGTACCACACCTCCCCTCCTCATCTCCATCCAAGGCCCCTTCTAGGGGTCTGCAGATGTCTGGATTACCAGAAGCGAGAATCTCAGCCTCTGGAAGCAATACTCTTCTGAGAGCTCTGGAAAAAGGAAGCTCTGCCTATACTGTCTCCTGCAACCCCAAAACTCTCTGGACCTCCTCTCTCTGCTACTTCCATTTCTGTTGTTGTGGCTCCCCTCCTTCCATATCACCTTCAAATCTTTACAGGATTTGTGTTACTACATCATGTCATCCAGCTCCTGATCTGAGGTTCTATTATTATGTAGGCTTCATATTTAATAATTTTTGTGGATTTGTTTTTGAAGAAATGTGAGATTGTTTTTTAAGCAATACTTTGAATATATCATTGGAGTGTACTACAAAAAAATACTAATGATGATGGGAAAAGTGCTGAATTGGCCAGTCTGCCTCCTGCAGCTTCAGTGACTGGTAGTGTGGAGGAATCCAGTTCCATTGTGGCCAAGGGCACAATGCATGGCTTATCATCCATCTTTTCCTTAGGAAGTGATGGCTCCTGCCTGACCACCACTGTCTAGTTGAGCTATGATAGTGTATCAGCTGGCTGCGGCCTCAGTTTCTAGTACAGGCAGGTGGAATCCTCACAATGTATTGGTGCTAGAATGAAAGCTCAAACAATGGTCATTTTAGCATGCAGATATGGACATCTTGAGAGAAAGTGAGGACTGCAGATGCTGGAGATCAGAGTCGAAAAGTGTGGTGCTGGAAAAGCACAGCAGGTCAGGCAGCATCCGAGGAACAGGAGAATCGACGTTTTGGGCATAAGCCCTTCATCAGAAATGTGGGGGTTAGCGGGCTGAGAGATAAATAGGAGGGCGGTGTTGGGGGGCTGTGGGGAAGATAACTGGGAAGGCGATAGATGGATGCAGGTGGGGGTTGATGGTGATGAGTTGGAGAGGGGTGGAGCGGATAGGTGGGAACGAAGATGGACAGGTAGGACAGTTCAAGAGGGCAATGCCGAGTTGGAAGGTTGGATATGGGATGAGGTGGGCTGAGGCTAGATGTGAAAACTATTAAAGTCGACATTAATCTGTGTGGTTGGAGGGTCCCAAGGCGGAAGATGAGGTGTTCTTCCTCTAGCGTCGGGTGGCTTGGATTTGGTGGTGGAGGAGGCAAGGACTTGCATGTCTTTGGCAGAATGGAAGGGGGAATTGAAGTGATCGGTCACAGGATGGTGGGGCTGTTTGGTACATGGGTCCCAGAGATGTTCCCTGAAACATTCTGTGAGTATCTTGTCTCCCCAATGTAGAGGAGACCTCATTGAGAGCAACGGACACAATAGATGAGGTGAAAGTGAGGTCTGCAGATGCTGGAGATCAGGCAATAGATGAGGTGTTTGGATGTGCAGGAAAAGCTCTGTCGATTGTGGAAGAATCCTTTGGGGCCTTGGATGGAGATGAGGGGGGAGGTGTGGTACAGGTTTTACACCTCTTGCGGTGGCAAGGGAAGATGCTGGGAGTGGAGGATGGGTTGGTGGGGTGTGGACCTAACAAGGGGGTTGTGGAGGGAATGGTCTCTGCAGAATGCAGATAAGGGTGGGGAGGGAAATATATCTCTGGTGGTGGGGTCTGATTATAGATTGTGGAAATGGTGGAGGATAATGCACTGTATTCGAAGATTAGTGGGGTATAAGGTGAGGACCAAGGTGGGGTGTCTATCCTTGTTGCGGTTGGAGAGGTGGGGTTCAAGGGAGGAAGTGGGGGAAGTGGAGGAGATGCGCTGGAGGGCATTGCTGATCACGTGGGTGGGAAAATTGTGGCCCTTCAAATAGCAGGCCAACTGGGATGTTCTGGAGTGGAATTGCTCCTCCTGGGAACAGATACAACGAAGATGGAGGAATTGGGAGTAAAGGATTGTATTTTTACAGGAGGGGGGAAGTGGGAGGAGGTGCAATCCAGGTAGCTGTGGGAGTCAGTGGGTTTGAAGTAGATGTCTGTGTTGAGTCAGTTGCTGGAGATGGAGAGGTCCAGGCAAGGGAGGGAGGTGTCCAAAATGACATCTACCATCCAACCTCACATTTTTGACATCCAGATACAGACAGTTGACATTGTGGGAATTGATTCTGTTCCACAGGCTACACATCATCCTGAGTATTTCTCAACATATTACAGCAAAAACGTGGAATTGATGTATAAAAGAGGCACTCGTGACTACCTGTTAGCGAGGAGAATGATGTTTTTTGATAGGGTGAGGACAAAGAAATAAAGTCATTGAAATATATTTCTATCCATGATCTACAGGAAGCTTTAATAGTGCTTCGATCAATGTCAACCTTGTGACGTTTTCCACTGAACCCCATTTCCCCACTCACACAAGTAATCATGCTTTATGTGAAATGTATATATGGAATGTGAGTATTACCACTCTTTTCTGCTCAACTGCCAGCTTCGCCACTGAGGAATTTTGCAATTTGATACCCCAATGATTTCCAGTACATCTTCCTCTCTTGACCAAATTTCTCCAGTATTCCAATCCACGCCCCTCCCTGATACTCCAGTCTTTTCTCCTCCAAGGGTGGTGAAATAAATCTATGATTGTTATGAGAAATGTGTACATCTGCTGGATGCACTGCAAATGACAAAGTTGACAATCACTCACATGCAAAAGGAGAATAGTTCATAAGATATAGGAGCAGAATTAGGCCATTCAGCCCATTGAACATTTCCGTCATTCAATCATGCCTGATATGCTCCTCACATCTATTTTCCTGCCTTCTTTCCATATCCCTTTAATACATTACCAATTAAAAATCTGTTTAACTCCTCCTTAAATTCACTCACTGTCCCAGCATCCACCACACTTTAGGATAATGAATTCCACAGATTCACAACCTTTTGGGAGCAGTAGTTTCTCCTCAACTCTGTTTTAAATTTGCTATTCCTCATCCTCAGACTATGACTTCTCATCCTAGAATGCCCCACTAGAATGCTCCACGCCTTTTATTATCTTGAATACCTCAATTTGATCTCCCCTCATTCTTCTAAATTCCAGAAAGTATAGACCTAAACTGTTCAATCTCTCTTCATATGACAAATCCCTCATTCTCTGAAATCAATCTAATGTACCTCCACTGAACTGCCTCCAATGCCACCACATCTTTCCTCAAATAAGGGGACCAAAACTGTGCACAATACTCCAGGTGCAGTCTCACTAATACCTTCCATAGTTGCAACAATACTTCCTTACTTTTGCTATAAAAGCCAACATTCCATTTGCTTCCTTTATTGTCTGCTGTACCTGCAAGCTAGTTTTCTGTGACTCATGAACAAATACACCTTGGTCTCTCTGTACAGAGCATCTTGGAGTCTCTCCTCATTAAGAAAATAAATTGCCTTTTTAGACCCAAATGCATGACCCCACATTTATCCACATTAAGCCCCATCTAACATATTTTGGCCTACTCTCCAAACCTACTTATATCCATTGTAAGGTTCTTATTTCGTCATTGCAATTCACCATCCCATCTATTTTTGTGTCGCTCGCAAATTTGGCTAAACAGCTTTTTATCCCTGTATCCAAATCATTAATGTAGATTGTAAGGAACTGGGGTCCAAGGACCAAATCCTGTGGCACCCCACTAGTTACATCTTGCCATGCAGAAAAAAAAAACATTTATCCCGACTCTGTCTTCTGTCCATCAGCCAATTATCTATCCAGGCTAATCCCATATGATCCAACCTTGTAAATTAACATCTTATGTGGCACCTTATCAAACACCTTGTGGTTGTCCAGATATATTACATCTACAGAATTCCCATTATCCATTTTGCTTGTTACATCTTCGAAGAATTCTAAAAAAATTAGTCAAATGTGATTTACCCTTCGTAAAACTCTGATGGATAGCATTTTAACTTTTAAATGTCTTAATCTTGCTTCTTTGATAAGTGATTCTAATACTTTCCCAATAACAGGCATTAAACTAACTGATCTGTAATTTCCCACATTTTGCCTCCCTCCCTTTTTGAATAAATGTGTTATATTAGCTATTTTACAATCCACTGGAATCTTTCCAGATCCAGGGTATTTTGGAATATTGTAGCCATCTCTATTATACGATCTTCACTGCCACATCCTTTAATACCCTAGAATGTAGGCCATCAGGCCCAGGAGACTTGTCTGTCCTCAATCCTAGTAGTTTAGTTAGTACCCTTTCCCTATCAATGTTGACTGCTCTGAGTTCCACTTTATCTATTTCCTCTGACTTGTCAATGGGAGTGGTACTATTGTCCTCCAATGTGAAAACTGAGGCAAAGTATTGATTCAGCATTTATGTCATCTTAGTGTTCCCCACTACTAACTCTCCAGTTTCATCTTCCAAGGGCCTGACATTCATATCAGCAACTCTCTTACCTTTTATATACCTATAGAAGCTTTTGCTATTATTTTTGATATTTTGTCCTAGTTTTCTTTCATAATTTACTTTAGCTCTTTATATTAATTTTTTTTAGTATGTCTGAAAGGCATGAGCAGCATGCCTTTGCTAATGCTATTTTAGGTTATGTTGTGAAAACGATTGTTGGTGAGTTAAGTTACAGAAAATATATTGAGAATTATGGTATTCACTAATAGTGGGAGGAAATTGGAACGTGAACATGTTAAGATAGTAAGGATGAAGCAAGATACATTGCCTCAGTCCGATTGATCGTGATGAATATGCTGTTGTGGTGAGAAGCAGAATGATTAGGGTAAGACTGACAAGAGGAAATTGAACAGGAACTGGGTGAATATTGTCATAAACTTACATTTCAAAATTAGATCTATAATCTCTGGGTCATATTCCTACCACTTAACTCTTCTGCCAACTAGAGCCACGTCTTTTTTATGAAAGGTGTCAGTGTTAGAAATACGGGCCTCTTTAAGGGTCAAACAGAACTATATTACATTGAATCACTTACGTAGGTTTGTGAATTCAATGTCAAAAGTTTAACCTACAGTCAGGAAACAGAAAATTTGCTTCTCTCCAACTTAATTTCTCTTAAGTGCCTCTCTAAAAGCCCTGGGCTGGCCCTGACCATTCTTTGTCTCAGCTGTGCATTTGAACCAGTAGGTGACAAAATAGCAATGACCCTGTCACTATTTCCAGACACAGCTGGCTTCATTCTAATGCATTTGCTTGTTAACTTGATCCCTAAATGTAATTAGTTTCTGGCTTAGCCCTTTCCACCTAATTGAGACTGTTTGCTCAACCAAATCTCCCACTTCCATCCTACATTTTGCTTGCCATTGTTTCTTTCCTCATCTTATTCCTATTCTTTAACCATTTGTAGCCATTCTGAATCCTCTTTCTTTTTATTTCACTGCTTTCCCTTTTTCTTTTCCAATTCATCCGCCCATTCCTTTCTGTCTCAATTACAAATTCCCCCCACCTTTTTTCCTTTCCCTGCCTACCACCCCCTCCTTCTCCCTCTCATCCAAAACATCTCTTCTTCTTTCCCTCCTACACTCCACTCCACTTCCCTCTTATTTTCCCTTACTTCTCTTCATATTTCTGTGCTTCATTTGTATCCTCACACCACCATTCTTAGTCATTTATCCCACTATACCCTAACCCTGCTTGACCTGAGTTCTACATTTGTTCGTGATTCTATAGTACAATGCCATGGAAGACCAACTGCTAACCTATTTAAAATCATGCATCTGCAAACATTCATTATCAGTACCATTTGATTCCTGTTACCATGCTTTTATCACACTTTTTGTGTTAACTTATTCCCATTATGAATTCTTGTGTACCTGCGCTTAATGCATTATGTCACTGCAAAGTTTTAGCTTTCCAGTTAGATCTTCTCTCATTATGTTATGTCACTTCTGTAATTACTTAATGCCTATTTCCACTTATAGCTTTTTTCTTGATTCCTTTTTCTGAATGGACCAAACACTGACCATCAGATCTAAGAGATTTATCAGTTCTAATAATTTTCCCAATACCCTTTTCCCAGTGATTCCCTCTGTTTAACCTCTTGATTTCCAAGCATTTTTGGGATGATTTTTGTGTCTTCTGCATTAAATGTAGATTTAAAAAACCTGTTTAATATTTCAACCTGTCTTTGTTTCCCATTATTAACTCCTCAATCACATACTCTGAAGAACTGAGTCACTTCAGTTACAATTTTCACTTATAAATGGTTGTGGAAACTCTTACTGGAGATTTTGTGGCACCATGATGACCTCTCCTTCTGAGTCAGAAGCTCTGTGTTCAAGTCCCACTTCAGCCACATAGGTGCATTCATAATATGGCGAGTCAGGTTAATTGTCAGCCTATAAATCCTTCCAATACAAGGCTGGTAAGGCTGGGAGAATATTTCAATCAGCCATACTGCAGAAAGCAACAACAAACTATTACTGCTCTCACTTTGTTAAGCATAATCATGGATCAATCAAATAATAATCCATGGTTGAAAATACCATCTTATGGCAATGTACCTAAAGAGAGAGATAAATTCTTACTATCTGTTTTACTTTTCGAGCTAACGTTATCTTTACTCTACCTCATTTTTCTTATAATCATTCTTTGCAGATATATAAAATCTGTTCCATTTCTTGCTGACTAGTCACCTTTTAAATATTGTATGGTTTTTCTTTCAACTTGGTACCATCCTTGCCTTCCTTAGTTTGCCACAATTGATGCATACATTTGTTTCCCAATGGAATGTATCTTCGCTAATACATCCATTCAAGGGTGTCCATTACCAAGAGTGGCTTGGTAGTACAACTACTGACAAGTGACTGAGTTCTGAAGGTCATTTCTTATAGACTGAGTCTGCAGCAAGCAGCGAGGGAGCAAACAAGAGAAAATAAGCAGTCATTATCTTGACCAGTCTACTTGTCACAAATATATCTTTCATGATAGCATAAATGGAAGTGACTATCATTTGTCCTTGTGCAGTTCTGTCTTCATACGAAGGGTAAAGGGCCATGACTGAAGTTCATTACATGGACTGTATACTCCTAATCTCTACCTGGGCTGTGCCCATCGTGGCCCCATTTCTGCACATCTTGTTTTAATTCAACCTTGCTGCTCAAGTTTGAGAAAGTCAGACTCAATAGGCATCAGCCCATCAATACTACTGCTGCAGCTACTCCCATCGTCATATGCAGTGTTGTCCAACAGTTGAAGAGGAAATATGCAAGCTTCATTTCCAAAGACCCTGTAGATTACTTTCTCATGTTATTTTTGAATAACTGCAGTGCCCACTTAGCAAGACCGTTTGAGGAGAGGTGGTAGGGTGCTATGGGGATGTGGCTTATCTTACTTGTCATCATAAAGATCTGAAACTGCCAGCTGTTAAATGAAATACTGTTTCTGTGACAAAGATCTCAGATATGCTATGTATACTAAAAAATTGGTGGAATTTTTCTATGGTGTTGTAAGAAGTAGTTGCAACCATTCAATGCATGTCAATCCATTTTGAATGGGTGTTCATAAGGATTAAGAACATATAGCCCAGTTTTACACCCACTTGACCAAGCTTTCAATATCCTGGCATATGGTGTCTATGTTAAGCCACCAAACATAAGTCATTGTGAGCATTTTCATTTTAGAAATTCCTTGGTGGCCATCATTTTTTTCTAGAATTCCTACAGTATGGAAACAGCCCATTTCACCTGACAAGTCCACACTGTCCCACCGAAAAGTATCCCACCCAGACCCATTCCCCTAACCAATTACTCTGACATTTCCCTGATTACTGTAGGACTACTGTACCTAACCTATACATCCCCGAACACAATGGGCAATTTAGCCTAGCCAATTCACCTAACCTGTATATCTTTGGACTGGGGGAGGAAATCGGAGCACTCGGAGGAAACCCACGCAGACACAGGGAGAATGTGCAAACTCCAGCCCAAGGCTGGAATCGAACCCAGGTCCCTGGTGCTGTGAGGCAGCAGGGTTAACCACAGAGCCACCATGATACTCTTTTCTGGCAATACTCCTTCTAAATTACATATCTCCTCATTTCTCACCATCAAAGATTGACTTGCTCCTGTATCCCTTAAAATCTTGACTTCTTTACCTAATCTTCCTGGCATACGTGAGTAAATCGTACCCACTTCAAGTAAGATAGTAGTGGAGCAGGGCTTCTGAGCCTGGGGCTCGTCTGCTCTGTTCATTTTCCTTTCGTTCCTTTTTTTTTTGTAATTTATTTTCTTATTTATCTTATTTTACCTACCTTTTGTTGAAGAGCTCAATTGTGGTGATGACATCTGCAGCAGTGAGTGGACCAGTGCATACTCATGTCGATCAGCAAGCAGGCCCAGCGCAGACTCAAGTTGTTTGACACCTCTGCAAGATGGCAATGAAGTAGGCTCATCTATTCCAACCGTTCTTCTTCTTCCATTTCTTTTCTCTTATTTTCTCTTTATTTTTATTTTTCATATTTTTTATTTTTTTAGTTTCCCTTCTACCAGCTTCCCTTCTGGAGAATGACAGCAGGGTGGTTATCCAAGGAGCAGGAGAATCGACGTTTCGGACATAAGCCCTTCTTCAGGAATCTGACATCAGTAGATTCTCCTGCTCCTTGGATGCTACCTGACCTGCTGCGCTTTTCCAGCAACACATTTTTCAGCTCTGACCTCCAGCATCTGCAGTCCTCACTTTCTCCGAGCAAGATGGTTATATCAGGCTCATTGAATTTGGTGGTTGGCTAGATGTCCAGTGCAAGGCAGTGGCTGAGGGCCTGACCTGACTCTTAGTGAATTCCCAATGCCTGGCGTGCAGACCGAAGGCAAGACGAAAGATTGGTGCGTGGACCAAAGGTGAGACCAAGTCCCAGCCCGCAGACTGAACGTGAGACTGAGGCCCTGAGCGGACAGCGCCTGGACGTTGGCTTTGGTGGTCTGGTGTGTGACAGCAGCTGAAGGCCTATGTTGGGACTTTGGCTGTTTGAGATCCCAGGAATTTGCCCAAATGTTTCCCTGACATCTGCGGTGGCAACAAGAACAGGGAGCCAGCACAGGGAAAGCATATCAAAATTTCGGAGATTGAGCCCTTGTGGGAAGTATGGTCCCAGCATGGATATGCAATTAAGAAAGACTATAATGTATAACTTTTAACTGTTTTTTTGCGCTATACTAAGAGTGACTGTAATGTTTAAATTGTTTCTTAGTTTCTTTTTTACTACCTTGCTCTTAATTGTTTATACCTAGGTACAAACAATGGGCCCGTGTGCAACAACACTGAAAACATTTCGCTGTACTCCTGTACGGTTGTACTTGAGTACACATACAATAAAGTCTAAATATAAATCTGAATCTAAATCTAAATTTTGAAAGAAATCTGACACTTACTTCTCAACCAACCTCTGATCAGTTTGTATGTTCTTTTGCAGCTTTATAGCTTCCATTGTTTACTACTTCTACAAAACTTACTAGCTTATCTTGTTTTCCCACATCTGTCTCCCCAGTGCTTTTTCTAAAAGATCAATACTGCAATTTCACGTGGCCTACTTTATTACAGTGAAAACACCAAGCTTTATGACTTCTCTTTTCCCCCTCATGGGTTTCCTTTTCACGCTGTGGTAAACTATCTGTACTATCTTCAATGAAATCTCCTTTTCCCTTACCAGCTGATGACTTCACTTTTCCCCAATTTCTACTGAACACTGATTAAAATTGATGTCGGAAGCCAAACTTTGATTTATGAACCAACTCATAATCATCGGCAACTTCAGCTGCTAATCTTGCAGGTTTAACTCTTCTGCTCTTCCACATGATTTCTCACTATTTCAAAAAATGCCTTTTTGAAATCCTCCAAAATAATTGTCTCTCTGAAAATGTCATTTGTCTGATTTCTTTTCAATGCTCTTTTCCACTGTTGCGAAGTCGGGTAGAATAATTGTAGATTGGGAGGCCGCAAGTTCGAATTTGGTATTTGTAAAATTGTAAATTGCTAGGGGTAAGAGCATTGCATAGTTCTATTAAAAGATGGTACTTTTTTGGTGCTTAGAGATTTACACTTCGGAGGCTTGGTGTGGAATTGTTGGGCTGAAGGGCCTGTTTCCATACTTTAGGGAATCTAATCTAAAATCTAAATCTAATCTAAAATGGATGTCTATGCACAACAGCTTGAAAGTTTGCAGGTACACAGGGAGACCAATCTGAAACATTTGTATCAAAAGACTGTACAGTTGGCAGGCCAAGCAGCATTTTTTACCAAGACAACAGGCTTTTGAATATAGCCAATCAATTTGAACCGGGCACTTTTATACCAAAAACCTATTAAATTTAAAACTGATGCTTTTGACAACATAGGGCCAATCTTAATGTAAGAAATATAGTTATGTCATCAAGGGTATAAAAGAAGGGAGCTGTTGGACAAAGACTTCAGAGCCAGCAGCCATCTGCCAGAGCAAACAGCCCTCACCTCTCAAAAGAGAATCATTGGCTTTCACAGTCTCCTCTATGTCTTAGAGAAAGCACCGTCTAAGTAACAATGGTACCAATGGCACAACTAGTTAATATTCCTGACAGAAGAATCGACAGAGAAGACAGAGAACACTCTGGAAGACATGTAACCTGGCTGTAATTTCAAGAAATTAAATTCTATGTTTTTTATATGAGTGAGACTTATTTATTGGAACAGCATACCATTGGAATCTGTCCTTATTTGGGAATTGTCAGAATTTAGAAGGGATTTATTTGGTTTGTTAATAACTTACTTAGTTTGTTCACTGTTAGAGTTGGATAAATAAATTACTAGTTGATTTTAAAGTGAGTGTCAGGGGTTTATTTTAGTTAACTACTAGAAGTTGTTGAAAAGCAGGTTACACCACTTTTCACATTCATTTTACAGATTATTGGGAGAAGTGCTTCTCTTTGGGTATTTCGGTTTTAGTGCTCAGAGGGAGGACAACTTCCTGTTTATAACATCACCTATCAAAGTCATTTTGATTGATCCTTTCAAATTCTAGATACATTTGACAGGTTCCCTCTTTAGATTCCTAAAACATTGTCTGTAGGCTTTCGGTACTAGCTCACATGCATTCATGATGGCACTTTTCACCTCATCGTATTCACTAGATACCTCCTCTGATAGTGATACAAATACCTTACTAGCTCTACCTACCAACTTTGCTTGGATAAACAATACCCACATAGTTACCAGCCATTTCATTTATTTAGCCATTTTCTCAAATTATATGAAAAAGACTTCTATATCCTTCTTGACAAACATAAGCAATGCTTGGACAGTATTTAAACAGATGCATACCATGCATTTAGCTTTGATGGGATTGCTCTCCATTACTATCCTCATCACTACTCCTACCTTTCATGTCTACCCTCTGTCATTTTAAGTCGACTTTGAATTTTCATTTCCAACCTCTAAAGTTCAAAAACTCTCTCTTTCACCCTTTCTTCTGCTGAGGGCCATCATTTCCTTTTCTTTTTTCTTTGCTTTTAATCGTAATTCAAACTGTTTCAATTACAGTGTATTTTCTCTTTCTTTTTATTCTATCAAGTCTATTCTTTCTTTTTCTTTTTCCCTTGCCATTGCTTCGAATTCAAGCTCCTTCTTGTGCAATTGAAGTTTAGCAATTTCCAATGATTCTGATTGCATTCCTGACAATTGTAAATCTAGAGGTATTGCTGCAATTATTTCCCCTTTCCTCACAGACACATACAACTCAAACTTCAACTTGTTTGCTAATAATGAAAGCTTTGCCTTGCTCACTTTCTGTAAAACTGCTGAAGTGACTTCTTCCACCCCCAGGAAACTCTTAGTAACTGAAAGAGCCATTATTACAGAGGGCACATCTTATTTAAACCAACCAAATTGGCTTAACTGTAACTCTATTGAAATACTTAACAAAATAATAAACTACTCATTAACTGTTCCAATGCACTAACATTCCATAAGCATGTCCTAGGCAAAGGCAAATTCAGTAAAATAGATTGTTTCACATGCAATTCTAGCAGCAGGAAGAGAACCCCAACTTTTAGCTGTAACAAAGAGAGAAAAAAGAGATTTCACATCCAATTTCAAGACCTCAGCAACTGCTAAACTAAAAAATATTGGTTCTGTAACAGCTTGACCCCACCCATCCAGGTTGTTTCTATTGTTCCAACTTAAAAAAAATTTCAAGGCCTTACAAACTGTTTATTTTATTGGCTTTGAGTAGACCGCTTGGATCTTGTCTCCACCTCTCCTCATGAAAACAAACCAGGATAAAATGCACCTCTTCAAGCCACAGTATTGTCATTTTTCTATCAAGAATAATGAATGTATTGAATTATCGGCTCAGTTGAGACAGACACCATGAAATCACTTAACTGATCCATTAAAATATTTATAGTGTACTATGATAAATCTATACAGTTTCCATTATAAATATGAACATTGGAATTTATAACAGAAGATACATGAATACAAAAATGGAACATATGATTTTAAAACAAGGTCTGCCTTACATCTGCGTGCCCTGGTTCATTTGTTTCCTGGCTCCTAATCTCTCTATAAATTACTCTTTGTCCTGTATCTCATGTGTAATTCCACAAGAAATTAATTGGTTTTTAGGAAATTTTCTTTTTGATATTAACTACTTATTTGATATTACCCTACTTTTATTTTTCTGTAAATTTATAAATCTTGTAGCTTAGGAACTCTTATCCCTGATTTCCATATATTAAAAACATAAAAGGATATGGGGATAGTGCAGGAAAATTGTGCTGTGGTTAAAAGAAAAGTGATCTAATTGATTAGCAATGTCGACTCAATAGGCTGAAATTACTATTCCAGCTCTAATTTCTTATGTTATGACACCACATACCTTGGATTGTGAAAATTAATGAAGGAATGCATTGAATAAACATCTATATTTTTGAAACATCTTTATTCTTTCATGGAATATGGGCATCACCAGCAGGGTGTTGTCCATACCTAATTCCTCTTTAATGAAATGACTTGCTAGGCCACTTCAGAGTCAACCATATTACTGTGGAGCTGGAGTCACATCTTGGCCAGTGCAGATTTCTTTCCCTAAGGACATTAGTGATCATTAAAGAGGTGTTTGCAATAACCAACGCTAAGTTTATGATCATCATCACCGAGATTAGCTTTACATTCCAGATTTATTAATTGAATTTAAATTCCACTAGCTGCAATGGTGGGATTTGAAGCCATGTTCTCAATGCATTAATCTAGTACACTGGATTACTCATGCAGTCACTTTACCACTGTACTTGTATCTAACCTGGTGCTCCACTGTCACTTGAACCAAACCCTCTTTCTTCCCTTCGCCCTCTTGCCAGTTATCCTTGACTCTCCCAGTCTAACCATTGACCTTCCCTCAATCACACCCCAAGCATGTTTATGCTGCCTTTGGTCAAATATGTCCTACTCTTTGGATCCAACTCCCCTCCCCTCCATACTCCATGATACTGCTTAGGATCTGTACAACCTAACCATTTTCCCTTGAACAGTCATGCTATGATTTTCCCAGATAAAAGCCACCAAGTTCACCCTTGGTCTAACAAAACTCCCATAAAAGATAAGCAGTTTATTGGCTTTGAGTAGACCGCTTGGATCCATCAAGAAGTTGCTTCACCTGCTGCACACCTCTTTTATGTTTCTTATTTATTGCTGGCTTAAACCCAACTTTCTTCATGCTATCAGGAAAACACCATTTTTGTTCTTCATAGAAACGTGCCACCGCTTATTTTGTTTTCCATTTCCAGGCTTTGCTCTGGATTACATGCATTGTTTCCTCTGCTGGGAAAGTCCAGATCAAGAGGTCCAAATCTTAAAATTGAGATTAGGGTGCATGGAAAAACATGGAGTAAAGTAAACAAATTAAATGAATTTCAGGCATTAATTGAACTTGAAGGATCTGTGTATCTTGGTACCCATTGCAAATACCTCACAACAACTTGGAACAAGATACACAAAGTTTTAGAGGCTACAGGAAATGGAGGAATGATAGAAAATGGAGGAATAGCCTTAATAATTAAGCATTAAGTCATTTCAAAATAGAAGGTATGTTGAGAAATAAGCAATGGAGACTTATTAGATAACATTAAGAAAAAGAAAATAATTTAAGACTGTTGTGAGAGTTGCATATAGGTCCTCTGGTAGTAGCTTAAATGGCAGCTGTATAAAAGCTGTGATTCGACAAGCATGTAGTGGTTTTTTTGGAGCTTTAACTTTCTTGTGATGTGGGATACAAAGATCAGTGCATACTGGAAAGGTGATGTATTTCTTTCCTGTCTCATGGATGTTTTCTGCAATAACAGGTTGGATTTTATGAAGGATACCCAGAGTAGAAGTCGGGGCTGAGTGCAGTCTTGTTTTTCCAGCATGTCAGCAGCCATTTAACAGCTGTGGAAATGTTAATTAGCTTGAGGCAGGCTTTCTTCCTCCAGTCCTGACACTAACTGTGGCCTCTCCTTGTCCAATTGCATCAATCCTTTGTGCAGGTCCTCCTTCATTGTTGTCAGCACAGGCACATTTAGTGTTCCACCACCACTGCTTGCTCACTTGTGGGTGTTGTGAGCTCTCTTTCTTGTGAAGACAATGGGACAAATATGAGCTCCATTTCTAGATGGATCAACTCTACTACTCCTCTCCATTGTATTCTATCACACCATCATGTTCAACACCTCAGAGCCTGGTTGGATCTTGAGGCTCCCTGAGGTGCTTTTCACCCTGGCTCCTGGCTCCTGGCTATCCCACCTTTCACTCACAGCATATTAAACTTCCCTGTAAGTGTGCACCTGCATCAAGAATTAGGATCTTCATTTACCCTTTCAGTACTGGCATGGCTGTTCATCGTTTTCTGGTACTATACCGTGCTCTGCAGATGATCCCAACTACTGACCTCCTTTAATACTTCCATCCAGGTTTGCTTGGTCAAGCTGAGGTATATCATTTTCCAATCTCAATGGAAGATAACCTTCCCTTGTTTGGCTATCGCCAAGAGGAGGCTATGCAGAGTATCTTCATGAAATTGTAGACATCCATATTTATACATTTGTCATTGTTCCAGATATGCAGTTATTTTGCCTTTTTTCAGTCAGCACTGGTGTGTGAATATCTGAATGCACAGTCAACAATCGTGGTGGGGGGGATCCAAGATGGCGGCGACCCAGTAAGACTGAGTCTATAGTGCTCCTCCCAAGACTTGGGCACAGTGGGTCACCTACCCCCTACCAAGCTCACCAAATCATTTATAAATCATTTATAATAGTTTAGTAACTCAATTAGTTGTGTAATATTACATTTAAGCAACTTAATCCTAAGTTAAAATGACTAAAGGGAAGGGAGCCCGCAGCTCTCAGCAAGCAGGAACCCCTCCCCCACACTCTCCAGCTGCAGCAGAGGCGTCCACAGCCGCCCCGGGGGACTTACCTACAGTAGCAAGTCTTGCAGAAATGCTTTCCAAGCTTGACTCGAAGATCGATGCCTTTATCGTCGAATCCAGAAATCGTTGGGAGTCGCTCTCGGCCGCGCTTCAGAAGCACGACCGTGAAATTGATGAAATTCATTGCCGAGTCGGAGGGGCGGAGCTAAAGGCCGCGACCTCCGAGACAAACGCTCAATCGGCCGTGGATCAGGTCCGGACTCTCGAGCAGCGAGTCCGGACCTTGGAAAATCATATTGACGACCTCGATAATCGAGGTCGTCGAAAAAATATTCGTTTGCTGGGCCTTCCCAAACGGGAAGAGGAAGGCCAGCTTACAGCATTCCTGGAGCAGTGGCTGCCACAACTTTTAAATCTGCAAGCTGGACCAGGCCAGGTAAGGGTGGAATGGGCCTACCGGCTCGGAATACGCGGGCCCGGCTCGAACCAGCGCCCACACCCGGTCCTGTTCCGGCTGCAGAGCTACAGGGAGAGGCAGAAACTCCTAGAAGCCTCTAGAAATCTCGGAAAAGACCCCCAAGCTATGATCTACAAAGGATCCAAGATCATGCTATTTCAGGACTTTTCCCCGGCTCTGGTTCGAAAGAGGAAGACATTTGACGAGGCGAAGAAGCGTTTAAGGGACCTAAATGTTCAGTACTCCTTACGCTACCCAGCGATGTTACGCTTTAACCATGAAGGATCTGTATATAACTTTGGATCACCAGAAAAGGCTAAGGAATTCTTGGACTCTCTTAGATAAACTGTAGGACATAATGGATGTTGGTCGTCCTTCCCCCCTCCCCGTTTTGGTTTATATCCCCTCCCTTTTTTTTTCTTACCTTACTGCTTAATATTATCATGGGGGGTGGGGAGAGGGATTTGATTTTCTCCCCCCCCCCCCCCCGGAGTTGTTTTC
>NC_057715.1:56595900-56617228 GCF_004010195.1 Chiloscyllium plagiosum
TTACATTTGATGTTAACACATTCCGAGCATGTAAGAGACTTAAATATACACTCTGGTTAGTTGTAGGTTAGATTAGTAGATAGTTGAGTTTTGTTTGTTTGTTTTTTTTTCTTTTCGTTTTTTTTTTGTTGTTTTGTTTTTTTTTGTCAAATTTTGGCTATTGTATATTTGAGCTAATTGTATATCAATGTTTATATCTGAGAGTTTTGTTTATTTTTGTAAACTTGTAAAAATGTTAAATTTCTAATAAAAATATCTATAAAAAAAAAACAATCGTGGTGAGTGCCTCAGGAAAAACAGGGTTAGCAAGAATGGTGGTAGATCCTCTGTCTGCAGAGATAGTTAACAACAGCCACTGGGCATGATGCATTATGCATGCAATCTCTCTATAGCCCTGTCCGGCTGCAGACGCTTTAAAAAAGAAAGCTGTTCCTGGTGAGTTCCTGTCAATATATGTGAAGCTGGAAGAGCACAACAGATCAGACAGCATCCGAGGAGCAGGAAAGGCAACGTTTCAGGCAGAAACCCTTCATCAGGACTTGGGAGGGGACCCCAGAAGTAAATAGAGGGTGGAAAGGTGGGGTTGGGGGAAGGTAGGTGGAGTGGTGATAGGTGGATGCAGGTAGAGGGTATTATGATTGGTCAGTGGGAATGATTGGAGTGGATAGGTGAGTAGGAAGGTGGACAGGTTAAAACCGGTCAGGGAGGCGAGGTGGAGGGATGGGGCTAGACATGGGATAAGGCTGGGGGTGGAGGGACTTTGAAGCTGGTGAAGTGAATGTTGAGTTAATTGGGCTGTAAGCTTCCCAGGCAAAATACAAGGTGTTGTTCCTCCAGTTTCTGTTTGGCCTCACTCTGACAATGGACAAGGCCAAGGATGGACATATCGCTGGGGGAGTGGGAGGAGGGAATCAAAGTGGATGGCAACCAGAAGGTCAGGTTGGTTAGTGCATGCAGAACACAGATACACTGCAAGCCAGTCCCCAAGTCTGTGTTTGATCTCCCCAATATAGAGGAGACCACATCGAGAGCAACAGATGCAGTAAATGAGATTAGATGCCTGTGAATCTCTGTCTGATCTGGAAGGATTGTTTAGGGCCTTGGATGGAGGTGAGATGGGAGGTGTAGGGCAGACATTGTACCTCTTGCGGTTGCAGGGAAAGGTACCGGATGTGATGGAGAAGTTGGTGGGGAGTGTAGAGTTGACGATGGATTCACAGAGTGAGCAGTCCCTGTGGAAAGCAGACAGAGATGGGGAAGGAAATATCTTTTTGGTGGTGGGGTCTGATTGTGGGTGGTGGAAATGTTGGAGAATGATGCATTGGATTCAGTAGTCTGTGGGGACTAAGGGGACTCTATCCTTATTGCTTTTGTGGGGAGGAGATTTGAGGGCAGAAGTGCAGGAGATGGACTAGATGGATGAGGGCAACCTTAATTACTGAGGAGGGGAAACTACGGTCCCTAAAGTAGGAGGATATCTGGGATAACCTGGAGTGGAATGCCTCATCCTGGAAGCAGATGCACTGATTCTTGCGGCACATCACTGGTCTCAGGCCTCCAGTCGGAAAAATAACCTTCTAGCACCACTCTCTATTTCTTACCTTCTAACCAATTTTGTACCCAATTGGCTAGCTCCTCCAGGATTCCATGTGATCTAAGCATGCTAACCAGTCTGCTATGCAGAACCTTGTCAAATGCCTTACTGAAGTCCATATAGACAACGTATACTGCTCTGCCTGCATCAATCCTCTTTGTTACCTCTTCAAAAAATTCAAACAAGTCAGTGAGATAGGATTATCCATGCACAAAGCCATGCTGACTATCTCTAATCAGTCTTTGCCTTTGCAAAATGCATGTAAATACTATCTCTCAGAATCCCCTCCAAAATTTACTCACTGCTGACGTCAGGCTCACCAGTTTATAGTTCTCTGGCTTTTCCCTACCACCTTTCTTCAGCAATGGCACCATATTAGCCACCCTCCAGTCTTCTGGCACCTCAGTCGTGGCTGTCAATGATACAACTATCTCAGCAAGGGCCTCAGCAGTCTCGTACCTAGCTATCCACAAAATTCTGGGATACTCCTGATCAGGTTTTTAGATTAGATTAGATTACAGTGTGGAAACAGGCCCTTCGGCCCAACAAGTCCACACTGACCCGCCGAAGCGAAACCCACCCATACCCCTACATTTACCCCTTACCTAACACTACGGGCAATTTAGTATGGCCAATTCACCTAACCTGCACATCTTTGGACTGTGGGAGGAAACCGGAGCACCCGGAGGAAACCCACGCAGACACGGGGAGAACGTGCAAACTCCACACAGTCAGTTGCCTGAGTCGGGAATTGAACCCGGGTCTCTGGCGCTGCGAGGCAGCAGTGCTAACCACTGTGCCACCATGCCGCCCACTGTCTTGGGGATTTATCCACATTTATGCATTGTAAGATCTCCAGTATCCTTCTCTTTTGTAATATGAACATTTTTCAAAATATGAAGTTGATGTGCTCGAAATTGTTGAAAACATTAAGATTGATAAGTCTCCAGGGCCAGACCAGATTTATCCTAGACTGCTCTGGGAAGCGAGAAAGAAGGTTGCTAAGCTGCTGGCGAGGATATTTGCCTCCTCACTCTCCACAGGAGTCATACCCCCAGATGAGTCATACCCCCAGAGGATTGGAAGGAGGTGAATGTTGTTCCTCTTTTCAAGAAGGGTAATAGGGAAATCCCTGGCAATTACAGACCAGTCAGTCTTACGTCTGTGGTCAGCAAAGGTTTGGAAAGAATTCTGATGAATAGGATCTATGACTATTTGGCAAAGCATAGTGTAATTAAAGGCAGTCAGCATGGCTATGTGAGGGGCAGACCATGCTTCACAAATCTTATTGAGTTCTTTGAGGAACTGTCAAGACAGGTCGACAAAGGTCGAGCAGTAGATGTGGTGTATATGGACTTCTTTGAGGAGAAATTGAGGTCTGCAGATGCTGGAGATCAGAGCTGAAAATGTGTTGCTGGAAAAGCGCAGCAGGTCAGGCAGCATCTAGGGAACAGGAGAATCGACGTTTCGGGCATAAGCCCTTCTTCAGGATTCCTGAAGAAGGGCTTATGCCCGAAACGTCGATTCTCCTGTTTCTTAGATGCTGCCTGACCTGCTGCGCTTTTCCAGCAACACATTTTCAGCTGTATATGGACTTCAGCAAGGCATTTGATAGGGTTCTTCATGGTAGGCTCATTCATAAAGTCAGGAAGTTTGGGATACAGGGAGATTTGGCTATCTGGATTCAGAATTGGCTGGCTGACAGAAGGCAGAGAGTGGTTGGAGATGGAAAGTATTCTGCCTGGAGGTCAGTGTTGAGTGGCGTCCCGAAGGGCTCTGTTCTTGGGCCTCTGCTCTTTGTAGTTTTTATAAATGACTTGAATGAGGAGGTTGAGGGGTTGGTTAGTAAATTTGCAGATGACACAAAGGTAGGAGGTGCCGTTGATAGTATAGAGGGCTACTGCAGGCTGCAGCGCAACATAGCCAGGATGCAGAGCTGGGCTGAGAAATGGCAGATGGAGTTCAACCTGGATAAATGCGAAGTGATACATTTTGGAAGGTCGAACTCGAATGCTGAATATAGGATTAAAGACAGGATTCTTGACAGTGTGGAGGAACAGAGTGTGCAAGTTCATAAATCCCTCAAAGCTGCCACCCAAATGGATAAGGTTGTTCAGAAAGCATATGGTGTTTTGGCTTTCATTAACAGGGGGATCGAGTTTAAGAGCCGCGAGGTTTTGCTACAGCTCTACAAATCATTGGTAAGACCACACTTGCAATATTGTGTCCAGTTCTGGTCTCCCGACTATAGGAAAGATACAGAGGCTTTGGAGAGGGTGCAAAGAAGGTTTACCAGGATGCTGCCTGGACTGGAGGCCTTGCCTTATGAAGAAAGGTTGAATAAACTCGGACTTTTCTCTCTGGAGAGAAGGAGGAAGAGAGGAGACCTGATCGAGGTATACAAAATAATGAGAGGAATAGATAGAGTCCATAACCAGAGATTGACTGGTACGAGAAGTCATAGTTTGAAGATATTAGAAGGAAGGTATAAAGGAGACATCAGAGGTAGGTTCTTTACGCAGAGAGTTGTGAATGCATAGAATGCATTGCCAGCTGTGGTGGTGGAAGCAGAGTCACTGGGGACATTTAAGTGACTGCCGGACATGCACATGGATAGCAGTGAATTGAGGGGTGCGTAGGTTAAGTTACTATATTTTACATTAGGATTAAATCTCGGCACAATATCGTGGGCCAAAGGGCCTGTTCTGTGTTGCACTTTTCTATATTCTATCACTAGTTATTTCCCCAAGTTCCCTAGCTTCCAAGTCCATAGTTGGAATTACTTTGTTCATAGGGCTTCTGCAGCTCATTAGTTGTTTGATTATTTCTGACCATTCTTTACTGGATGTGCTCTGCTACTAAAGCTCAAATAAACGATCCCAGACCCTTCTGTAGAAAATACACACTTATGGAAAATGGATCTCTAGAGTAGGTTTTCTCAATCTGATATCCACAGCATCCTCGTTTCAATGTGTCCACCAAAAACATGGACAAATGCAAGATCAATTCGGGAATCTGAGCTATTGGGAAAAGGAAAAAAAGTGAAGCTGAGGATTATCAGATCATCCATGATTTCATTGAAAGAGAGCATTCTCAATGGACTGAATGGCCTACTTCCGCTCCTACATCTTATGATCTTGTACTTAGTACTATTATGCAATAAACCATATTGTTAACGAAGAACAGTGCCACTTCTGTAAGGACACTTTCTCTGATATAATTTCTACTACTGATCATTTGATAGGTCCTTGACAAAGTATAGACAAAGGGAATTGATGATAGTGAACTATCTCAAAATACTCTTAATTTAAATCACACATTGGCAGAGTTGGCAGCTACCAGAAGGTGTCAGTTGCAATAATCAGGGTTACACTACAAGTATAATTCTCTCCGTGGCCATGTTATCTTTGCCATTCTGATTTCTCCATAGTTCCATCCTGTGGGTATAATTTCACTCCTCCCACCCCAAATTGAATTAGTATCAGCTGTTCTACTGGGAATTGTGCCCACTATCATATTTTTAACTTACATTTTAAAAAACATCTCTCTTAAAGTACTTTAAAATTGGAAGGATAATTATATGATGAATCTTTGCTTAGTTCAACTGTTAAGAAAGAATCTTAGCCCAAGAAATGGGAAAGATTAGAGGATAGCAGTCAAGATGTAAGCATAAAAAAATTAATTATGAACATACTTGCTTGAATGTATGAGTAATTTCTAAACAGAAAATGTGCTTGTATTGTTACAGAAGATCAGTAGAGTTTTTAAATAATAGGCTGGTGGGAGATGGCGAAGGAAAACTGTGAACCCCTGCTTTCGTCTGAGAATTGTTAACAAAGCTAGTGTTTCAAAATGTTAAACAAGTCTTTTGAGCAATTTCAAAAATCTGAGTGGGTGCAACCTTTCACATTCATAAGTGATGATTTTATTTGCATTTCTTTTAATATTTGAAGACAAACGTTTTCCATTTAAAGCAAAATTTTGGTTCAACTCTTAGCTGTTGAATTTAAGAAGTATTTCATTTCAGCTGTGAAGTCATTCCATCAACAAAAGGGAAACATTTGAATATCCTAAAAAATATTATTGTAATTACTTTGATATAAAAATCAAATTTCAATCAGCTTTCGAAAGCCGAAAAAATGGTAAGTCTTTTCAAGACATCATCTCGTGAGCGATCTACATTCTGCATGAAGCTGGTCGTATGCTAAAAAAAAACTGTACACGTGTAGACAGATGTGCATAAATCCAGATGCATGAATAGGAAACAAAAAAAAAGCCTCTCATCTGGCAGAGACAGACAAGGGAGGGAGGGGCATATTTTGCTGTAAGCAGCAGTGGTGTCAGGCTGGGCTGCAGGGGGAAATCTCTGGGACTGGCTGATGGGGCTCAAACTGGTACGAGGTTGGTGGATGATCACATGATAACAATCCAGTGGGCAGGAGCCTGGTTCAAACCCGCCATTTTCCTGGAACTCCTGATCCTTTTCGGCAGAGGAAGAAAGAGGATTTGAACCCTGGGTGGCGATAGCTGCCCAAGTGACCGCCGAGCCCGTAAATAAGAAAAAACTCAGAGCAGCCCGTCCCGACCGGGGCTTCTCCCTTCCCGGGTTTCCAGTTTACTTTTTGTTTTTGGTTGTGCGGTTTCTCTTTCCAACCTTTCTTTTTGGTCTGCCTGGCTGGGGTGGCTCCGTGAGAGGGATTTAAACCCCCTCTGTGCATGAATCTGCTGCTGGCGAGGAGGGAAGATGTCGGGACAGAGTATCACGGACCGTATTGCCGCGGCTCAGCACAGTGTCACCGGCTCGGCCGTCTCGAAGACCGTATGTAAAGCCACAACACACGAGATCATGGGCCCCAAGAAAAAGCACCTCGATTGTAAGCACTTCCTCACACAATCTCACAGAGGAAAACCAAAACGCGTCCCAACCCAGCCGCTGTTATTCCTGGTTCCTGTATTTAAATTTTAACCCCAACAGGATGAGATCGGAGTTAGCGTCGGGGGTCGTGTGTGTTATTAAGAGAAAGTATCTAGTTTTCAGGCGATACCAGGCCCCAGATAACGCCCTTGGCCTTGATTTTGTCCAGTAGACTCTGTGTATTGATTCATGCATTTTAATTATTTAGTTATTCCAGATTTTTAAAATGCAGTACATTTTGCTGGTAGGGACTTTGCGGTGGGAGGGGCAGGGGGTTAAATCTCAGCATTTACATTTTTGTGGTCGTCTTGTGATGTGGTCGCTGTGGTTACACATCTGAAAGCTACTATTGCAGACAGAAATTACAACTCACCTCATGTTGATGTTATAGTGAATCAGCATTTTTCTGTTTATTATTGCAATGATTTTTAAACAAGTGGCATATTTGTCAATTTTCTGATGATTGATACAACAGAGCAGATTTGTTTGCTTTTAAAGTGCCTGAGAACTTGTTAGTTTTTCATAAACTGAAGCATTGTGTAAGTGTCCCATTATTGGAAATATCTTGCTGTTTCTGAAAATCTGCCTCATGATATCGTATTTGCTTTTCTGAAAGATACAACATTTGGCACAGATGTGTTGCCTGAATCCAGTACAGAACTAATATTCTCCTTCATTTCCTTCAACATAATTTTTATTGCTAGTTCTGATGAGCAGTAAGAACACTTTTTAGTTATATTTCCTGAAATATGTTGAACAAATCTGAAAAAATTCTATTCCAATTCATTGGAAGTATTTAAAAAAAAATTATAAACTCAGCCTGGGAATTCAACCCAAGATGTTGCAATAAAACTGAGAACTAAACAACATTTTAAATTTTTAAAAACTTCGTCTTCTAGCTTCTAGCGATGGGCCCTTTGGGGACAGAAGTGACTAACAACTACGTTACCACTAGGGTTTCTATATCTAGTTTATTTTAGAAAATCTGTGCTATCCAGTAATTTTGAATGAATTTTTCCTTTTTAGTGTGATCAGAATGTTGCTTACTTGCTGGCTACAGTGGTCCAAGATTTTTTGAAAATTAAAATGTGCAAAATTTGATATCATGAGAGAAAATCAATTTAACAGCTTTTAGTCTTTTTTTTAAAAGACAGGTGACAGTTTTTGACAGCTGTTACAAATTAAATTCAGGTGCTGGGGACTTGTTTGCTTGTGTTCACATTCCTGTACAGCATTTCTTTGGAATATTGGCTTGCCTGGAGAATGCAAGTTTAATCTTATTTTTCCTCCAAGTAAAATATGGGGAAATGGTTTGAATCATTTCCAATTTATTAACCCCTTGGTAGCTCATCTGACTAGTATCCAAGTCTTAACAAGTGAGTGCCTTTATTCAGAGAATGGTACAAGCTAAAAGGTGTAACCTCACTGGTTTAAGTTAAAGATCACACAACACCAGGTTATAATCCAACTAGTTTATTTGGTAGCACTAGCTTTCGAAGAGTAGCTCCATCATCAGGTGGTTGTGAAGCAGGACCATAAGACACAGATCTTATCGTAGAAGATTACAGTCACATGCAGCTGAAATGCTATATTGAACAAATCTAGATAATTAAGTCTTTCATCTTTTAGAATGGGTTTGCTGGTTTCGGTTCTTTAATATGAAAATCCCAGAACTTCTTTTAAGTCATATTCTCAAAATAACTTAAGGTTTTATAACAAAAGGTGACATCTCGGCTCAGATAATGCCTTAAATCTTAGAGTCTGTTTGTATCCCAATCTTGAGTCAGGCTGGTTCTATTTCCAAAGTGGAATTTACAAAATGTTACATGAATTGACTGCTTGCAGGATCTGCATTTTCTTTGAGCAAAATGGAATGTATCACAAATATTCTGCAAATACAAATTCATGCCATAAGTTTGTGTGTGCGTGTGCAAGGGAGAGAGAGAGAGAGAGTGAGTGCATACATGTGAGAGTGTGTGTTTGAGTGTGCTGAGGTATAAGCCTGTGAGAGGGTGTGTGGGGGTGTGTGTGTGTGAGTGAGAGAGAATAGTGCAGTGGGGTTACCTGTAGTGTGACATGAACCCAGGGACCCATTTGATGCCATCCTCCTGGGTATCGAACTTGGCTGTCAGCCTCTGCTCGGCCGCTTTGCGTTGTTGCCAGTACCAGAGTCTGCCTTAGAGGATGGTCACCCGAAGGTTCGAGGCCGAATGTCCCTGACCACTGAAGTGTTCCCCGAATGGGAGGGAACACTCCTGCCTGGGGATTGTTGCGCAGTGTCCATTCATCTGTTATCATAGTGTCTGCTTGGTCTCGCCAATGTACCATGCCTCAGGGTATCCTAGCCTCCAGCATAGCTGACAGACAACGCAGGCAGAGTCACATATGTATCTGCCACATAAATGGTGGGTGATGTCCCACATGTAATGGTGATATCAATGTCGACACTCTAGCACATTTTGCAGAGGTTGCCATGACAGGGTTGTATGGTGTTGTGGTTGATATTGTCCTGAAGGCAGGGCAGTTTGCTGTGAACAATGATCTGTTTAAAGTTTGGTGGTTGTTTAAAATTGAGAAGTGGAGGTGTGGGCAAAGTCTTGGCAAGGTGCTCATCCTCATTGATAATAACACACTTTTATCATGTTACACAACAGGTGACCCCACTACACTATACACTTTCATGGATACACACTAGCACGCACAAATGCACATTCTTACATACTCACTCCCTCATGCAGACTCTCTCTCATACACAAGCTCTCTCTCATACGTATGGACATACACCCCTCACACACTCTCCCACGCATGCACCCTCTCACAGGCTTATACACTGTCACACTCACGCACACACTTTACCAAGCTTGCACGCATGCAAACACATACTCACACTCATATGCAAGCACTCGCTTTGTGTCTCTCTCTCTCTCTCTCTCTCTCTCCTGCACGCACGTACAAATTTGAGATGAATTTGTGTTTGCAGATAAATTTAATTTTGCTCAAAAAATGCAAAACCAGCAAGCAATCAATGCTGGCAGTCAATCCTTGTAATATTTTGTTAGATCCACTTTGGAAATAGAACCAGTCTGACTCAAGATTGGGATACAGACAGACTCTCATCTCACACCTTTAATGCATTATCTTGAGCTGAGATATCACCTTTAGTTATAAAAGGCTAAGTTATTTTGAGAATGTGACTTAAAAGAAGTTCTGGGATTTGCATATTAAAGAACAGCAACCAGCAAACCCATTCTAAAAGATGAAAGACTTAGTTATCTAGGTTTGTTTAATGTATCATTGCAATCTTTTGCTATAAATTGTTTTATGGTTCTGCTTCACAACCACCTGATGAAGAAGCAGCGCTTCGAAAGCCAGTGCTTCCAAATAAACCTGGTGTTGTGATTTCTAACTTTGTCCATCCCAGTCCCACACCAGCTCCTCCAAATCCTCACTGGTTTAGTAATTGATCTTCAGTTTGAAGCCCTGAAATTCTTTATTCATTTATTAATTTAGAATATGAAAGCATTTGCCAGTTTCGATCATAAAAATAACCAGCTCAATTTTAAGTCTACTAATCTGACATTGTTAGGGTTTGAATTGTATTGTCATGCTTGCTGATGGAGAATAGTTTTCAATGCATTTGAATGTGAAGCTAGCAAGAGTGTTAAAGCTGAGCTGAGAGAAATTCTGTAGCGGTTAGCTCATAAATCTTGATTTTCACTTTGTGTATACTAGTGAGGAGTTTGAAAAATGCCTGTTTCCAAAGTACTTTGAGTCGTAGAGATGTACAGCATGAAAACAGACGCTTTGGTCCAACTTGTCCATCCAGACCAGGTATCCTAAATTAATCCAGTCCCATTTGCCAGCATTTGGTCCCCCATTATTATCCCCATCCATTTGCCTTTTAAATGTTGTAATTGTACCAGCCTTCTCCACTTCTTCTGCAGGTCATTCCATACACACCATCCTCTGCATGTCCCTTTTTTAAAATCTTTTCCCTCTTACCTTAAACCAATGCCCTCTCGTTTTGGGCTCCTTACCCTGGGAAACAGACCCTGACTATCCACCATATCCATGCCCCTCATGATTTATAAACTTCTACAAGGTCACATCTCCGTCTCCAACACTCCAGTGGAAAATAGCCCCAGCCTATTCAGCTTTTCCCCATACCTCAAATCCTCCGACCATGGCAACATCCTAATGAATCTTTTCTGAACCATTTTGAAGTTTCACAACCTCTTTCTGATAGCAGGGAGATCAGAATTGAATGCAAGATTCTAAAAGTGGCCTTACTGATGTCCTGTATGGCGGCAATGACATCCTAACTCTTATATTCAGTGCACTAACCAATAAAGGCAAGCATAAGAGCAAGTTCAGTCCAGCTGAGTGAGATGATTAGCATTAGACGAACAGGAAATGAGTGTTTCAGAAACTTCATTGTGTTGTGGAGAGTAAAATCAATCATCCTCCTTCCTGATTGCTGTCCAGTGACCTGTTTTGAAAATCCACCATGTGAGTATTGGCTAAGGATAGGGCTCTGATGCAATACCTTCAAAGTTCAGGTAAGTTGTCGACTCCAGTTGTGGCCAATGAGATGAGCTCCAACTGTACCTGTAAGAAAGGATCAAAGCATTTGTTGCAAATGGTAGGAAATAGGTTACAAAACTTGGCCATTTTACTGGTCTTAGGAATGAAAATAATTCTTGCTTATAACT
The DNA here is from genome assembly GCF_004010195.1 of Chiloscyllium plagiosum. Classification (NCBI taxonomy): domain Eukaryota; kingdom Metazoa; phylum Chordata; class Chondrichthyes; order Orectolobiformes; family Hemiscylliidae; genus Chiloscyllium; species Chiloscyllium plagiosum. The sequence goes on from NC_057715.1 coordinate 56,607,122, forward strand.
AAACATTAAACTTTGGGGTGAGTAGTAAACACTGAAATCTTTGTAGCATTCTTCAATGAACCTCTTTTTACCTTCAGCTTTGTGTTTCTTAGCTCCTCAGTCTGTAATGCAAAGAAATGACTTTATGTAAACTGATTCTATTTCTACGCTTCTCAACTTTTCTATATAACTGTAATCTGAGTCGATGGGTCTGAATATCGCCTGCATATTCTGATCCAATTATTGTCATCCAATTTCACCAAAAAAACATTCTTCTGGCTTCCCAGGTGCAGATTTAGCGTCTAGATAACTGTGGTGTGAACTGTGAGAGTTAACTTGTATCAAAAATATTGTTGCATTTATAATTGGTGAAAGTGTAAATTATTTCTGTGTTCAAAATGTCCGATCTGATGTGTCAATTCACCCAACTTGGTATCAATAGTTATGATGGCAGCAGGATTTAGCAGGCAGTTGCAGCCTCAAAGATTTGCAAAATGTCAATGAAGTTTACAATTTGGCAATTTTGGTTTAAAAAGAGATCCTGTTATTAAATCTTCGGTAAGATTGTTTTCTGTAGTCATTTAAAAGTTTCGCAACCTCTGAATTTTATTTGGAATTCTGTGGCATTTTAATTAGTAAATGATGTGATTAATGCACACATTTGAAAGAATTGTTGCACAATGTTACTACACTGGAACAGTTCCAAGTTGGATGCCATCGTTAAGGTTTTCAGATATCATACTCTAGAAAAACAAATCAAGTAATTGATAAATAGCCCAACAAGCTTATTTGGAAGCAGTAGCTTTTGGAACTTGCTCCTTTAGGTGGTTGTGGCGCCTAAGATCGTAGGACACAGAATTTATAGCAAAGGTTTACAGTGTGATGTAACTGAAATTATTATATATTGAAAAAGACCTAGATTGTTTAAGTCACTCATCTTTTAGAATGACCATGTTAGTTTCAGTTAAGATAAGTATCTGACCCTTGAGCTGAAATAACTGTATAATCTTGCACAGTTCTTAAAAAAAAAAAACTTGGTCGGCAATTGGAGAACAACTCTTTTGTGAATAGAAATTTAATATCTTCCAGTTCTTGTGTATTCATGTTGATTAAATATTAATTATGATATGACCAATATTTGATCTCAACCTATTGTAATTAGCATACAATAATATGGTCAGTATCTTTGTTATTGGTATAACTGACACCAACAAGTTCACAAATTACTTGGCTCTTGTTCTTATACAATTTTACACATTGCTATCCAAAAGTTGTTCTTTGTCCAAAATAAGTTTCAATGTTACTTGTGATATTATGTATTGCTTAACTGTTTGTGCAACTTGTATTTCTGTGGTGCTAATTCATGGCTAAAGACGTTATCTCCCTCTGTAGTCTTGCTTTGTGTTTCTTTTCTTTGTTTGTCTCTGTGTCTAGTGCTCTGTTATCTCCCTAGCTACTCCAACAAGTTTGAGAACTTTATAGTTTTGATGTGTCATTTAAGAACTGAATTAATTTTAATCATTTTGAAATTTTGCTTACTGATAGTAGTATCTCACTTATTGCTTCTCAAGGCATATTTAAAATGCATTGTTAATATTTATCGGAAGATGGTTTGTTGAAGAAAATCTATAAAGATTAATTTTGTCTATTTCAAAGAATATTTTTTAAAAATCAATTCAATAACTGGAAGTCTTTTCAAAAAAAAGTAATACAGTTGTATATTACATTTTTTTATATAGGCTATTTATGAAATCGCTAGAAGAAGTGATAGTAACTGTGCTTATTGCCTTATAATTCGGAGATGCCGGTGTTGGACTGGGGTGTACAAAGTTAAAAATCACACAACACCAGGTTATAGTCCAACAGGTTTAATTGGAAGTACACTAGCTTTCAGAGCGTCGCTCCGAAAGCTAGTGTGCTTCCAATTAAACCTGTTGGACTATAACCTGGTAATGCCTTTATAGTTTGAGAAAGAAGAAAACAATGCCAGAGTTGCCACCTGATAAAGATGGTATCTTGTAATGAGATGTTTTGAGACCATACCTTTAAAGTAAACCAATGAGTGACACACTTTGTATTCAGTGCACAGTTGCATGATTTGGATTTATTCAGAAATTGAATGCATTAATTTGATTCTGAAGATTGATTAAAACATCACTCCAGCATACAATCTGAATTGACACCAGTAAAGTGCTGAATCATCAGAAGTTCAATTTTTCAGATGAAGGGTTAAACTGATGCCCAACCTGCCAGATGGGGTCCTTCAGTAATTACAGTTAGAGTTCTGTTGGTCATGTGGCCTCAACTAATATCAAATGGACTTGACTGGCCAGTCATTTATCTAAATTTGCTTTTTTATGTGATTTGTGCTGTGCTTGACCCCATAACATAACTCTCATTCATAAAGTGATGTCTGTGCATCACTTGAAAGCACATGACCAGTTTGTTAGGCTCTAGGAAAGTCACATGAATGAGATTTTAAAAAAAATCCATTTTCCATTTCCTGCTATTAAATGGTACTTTTAGTTAGCGTTGGTGGAGAGGGTCTTTTGGGACTAGCAAACGTTTTGTTGCCATTGTGTATTCCATTTGATTCTTACAAATTGCATCTTCCAACCTGAGCAACATTTATTTTGTTTTTGATTGGTAGCCTTAATTGTGTCTTGCTATCACCAACTCAGAATAGCTATCACTTTCACGTCTTTCCCTTCCCACCCATCCTACCAGCCACACAGCACTTAATTTAGTTTAAATAATTAAATTCTGTAGGACTGGAAAGGACAGAGGACAAAATGGTAAGAAAATTTTTGCTTATTCTCGATTTTAATGCAGTTCTTTGAACCAACTGGTAGTAGAAGAGGCAACTTGTACTTTCTTTACAAGGTTGTCTTTGATTGCTTAGTTAAACAAAGTGATAAAATGTTCTGGTAGGTGAAGTCAGGAGTGTTACTGAACACTGGTAAATTATCAGGGAAGATTGAAGCTTAGTCATGGGTGGATCTATGAGGTTACTAAGTTTTATCTTGGAGGAAGACAGAAAAATAGAGAATGGCAAAGGAATAGGTCTAGATGACAAAGAAGAATTGATGATTCAGAAAATGTCTTTTTCTTGTTACTTTCTTATCTTCTGTTCCATGCCTGTATTCCCTGTTCTCCTCTGATTTGTTTCAGTGCTCATCTGAATCTAGGATTTAGGGTGTGTTTTAGGAACAAATAGTTTTCCTCTGATTTTTTTTTTCATTAACACAAATATATGTATGAGAGAAAAACTCTACATAGATGTTAGTAACATTTCATTTGGCCTCTCTGACCCTCTGCTCCATGAACAGTCTGCTGTTCAGCTGTGAATGATTTCAACTTAGCTTTGACAAGACCAAAGCATCCTATTGAGTTTGAAGCTAATATATGTTACTATGACTTATATAATTTAAAATAACTTATACATTTTTGTGTTGCTAGAAGCAGCATGTCACCCAATGCCTTGCACCATGAAATCATAATTATTCATAACATGGGGTCAGCCTGTTACATTTTCACAAGCCAAGCAGAAGTCTGAAATTTGTTTTCAATTGCAAATGTGTCATGCTGTTATTAAGGCTGGTCAGTGTAGTTCCTCAAGAATACTTTGAGATTTGCTATGTTGTCCCCTCCCCTCCCCTCCCCTCCCCTCCCCGTAATTGAAGCAAAATGTTTAGTGACACAGCATAGTTTTACCTCCTTCATTTTTATTCTGGTCCCTGGAGGGAGAGAGACAGTGATTGTCCATGTTCTCAGTCTTCCCTGGAAGAGCAGTTTCTCAATGAACTATATAGTCATTTTACAGGGAGGAGCATCCACATAAGGCAACATACATATTAGTTGGGTGACTGTTACAATCAATGAGTATCAATAGCAGAGACCAAGCCCTTTGCTGTGAAACAATGAATGTTCTTAACCTTGTTAACTGGGTTCACATAATGGATACTTTTTCCCCTTGTTAACTGACGTTGCATACTGAATGCTACCACCTCATGTTAAATGGCTGTACATAATGACTGCTTTTCCATCTTCTTAATCCATTACCCTTGCCTCTAGCACCCCCTTGTTAACTGCAAGTTGTTATCTGATCTGGATTATGCTCAGCTGAACCTCTTGTTTCACAAAACTCAAAGCTCAACTCTTTCCCTGCCTACTTATACCCTATACACATTCTCATTCCCTCATTTTATCATTTCATGAGGGAATGAGATCATAAAATGAGGCACTACCAGCTTTCATAAGACTCTGACAGCCAGTATTTAAGCAAGTTAATGACACACAGCATACAATGATTGATTATAACAACAAAAATTACAAGTCCGTTACAGTAATTAGAGTTTGAAGAGCTGTCCTATGTAGGGAAAAAAATCCACTAGTTAAGTTCTTAAATCCACAGTCCTTAGAGACCAATCCATTCCCCCCCCACCCCCCACCCCTGCAAACATTGAGTGGAAATGAGCCAGTTCTCCAAAATCTCCTTTAGTAAAGTCCAACCTGAAAACAAAATTCAGTCTGTTTTTGTATCACACCTTTGAGAAATCTGATTTCTTGGATAAGGCAGTTGAATGCTTCACAAAACCGAGGAGACTTTGGTCCTTGCAAACATGCTTCAGATGGAGGATACTAGCCCACCTGTGTGTGTAATGCAGCAGCAGGCTAGGTGAATACAGCATTCTTTGCTGCTTCTCCTGCTCTGCTTTTAAATGTAACAAAACCAACTGGGTGGTTTAATGTCCGTAGGAAGGTCGCTGACAAAAAGCAGACCGTTTTCCTCTTCTTTGTTAGTTTCTTCATTTTTCATGCTCATTGATTGGGGCATTGATTGGATCAGGTTGCGGAGGGGTGGACGATGGTCTGAAGGTGTGCTTTACCTGTGAATGGAGAAACTCTAGAGATGATGTTAGCTGCTGGTAGTATCTTTGCATTTCCTCTCTCATTGCTTCGTTGCCAAGGTGGTTATCAGGTATGAAGACAATCGTACATTTAACTACACTAAATTGTGTTTGCCTATTTGAACATTCTTTGAATTGTTGAAGTCTGTTACTCTGTTCGCTATTTATGACATTATCAAGTTATATACAATCCATATACTTCTAAATTGTACTGTCTAAACAATCAGTCAATTATAAACACAAATGAATGGTCCTAAAATCAAACCTTCAGGTACCCCATTCAGTTATTCAAAAATTATTTTCGTTTGACAAATTGATACTTGGCTAATTTGAAAGCTGTCAGAATAAGTATCTCAAAAGTCTGGAACAACAAGAAAACAAAATGTTTCCTGTGCTTTTGCCATTGAAGAGGCAGTTTCAGTTCAGATTTAAATATCAAATATTTGTGGGAAATAAATGCAGAATATTTAAAAAACACAATTTCTCCAAATGAAACTTCCCAAATAATACAGTTGGAATTACAGTGGCAACTTTGGTAGCGATCAACATCCTTAGAATTTGCAATATAAAGGAGGCCAATGAAGTCTTAACAATAATTAACAGAATTTAAACAGCTCAGCCTCAAGTTCTAATACTCTCTAAAATGTTAACAAAACATCAAACTTAAAATGCACTCTTCTTTTTATGAACACTGTGCTTTAAAAACAGGTGCAAAGATATTTTAATACAATACTCTCATCTGGCTAAAGCATGACCACTGACCTCACTACTTTTTCTTAATCAGGCATTATAGAATTTCAAACAAATCAGTGACTCAATGTGCTCAATCAATTTGTTTTAAGGTAACAAGTTTGATAATATTAAAAAGGACATAACATCGTACAATTTCAATGTTAAAAACAAAATCTGCCCTGTTACATAGCCCATAAAACAAATTGAATTGAGGTCTTGATTCAAACAAGGCAAAACAGTTACTTAAAAGGATTTTCTGAACCAGTATTTTAACAAACCAAATTTTTAAATATCAAGCACTCTCAGCACGGACAATTTACATTGAAACTTTTCTTTTTCAACCCCAGTATTAGTACAACCTTAATTTCAGTGTTTCTCATTTTTATTTTTGTCATCGTTTCACTGAAATTGCACTTATAAAAAGAGAGCCCTCGCAGTGGACTACATGGTAATGCAGTCCAAGCCACACTGTTTCCCCCAGAACAAAGACGCTCAGAGCCTCAAATTTTACCACTAGCGGACTTTAAGTCCTTGCTCACTTTACTCCTCATGGGGGCTCGAATCCCAGCACAGTGCGGAGGACTTGAACCTCAAATCAACCCAATCAATAGACTCTAACCCCAGTACCGTGCAGAGGACTCTAACATCAATCACACCCCCAATACAGTGCAGAGGACTGGAACTTCTGCCTGCCAGTGCACTTGCGAAGCTGTGTCTCTCGACCGAACTAATTATCGTTCGAGGAATCCGTAGAATAGAGAATGACTAAGCGAGGGGGCTGTCTCCAGCACACAGGAATATCGAGAGAGACCAAGGTTTTAAAATCTTACCTTGTGGGCCCATCTGTCTTGAGACGCCAATGTTCTTAGCGGCTGCTAAAGCTGTCCAATCGTAACTATTCATTTCAATCCTGCTAACTATGCCAATATTATTGTCCCATTTCCCCGCCCCCAGTCAAAATAAACACTCAAAGACACAGTATAGGTTTACCTCCTTCATCTTTATTCCGGGCCCTGGAGGGAGAGAGAATGATCGCCCATGTGCACAGAGACATGCGTTCTTGGTCTTCTCTGCAAGAGCAATTTCTCAATGAACGATATAGTCATTTTACAGGGAGGAGCATCCAGATAAGGCAACATACATATTAGTTGGGTGACTGTTACACTCAGTGAGTATCAACAGTAAAGATCACGCTGTCTGCTGTTATGCAATCAATGTTCTTAACATTGTTAACTGAATTCATACAATCGATACCTTTCACCTTGTTAACTGACATCACGTACTGAATGCTACCTCATCTTGTTAAATGGCTCTACATAATGACTGCTTTTCCACTTTGTTAACCACCCTTGCCACCAGCACCCCATTGTTAACTGTAAATTCTTATCTGAGTAATGCTCAGTTGAACCTCTTGTTTCACAAAACTCAGAACTTAACTCTTTCTCTGCCTGCTTATACTCTGTACCTATTCTTAGCTGCTTTAGGCATTGTTTTATTCCAGGAACAAACCATCACTTGCAGTAGTAACTTGCTGTTCTGAGCAAGTTGGGAAGTGAGTGGAACTCTTGGCTCAGCCTTCTGTAATTGACAAGATCATTCAGATGCAGAAGTGTCATGCTTTTGAACAATTTTCACAGCCCACAAGAAGTCTTTGGGTAGAGAGCAATCTGTGAGAGTTTTGCAACCAGTAGCTAGCTATTTGTGAGTCCCGATTTATTACTATAAGTATAAGCTAGGAAATTGATGGTGGCTTCAGGAAGTTAAAGATACCTTAGGTGGGTGGTAAAATCCTTTTACCTCAGAATAGTGAAGTTAGAGAAGCCTGTAGTTAAAGGGCTTTCTGTTTCCAAGGCCATGTTAAGAAATGACTGTGGGGAAAGGGAAATATGTACCTTGTGTACTGTTTATTTATTTGTCTCTGAAGGAAAATACTTATTGTTCCAAATATTTATTCAGTTTACCATTTGAACAGTGGGGAGAATTTGCTTGGCAGTGTATAACATGCATGCTAGCAATCTCTATTCCTTTTACTGTAGCTTGACCGTGACTTTTTCTTGGCCTGTCATTATTTATTTAGAAAATTGTGCTTTCTCCCTGAACTCTGTCCTCCGTGTTTTTAATGGCACCCATTTCACTAATGTGAAAATATCCTTGCCGTTTGGCTTCTATTTTCTGCATTGTTGTGCAATTTGTAGCTGTCTTGGTGCAAAACTCCAAAAGCCACTTTTTTGCTATTTAACTCTCCTTGGGAGAAATGTAGTTCTGGCCCATATCTTTCTCTATCTTGTAATCCTCTCTGTATGAGCACCTTGAGAAACTAACGCCTTGACCAAGCTTTAGGTCATCTGTTCTAATATGTCCTCCTTTGTTTAGATGTTTCTTTCTGTCTGGTTACAATCTTGATAAATTTGGAATGCTTGTTCTTAAAAACATTAGAGAAAATGAATGTTGCCCTCGATATCTGCTCATATTTCTCAATTTGTTTTGTTATTTCATCACAATTTTTCTGGATTACACCTGCATATACTCAAAATACTCCCTCCTCATGAAATTTGGTTTTTCATTGTTGTTAACTTTATCACTAACAACATCACTTTGTTTGTTTGGGTTGTATCATATGTTTGTGAGTGGGTTTTTTAATTCATTACTTCACTTGCAAAATGTCACCCGCTGGTTGAATCTTTAACATTCTGAAGCCACTCATTAATTTTCCAGCTTACATTCACAATAATAATTGGGCTTGTAATTCTGGAGAAGGGGTTAAAACCTTGCTGGGAGCTTAAGTGCCTGTTCATTTTTTTCCAAAAATATCCTTATTTGCAAATTTGTATACATACACCGGTCCTGTTTAGTCATTGCATAGCAAAAAAAAACATTGCAACTACTGCAAATGTAAGATCCAAAGGCCAGAGGTACTACATACTTATGCAGGGCACTGTACATTCGTGACAATGAGAGAGTCTGACAACTGAATGGACCACCATTGTACTTTGGCAGAAAGATCTTAATAGGTGGTCGTTCCTCACTGTACCTTGGTGGCATCTGTTTAAGCTTTTGCTGCACACTTCAACATGTGGTCCTAGATCTTGGCATGTGCCTGTCTGCAACACCTTGAGGTCAGCTCTTTGCACTGAATGACCAATAAGTTTCAGGCAGTCCCAAGTGCACCTTTCACTGAGTTGATGGTCTTCCAAGCATAGTCAGTGTTTGTCTTGAAGTGCATCCCTGGGAGCAGCCTGCAGAGCACAGAGTTCTGTCATTGGAGCTGTTTGGGATGAATCTTGACAAAAAAAACTACTGAATCTTTTTCCAGACCTTCTTTGCATAGACATATTCCAGAGATTTGTGACAATCTTTTCCCCACTGCAGCTGCATAATGTTACGGAGGGAGCCTGGGTGTACGTGAAAGATCTCTTGGGTAGTAACCCTCTCACTACCAGCCAAGCGACGTCCTGGTGGAAAGTTTCGGTGATGAGGCATTCTGTCAAATGAGTTTGACAGACTCTTTAGGAATCCACCTAAAAGCATCAGCCCTCTCCTTTCCAGCAGAGTCTCAGATCCTATATGCTGACCATGTTTGATGGACTTGTGGTTAAAGGTATTTTTCTTTACAAATTTTTGCATGAGGCACAGGTGATATGGGACTGCTCAACTCCTTGGCGATGAGGCCAAGTCCATCCTTTGTAACACCGGGGACAGCTAGGACATCCTTATGTACTGATACTTGTGTACTGAGGATCTGTGCACAGCTTGATGCAGCCACACGCAAACAGGTCGGCATCAGGATAAGGGTGGTGTTGGACAGGCTGCCCCTCGGACTAGAGCCTTGAACATGTGGGGGCATGACCCTTTGAACGCAGTACATCTTTGACCTCTGCAAGTGGAAGATGACTTGGGTAACTGCAATGGTGCAAACCTATGCCACATACATCAACTTGGAGAGACCTCGCCTGAGTAGGTGTTTATCTATGATGGAGAGGGAGTGGTGCTCCCATCTGTCCAGTTTCTGTCTCACCACTGACACCCTCCTTCGACTGACTGAACTGGTCCCCACCCTGAACAACTTCTCTTTCCAATCCTCCCACTTCCTCCAAACCAAAGGAGTAGCCATGGGCACCCGCATGGGCCCCAGCTATGCCTTCCTCTTCGTAGGATATGTGGAACAGTCCATCTTCTGCAGCTACACTGGCACCACCCCCACCTTTTCCTCCGCTACATCGATGACTGTATCGGCGCAGCCTCGTGTTCCCACAAGGAGGTTGAACAGTTCATCCACTTTACCAACACCTTCCACCCCGACCTCAAATTCACCTGGACCGTCTCAGACTCCTCCCTCCCCTTCCTAGACCTTTCCATTACTATCTCGGGCGACCGAATCAACACGGACATTTACTATGAACCGACCGACTCCCACAGCTACCGAGACTACACCACCTCCTCCCACCCTGCCCCCTGTAAAAACGCCATCCCATATTCCCAATTCCTT
>NC_057715.1:56617947-56650233 GCF_004010195.1 Chiloscyllium plagiosum
TTGACCTCCTTCCACCTATCGCATTTCCAATGCCCCTCCCCCAAGTCCCTCCTCCCTACCTTTTATCTTAGCCTGCTGGACACACTTTCCTCATTCCTGAAGAAGGGCTTATGCCCGAAACATCGATTCTCCTGCTCCTTGGATGCTGCCTGACCTGCTGCGCTTTTCCAGCAACACATATTTTCAGCAGTTTCTGTCTCACCTTGGTAACACACTTCTCCCAAGTTTAGTGCATGCTCTGGCCCCTCTGAACCATATATGCAGCACCTTCAAATAATTTGTCCTGATGTAAAAGTGATAAAGGATTCATCAGCCCAGTTCCCAAAGAACATGGCCTTGCTGTTGTCTTGATTTACCTTGGCACCCAAGGACAGTTTGACCTGGTCACAGATGCTCATGAATCTGTGCACTGACAGGAGATTTGAGCAGAAGATTATGTCATCAACCATGCACAGGGAGGCTTTGACTTGCAGATCTGTGTTGCCTGGAATAGTCACTCCTCTCAGGCGCAGAATCTTTTGCTGAATCCATCAGAAGGTTGCGTGTAACATGTAAACAAAACGAGAGAGTGGGCAACCCTGTCTGACTCCAGATCTGATTGGGAAGTGTTCTGATTTCCACCCATTGATTGAGACTGCAATACTGACGGTGTAGAACACTGTAATCCAATTACGGATTCCCTCCTCTGAGCCCATCTTGTCCCATGTATCAGTATATGATATCATGTCAAAGGCTTTCTCCTGGTCTAGGTTGATGAGGCAGGTGTCCACCTTCCTATCCCAGTACATAGGTGATCATAACCCTGAGGAGTGCAAGGCTCTGAGATCTTCTGCTCCGTACGGCACAGGTTTGGTCAGTATGATCCATGATCCCAGTGAATCATGGTCTGGTTGGCGATGACCTTCAGATTTTATAATCCACATTCAACAATGAAATTGGTTGCTAATTTCCTCCTCCCTCTCTTCTGTTTGCAAGGAGAAAATGATAACTGTCTTCTTTCTTCATGGATTCACCCATGCAACTGGCCAGAAGCATACAATCATCCATTTCCAGCAAGACATGGCCAGTCAAGTTCTACTGGTGCAGTTGGCATTTTTTATTTCAAAAATATACTTTATTCATAAAGTCTTTGTGTATATATACATTGTCAGAAAAGCAGTTAGGTTCTGTTCAGTTGCATATCAAGTAACTAACCAAAATATTGGACTTTGACTCTATCCAAAAAAATGGAGGACCTCTCTTAGACATACAATACCCCACTGATACATTTGGCATTATCTTATCTACACATTAAAGCTCTGGATTTCTTGTATTTTTCACAAGGCTTTCACAATGTGTGAACAACATCAGTTTACTGTTGAGCATTTGTAACTGCAAGATTGCTGGAACAACTGTAATGTTTTATGCAACAGATTTCCTGTTATTTAAATCTCTTCCTATTCAAATATTAATTCCTGCTTAATCTATCAGCCTAAATATTCATCAGCTGTTTCATGACAGTGATTGATTTAACCTTGGCTACATCTGATTGGCTGTGTGATCTTCTGTATAGTCATCTGCATAATGAGGTGATCCAAAATTAACAAATGAAGCTATTCCAATAAGTGTTGATATTAAAAGCTTTAAAAACAGCTTGAATATCCCAACTATTCATAGTGTTGTACTTTTGAACTTGTAAAAATCTGTTTGATCCTAATTGGGCAGAACTCGGGCTAGCAATACCTGCCTACGACAGGATAATGTTTGGAGGAATAAATGCAAAAAAATGCCACTTTCTGTTTACTGCAAACAATGCTGTTTATATACATTTTCAAAAAAAACTACTATCCCAAGGAGAAAATGATAACTGTCTTCTTTCTTCAGATACTAGTGGACCTGCTGTGCATTGCAAACATTTAAAAAGGCAAAAATGAGCAGAAGGTTTTTCACTTATTCACTTAAAATTATACTGCTAAAAAAATTTTGCCTCTTTTCTGAAGGGCCAGGGTGGTAGTGGTGACATATCCAATCTTCAGGTAAGAAAACCTGCTGAAAGTAGATTTGTTGAGCAAATATTTTATTGACTGAACACAATTGTTGCTGCAGGAGTTGAGATGTAGTAACTGGTCTTTCTGGTTAGAATGTGTTATGTGAAGGTGATTGCAGTAGCACAAGAATGTAGTGAAGTCACCATTTCAGAAACTCTTTTCAAAGGTCAAGGAGAAGTGGGTTGAGTTACATCCAGAGTTAAATTCCCTTAAATCGATATTTGATCAGGATTCTAACATCATTCCACTTGTGCAAGTATTAAGGTGAATGGAGAAACCCTTTGCAGCTCTTAGTGATGTCATTAAAATGTTTAAATCTGTATATCAATTTATTGACCTGTCAGAAACTTGCCATGGTGAAACTTGGCTGTGTAACTGTCTGTGTTAATTCACTGCAAGTGACAGAATGGGAAGCCTATTGATCAGTTAAATTGGGGAGCTCTGTATTAGCCATTTCGTAGACTGATGCTGTTCCTTCAAATGCTACCACTGCAGGTCATGATACCTGCCAGATTTCCTTCCATAATGTATTAGTTTCTAGTATTCTTCAAGGTGCCTGTCACTGAATAACCACCTCTTGCTCCCCTTTCCAGATTTTTATCTCCTTTGCAAGAAGAGAGATCTGATAGAAATAACATGTGTATGTGTGTGTGTGCGCATAGGTCGAAAAAAGTACATTTTTGGAGAGTCATTGAGACATCGCACCCCAGAGGGGAAGGGGATGAGACTCAATGTTGATTGTTGTGCTTTGACAGAGGTATAAGCGAAGCTGCAAATGTGTGTTTTGGAAGAATGCTGTGTAAGAGAATGGTGACTACAATGGAGTGTGGGGATCGACACCTGGAAATGTTTCTGCCCTCCTGAGGTTCTAGAACATGTTTGGGTACAGTCTCCAGATTAATTACTGCATCTATTGCTCACTTTGTCAGCCACTACCATTCGCATCTCTGGAGTGGACATGTTGTCTGTTTTCTTCAGTGCTTGGCAAACATCATCTTGTTGCAGTCTCTCAGATTCTAAAGCCCCCAGATAAGAGTGAGTGTCTCAGTGAGTAGCCTTCCCAGGTCTCATTTCTGTGGTGCTACAGCTTCTTCAGTACATTTACAGTTGAGATTCTCTGATCCCTTCTGCAATCACTCTTTAATTAGATTTTTCCTCCTTGGCATATGTACCACTGTCTTTTTCTTTACCTCTGTGGCCAATGAATCTGGAAGTGGGATGAACTGAGCTACAATCTTATCAATAGATACAATAAAGCCTGTTGGGCTTTGTTCTTGACTTGATTTTAATGAATCTTTGAATCATAAGCTTCTAATTCTTGAAGATTTCACCCTTGGATTTTACTGAAGTGCTCTTTCTACCTTTTTCCAAATATACAAAGTCATAAATTACACAACACTAGTTATAGTCCAACAGGTTTATTTGGAAGCACTAGCTTTCAGAGCACCGCTCCTTCAGGTGGTTGTTTAGTAGGACCATAAGACCCAGCTTTTATAGCAAACGATTACAGTATCATGCAAGTAAAATGAAATATTTAACAAACCTTGATTGTTAAGTCTTTCATCTTTTAGAATGGGTTACATGTTTCAGGTCATTAATATGTAAATCCCAGAACTACTTTAAAGTTGCATTCTCAAGATAACTTAAGGTTATTAAAAGGTAACATTCCAGCTCAGAGAATGCATAAAGATATGAGGTCAGAGTCTGCCTGTATCCCAATCTTGACTCAGACTGTTGTATTTCCAAAGTGGAATTTACAAAATTAGTGCTGTCTAACGAAGCTGTCCATCAGATTATGCATTTTTTTTTTAAAAGCCAGCACTGGTACAAATAAAATGAGTTAACTGAAGTCACATAATTACTGATGATTTAATTTCCAATTTCATATAAAATGGTCATGATTTCAAAATCTTCTGCCACAGATGTGATGGTTTCTTTTGGGTTTTTTAAGAAAAAAATCATGGATGTGGACGTTGCAGTCTAGGCCAGCATTTTTGCTGTTGAGAAGGTGATGGTGAACTGTTTTGCTCTCCCTTGGTTTTGCATACACCTGCATTGCTTTTGGCAAGGAGCTGCACAATTTTTGACCCAGAGCTGGAAAAGTGATTATAGTTCCAAGCCAGTTTGTTATGGGTTTGAATAGCAACTTAGTGGTAATGGTATACCCATGCTGCCATTATCCTTTTCAGTAGCAGTCACAGGTTTGGAAGATACTGTTGTAGGGGCTTTGAATTGCTAAAGTCTGTTTTGTAGATGACGCACACTGCTGTCAACTGTCAGTGGTGGATGGATACCAATGTCAGTCAATTAGCATGCTTTGCCCTGGATTGCGTTGAGCTGCATCCATCCAGACAACTGGAGAAATTTCTCAAGTCAGTATTCCTGTGTTGTAGCTTAACTAGGTTGAGAAACTATTTTGAAGCGTCTGGTGCTGCGCCTGGCATGCTTGCACTTTTTTTTTTCCCCCAGGGTTGGTTCTTGAGCTTGATATTAATGGTAGAATGAGGGATATGCTAAGGCATGAGGTTGCAAATTGTTATTGAATATGATTCTGTTACTGCTGATGGCCCACAGTGCCTCATGAATATCTCAGTTTGGTATTGCTGGATGTACTTGAAGTTAATCCATTTAGTACACTGGGGGATGGTGCCATACTTCAGAATGGAGGTGATTCACAATATGAACACAGAACTTCATCTTCACAAGAACTGGGGAGTATGTTGAGGTTTCTTTTGCCTGTGTTTGGCTTGATGTCCTGAACTTGAGTGAGGTCCATGGAGAATATACTGTAATGAATGTACTGAATAAGACTGTAAACCAGTGTGCCCCACCTCTGATGGGAGAAGACATATTCTGTGTTGACGGTGGTGTCTGAGATAATCTCTTGATTGATTTTGAGAACATGACTGTATCAGTCTGCCATTTTCCAATTTTGGCACCAGCCTCATCTGTTTTTAAACAAAGCACTTGATGACAGGGTGGGTTTGCCATTCTTTTCCAGAATTGAGGTGGATACTAGGTTGCTGTTCAGTTTCATTGCTTTTCTTAGGCTTTGATTCTTACTATATCAAATTCTTTCTCTTGTTTAAACTTTTGCAAGTTCTTTTCACCTGTCATATCCTTGCTCGCTGATCTACATTCCCTGGTCAAACAATATCCTGCTTTTCAAAATTGTATCCTAGTTTTCAAATCATTCCATATCTTTTTAATCTCTTGCAGTTTCATAACTTGCAGATATCAGTGCTCATCCTTGAACTGTTCTGATTTTAATTTTTCCACCTTTTTGATCCCATGCCTTAGCCCTGAACTCTGGAGTTCCTTTCTTATGTTTTTCTCCCCCTCGACCACTCTTGTGTCTTTTTAAGGCATTCAAAACACCCTACCCCTGTAACCAGACTTTGGCCTTCTGCCGTAACGTGGTTTGATGTCCTATTCCTTTTTGAAATGCCATATGAGTTGTCTTTGGGAATTTCATTAGGTTAATTAATATTTATATAGCATCTTTGCATGTAAAGCCAATTATTTCAAGAGATAGGAGGGCATGAGAAGGTGATGATTAGTAATCAATTGTATTTAACTGCTCTTGCCTAAGAGAATAAAAATGAAATGCTCCTGTCCTTTGCAAGTGGTGAGCAATCTATGACCTAACATTTTCAGGTTAGGTCCATCATATCTTTTGCATCAGAATTATTTTTCTGACTGTCATGTGATTATCCTTTCTAGTTATACTTCTCAATGAATGCCCATTTGGCTTGACAAAAACCTATTTTATGGTGTATTTCAATTGGATACACAGCTTCATGTTAACTGAGTGAGGCCATGCCAAAAATTCCCTTTCTATTAGGCTTGACTGGAATTGAACTTTACACAGTAATTTTGTGTGACTTTGTATGAACGAAATCAAATAAAAAGGCTGGTTAAATAGAACAGTTAAATAATACAGTTGTCCTGTGCAAAGTAGCTATATTGTAGAGTGTGGTAGGTAAAGTAATTGGAAAGGTTAAAAAGATTTTTTTCCCCTCTTTCAGCTCTGCTGCAGTTTAAGATAGGTCCAGGAATCTTTTGAGTTCGTACACTTGCATGTAGAGGATAATGTGTCTTTAGGAAGATTGTGTGTTCTCAAGTATATCATTTGATATTGTCCAAATGGGAAAAATTTACTTTGGGGCTTGCTATTATGATAATATAGTTTTTATTATCTAAGTGCCATGCTCATAATTTGCTTCAACTAGGAATAGTGTTTGGATCTGTACTTAATAAAAAGATTTTTGATAAGCACATTGACATCATAAACTATTACAACAAGGGTATTGTGCTGCGAATATATTTTTATAAGGCTATCTGATATACCATTAAATGCAATTTAGCTTTTTGTCACATACTGACTGTACTCCAAATTTAATAAAAGCCAAAGTTTGTTGTGTGAGCGGATATAATCTCAGATCAACAATTGACGAATTGATGTGAAAGCCCCAGCTGCTGATTTGACTGCCAGTAACAGTACAGTTTAACATTGTTTGAGCTATCTAAAAATGGCCTTGTGAACCCAAATAACGGTGTCTCTCCTGGAAAGCATCTAAGTGAAGAAAATGACGTTGCAGCATTTTTAGTAGGAAATGTGCCAGTTATTCATCTGGCTAACACTGACAGCTATTTTCTTTTTACACTGTGGGGCTTATTCTTTTTATTTTTAACAGAGCAGGCTTTTTTTTATTGGGAATAGAGTTGAATCTAATCTAAGACTGGACTATGCCCACAGTCTCAATACATCATTTCACGTGTTGTCTTCAAATGTATAGTGCAGGTGCAAAGTGGAGAATTGATAGCTGTTTCTCAGCTACCCAAGCCTTTCAGCTTGAAGCTGCGCTAGAAACTGAATGCAAATATCTCTTGAATACTTGTCGAGTGGATGCTTCCTCAAATATTCATTTCTCCCTGCTTTTGCACCCTCTTTAATTTTGAAGAGAAATGTTTTGAAGAGAAATCTGTGCTCATAATGACCAGCTTCTTGATCAGAACTGTGATCTTTGTCTTCCTGAAATAAATGCTTCAGCTTAGTATCTTTATGTCAATGTGCCCTCTGTATATCCTGTTCCTTTGTTCCAGAAAATGTAAAAACATTGATTACTGATGTGGATTTTTTTTTTTGCTGAATGCCAAATTTATGGACTTCTCTCATTCCAACTTCAAATAGTTTAAACATTTTATTTGTTTGATGACCATTATGGGAACTTGAAATATGAATAATTTGTTTTATTAATTTTTCAGTAATTGGTCGCTGACCTGATTGTGTCATAATTAAAACCTCCCATTAATACCTCTATGGTATTAAGGTATTAACCAACTCTTTGCTACGTCAGCTCATCTGCTGCAAAAGTCTTTGGCCAATTCTCTGTTACGTTTTTTTATATTTGATTTTTTAAATTCAATTTTCTCTCAGCACCCAATATTCTACACTAAGTTTGCGATCATCCAAAACTGCTTCGATCATAACTTGAATCAAGTCTAGCTTTTCCATCGCCCATGCATTAACTGACATGTAGTGGCTCCCATTTAAGCAATACCTTGTCTTTTTTTTCATAAATGCTTTTCCCTATTTTCAAATCCCTCCATGGTCTTGTTCCTCTGCATCTTCTGAACCTCTTCCAGCTTTGGCATTCCAAGATCTGATCATCTTCAATTCTCAACCCTGACATTAATTGCTCAACCATTACCTTCAGCTACTGATTCATAGGCTCTGGATTTCCCTTTCTAAATGTTTCTGTGCCTCTACCCTCTTTATTTTTCTTTAACGTGCTCCATAACAATGACTGTAAATCATACGTTGACCTTGGAAGTCTTCAAAGATATTGCCAAAAGTGGCAGTCACTCAGGCAAGTGAACTGCCAGTGTGGTTGAATTATGGACAAAAAGCACTGGTAACTCATTGTTAATGTGTGTGGTTTATTGCACTAGACGAATTTAAGAAATCCTTTAACAAAAAATCATTGAACACTGCTGTTGTCCCGTTTCCAAATCAGTTGAAGCAAACACTCCAAAGACACAGTATGGCTCTACCTTCTTCATCTTTATTCTGAGCCCTGGAGAGAGGGCGATTGCCCATGTACACAAAGGCATGAGTTCTCAGTCTTCTCTCAAACAGCAGATTCTTAAGGAATTATAGAGTCACTTACAGGGAGAAGCATCCAAATAAGGCAACATCTTTATTGATTGGGTGACTGTTACAGTCAGCAAGCATCAAAAGTAAAGATTAAACCACCTGGCATTACACAATAGATTAGATTAGATTAGATTACTTAGTGTGGAAACAGGCCCTTTGGCCCAACAAGTCCACACCGCCCTGCCGAAGCGCAACCCACCCACACCTCTACATTTACCCCTTACCTAACACTGCGGGCAATTTAGCATGGCCAATTCACCTGACCTGCACATCTTTGGACTGTGGGAGGAAACCGGAGCATCCGGAGGAAACCCACGCAGACACGGGGAGAACATGCAAACTCCACACAGTCAGTCGCTTGAAGCGGGAATTGAACCCGGGTCTCTGGCGCTGTGAGGCAGCAGTGCTAACCACTGTGCCACCGTGCCGCCCACACGGAAGAACAATAGATGTTCTTCACCTCATTAAACCACTAGCCTTCCCTCCAGCACCTCATTGTTTACTGCAAGTTCTTATCTGGTCAAAGTCATGTTAGTTGAGCCTTTGTCAAGCATCCCTAAACTTAACTCTTTCCCTACCTGCTCATATCTTATACACTTTCTCACTGCCAAACTCATTGGCATCTATTGGAAATAATCCATTGCATTTATTGAGTCATTTTGGCTGAGGCATCATTATAAGGATACTACTTTTGTTCAATGGCACTTTCATTTACATGATTTCTCTGCAGCAAATCATCTTCCTCTCCAACCATTCAAAATATTTTGAATGAACGGAGGATGAATATCATCCCTCAATTTAAGAATGAAATAACACATACAATCACTTGGGGCTGCACATGTATTTCCATGCTGATTTTCTCTATTAGTCATCATATTAATATTCCTTTCAGCATGAAAGTGATTTCTGAATAGCTTGTTGAGGCACCCCACCAAAGGTTATGCTGCAGAAGTTAAATCTCCCACCCTTAGGATAATGACAAACCAGGTGTTTGTGTGTGTCTTTTGTTTTTTTTGTGGGACCTGAACATGTCCCATATGACTAATTTTTTTTAACATAGGGCAGTGTATTTATTCATTATCTTGAATGAAGGCATAGAACGTTATCAAAGATTGTCAAATGTTTCCAATTTTGGAGGCATCCTAGTTGTTAAAGTTAAGTGCAGTGACTAAGTGATAAACCATTTGAGGCAGTTGGAGTTAGAAGTGTGAAGATGAAAAGATTTAATTTTATAATTTATAAATAGTGCTAAAAACAATTCAAGTTCTTTACCCTTCCTGTATTAATTGAACACTGACATAACTTTTTTATTGTTGCCTTGTTATTAAAAACTCAAGGGCTGTATTTCGACTTTGCAACATGGAAGCTGCTCATTTAGTCCAGTCAATCAATCAATATTGGTCATTTAACCCTCCATGTGAGTGAGTAATCCTAATTGTGTAACCTATATTCCAATATTGTTTTGTTCATCTTCTAACCTAACCTGTCTTGAGCATTTCTAGTTTCTGGCTTGTTCACTATCCTGGAAGTGAAATTCATACTCTTTGAATTTGCATTGTTTCTTGATTCTTCTGAATCTTGCATTTCATTTTTATGTCTATTGAAACTGTACCATAGACCTACAACTATTTCCAACAGTCTTTGGCTATCTATCCTGTGACGATCCATGTACTATTTTAAACAGCTTTATCTGCAGTCAACCTAATTGAAGCAAATGCCTTATTCTCTCAAATATGTCCTCCCTTTATATTGCTCATACAAGGTAGCATCCTGGCAAAAGTGTTACTGTTTCAATCTTGTTGATGATGCATTTTTTACAAACTACTCTCACTAAAGATTCATTTTTTTTGGTAAGGCTTATCTTTGCCTCTTGATTTTTGTGCTCCATTATAATAATTGGATTTCAGTGAGGTTTTTATTTGTAGTCTTATTATCTCTGAAATTCACTATCCAAGCCTATGGTGGATGCTGGGACATTGAGTAAATTTAATGAGGTGATAGATTTTTAATTAGTAACGGTTTGAAGGGTTATGGAGAGGAGGCAAAGATGATATCAGCCACGATCATAGTGAATGGCAGACCAGGTGAAAGGCAGAATTGCTTACTCCTGTCCTTAGTTCTTTTGTCTAATATGATATGTTTGATTTAGTTCACCTAAGATATTGTGAACAGGAATACTTTTAGCACCTGCATAATTTTGTTTTATTTCTGCTGCCATTGTCCTCTTGAACCTGTACTGTAAAAATCCTTTGCTCTACTACTGCAGTGAACCAACCTCCAGTTACCAAATAAATCACCTGATACTTACTTAATCATATTGAATTTTATGTGCCACTTTTGATCCCATCTTATTAATTTCCCTCATAGTTTTCTTTGGACTTTGAAAGCATTAAACTGCATTTCCTACTTTGGTATCAACAGATGTTTTTGTTCGGTTCCTGTGGTAGCCTTGGTGACATGTTCACACTTAAAATAGAGTAACAGATATAACAACCTGTAATCGTTTGTAAATTCATAGCCTCCTGATATGAGAAGTAAGTTTTTGTAAATTTTGTTTTGTTTTACGTGAGAGTTGCTGAAATATACCTGTTAGTAGGGCCTTAAATTCAATCTAGATTATGCTAAATTATCATATAGCTATTGGGTTGACAGTATGGGTTCTGTGGTTGGTCTCAGACGGTTTAAAGGAGAAGAAAATCAGCCAATATTTCTGCTCTTGCTTGTTATCTATCCGCTCCTTATACAATTGTGTGCAACTGTGTTGAATTAAAATCAGAATAGAGCTCTGTGATGTGACAAAAATGGCTTCTTTCATTCAGCATCAAGGTTCAAGTGAGAGTGATGGAAATTTGAATAAGTTAACAAAGTGCAACATTAGTACTGATACCATACCTGGAATGAAGAGCAATGGATAAGGAGAGTTTTGTAGATGATGTTGTAAGTGGGATATGAGTTTTTAGCTTCTGGTGAGTGCATTTTGGTTGTTTCCCACATAGGTGAGTCTTTGAGACAAGATGCAAACACACAAACTAAAATGCTAAGTTGCGCACTCATTTTTCTGATGCGTGAGTGGCATGTGCACATTTCCAACTAGATAGTTTACCTGTGTAAATTGATCATGGTTTACAGGAATCTTACGTAAAGCAGGAGAACATTTTAAATTGGTAAGAAAAAGATCCTTTTTCTTGTACATTGAGATTCATGATAGCCTTGAGAACTAATGAAAATAAGCTTGGTGGATTGTGGAAACTTTGGTTCTGAAATAATTCAGTATAAAACATTGGGAAATAATTTCCTTTTGTTGAGATGTAAAAGTTGACTTTTTGAATCCAATCTTTTTAGGCCAAACGTTATGGGATCAGCTTGATAATGGTTTTGAGGAATTGTCGTGTGTGTTTGTTTGGAGTTCGTATAGATTCTTGAAATGAAATGGAATGAAGTAAAACAAAAATAATTTATATTAGTTTTTAACATTACAAGCTATATACATTTTAATCCAATACATCACAAATATATGTAATGAATTAATGGCAACACTTTATATTGCAATCTCTCTTGATTATTCACTGAATTACCAAGCAGTGTATCCTAATTATTTGGTTGTACAGCATTGTGGTTGGTAGTATTGTAAGTTTGATGACATTTCAGTATGTCCTCAGTACTGGGGAGTGTATTTGACTTTTCACATTTTAGAGCTGGTTTCCTGACAGTATTGCAATCAAGTTCACACCATTTACTTCTGATCCACTAGAACAATGTTCCTTGTGAAGCTGCTTGCATATATCTACCTTGAGTGAATGTTTTTTCACTTTGTAATATCCAATTATTTCATATCTTTTTAGATGCTCTCCTTGAAAGGTTTATTTAAGTATAGCCAAGGTCTGAGTAATATGCTTGCTTGTGCCAGGAATAACTGCCTCTTTGGTGTTGGTTGATCTCCTAACACAGGCTATACAATTAAGATAGGATTTGAACATGTTCCACATGAGCAAACTTTTATTTTCTTTGCCTCGTCCTCTTGGTCTCCAATAGCACAATTCTTGCAAGCCTCTCATCTGTCAGTCTTTGATGTGATCTAGAATGATGTACCTTTCAGAAATTTATCTTTGGTGAGAGCATTTAGTTTGAATAGTGAATTAACTTTACTATTAGACTATTTCCCTTACAATTTAGAACTACTGTGACCAGTGTCTTGTCATGGTGTGTCGACTTTGGAAGGAAATGTTTTCACCGACATTGTTAATGGTCTTGTGTGTGTTTCTTCTGTTTTCAATTGATGAGCAGCAATCTTCTTGTCAGATGACCAAACAAATGGAATTTGTTTCATTCATGTGGCAGACTATGAAATATTCATTTCTGACTAAGTACTAAATCGAACATCTTTTCTGAATCTTGTGCATCACCTGCATTGGCTTTGAATTCAAAGAATACTACCTTTGTTCACTTCTCAGTACATGATAATATAAGCTTGCAAATGCTGGTTAACCCATTCTACTTTTCCATTCAGCATAGTGTGAGCTGTATACTTAATATTCTTTCTTGAAAGCACAGTCATACATCATATTTTAGGCTTGTTTGTGTTAACTGGCTGGGCAATTGCAGGGATATCTACAAGTTCCAATTCATATTTTTCTTCCAAAGAACTCTAGTAATTACCAATAATCACAACATAGCTTGGTCCATAAACAAAGGTCAGTGTTTACAAGAGACATTATTATAACCAGATGAAGAGGGAGAATTGGCTTCCCCTCTTCAAAAAAAACTAGGCAGTCACTTATTGAGTCATGGAGAGGTTCAGCACCAAAACAGACTTTTTAGTCCAACTTGTCTATGCTGACCAGATATCTGAAATAAAGCTAGTCCCATTTGCCAGCATTTGGCCCATCTCCCTCTAACCCCTTCTTATTCATGTACCCATTCAGATGCCTTTTTTAAATGTTGTGCCAGCCTCCACTACTTCCTCTGGCAGCTCGTTCCATACATGCCCACCTTAGGTCCTTTTTAGAAATCTTTCACCTCTCACTTTTTAAACCTATGCCCTTTATGCTGCCCCTCCCCTCCCCCAGGGAAAAGTCCTTGTCACTTGGCCTATCCATGCCCTTCATGACTTTTGTAAACCTCTGTCAGGTCACCCCTCAGTCTCTTATGCTTTGGGGAAAATAACCCCAGCCTATTCAGCCTCTCCTTATAGCTCAAACCCTGGCAACATCCTTGCAAATTTTCTGAACCCTTTCAAGTTTCACAACATCCTTCCTATAAGAGGGAGATTAGAATTACATGCAGTATTCCAAAAGTAGCCTAACCAATGTCCAGTACAGCCTCAATATGATCTCCCAACTCCTATACTCAATGCTCTAACCAATAAAAGCAACCATACCAAATGCCTCCTTCACCTATCCTGTCTATCTGTGACTCCACTTTGAATGAACTGTGTTGCAACAAATATCATTTTTTGCATCCAACTAACATACTTCAGTTAAAAAGTAATTAACTTGATGAAAATGAAATGAACTTGGTGTTTTCTTCAGTGAAAGAAAGGGGAATTTTATTGCCCACTACCCTGAAAAACAATACATAAGAGCACTAAAGCTCATGCAAACATAGGTTTTGGGTTTAAGAGGCAGTCATGGAATGTACAGATGAGAAGTTAGGCATAGTTGTAGTTTAAAGGTCTGAGGTCATTCTGTCAATTCAAGGACTCTGATGTTTAGCTGATGTCTTGTTTCTTCAGCATTGTTAACATTTGCTGGTACCCTTGTTCTTGGTAAACAGTTATTGTTGTAAATTGCACTTTCATAGAGTGTTGACTTTTGAGGTTAAGATTCACTTCCTGCTTATTGTTAACGATTAAATTTCATTTTTTTTTGGCAGTCTGCCTTGCGTTCAAAGCCTGAAATACTGTGTCTTTTGGATTGCAGTATCTGTAATTTTCTTTGAAACTGGATGTTTCACAGATGACTTTTATCCCAATGTGTAACTTCAAAAAAGGTGTTAGTCAACTGGGAGATGCAGATCAGAGTTTGTGCTTTTTAAAAATTAAAGCAATGTTAATTTTAGCTTTGACTAATCCTTTCACTGATGGTTTCCAGAGCTTGGCTAAGGCTTAAAATCAACAACCATTATGCATCAGTATTTGTCCTTTTCAAAAGAAAAGTCATTTTGGTTCATTTAGAGTCTCTGGCATTAATTCAGATGGTTGAGGTGGAACACCAGTCAGTAGTCTACTTTTACTATGACTGCACAAGTATGAAAAATTGTTTGTCGAGCAACAGTCTCGGAGCCGACTTTGCACAAGGTTAATTTTGTGCTAGTATATCCAGTATCTAGGCTTATTATTGTACTATAGTTATCCTAATACCTTCACTGAATACTATTCAAATGGAGAAAGTGAGGTCTGCAGATTCTGGAGATCGGAGCTGGAAATGTGTTGCTGGAAAAGCGCAGCAGGTCAGGCAGCATCCAGGGAACAGGAGAATCAACGTTTCGGGCATAAGCCCTTCTTCAGGAATGGGGAAAGTTTGTCCAGCAGGCTAAGATAAAAGGGTCCAAGTTCATCCCCTGCGGTTGGAGTGTTCCCAGTCGGAAGATAAGACGCTCCTCCTCCGACCGTCGGGTTGTTGTGGTTTGGCGGTGGATGAGTCCAATGACCTGCATATCCTCGGTGGAGTGGGAGGGGGAGTTGAAATGCTGTGCTACAGGTTGGTTGGGTTGGTTCGTCCGGGTGGCCCAGAGGTGCTCTCTGAATCGCTCCGCAAGTAGGCGGCCTGTCTCCCCAATATAGAGGAGGCCACACCGGCTGCAGCGGATGCAGTAGATGATGTGGGTGGAGGTGCAGGTGAGTCTGTGGCGGATATGGGAGTTTCCTTTTGGGCCTTGGAGAGGAGTGAGGGGGGAGGTGTGGGCGCAAGTGTTGCACCTCCTGCGGTTGCAGGGGAAGGTGCCGGGAGTGGAGGTTGGGTCGGTGGGGTGTGTGGATCTGACAAGGGAGTCGCGGAGGTAGTGGTCTCTACGGAAAGCTGATAGGGGAGGGGAGGGAAATATATCCTTGGTGCTGGGGTCTGTTTGGAGGTGGCGGAAGTGACGGCGGATGATGCGCTGTACATGGAGGTTAGTGGGGTGGTAGGTGAGCACCCGTGGGGTTCTGTCCTGGTGGCGGTTGGAGGGGCGGGGTTCAAGGGCGGAGGAGCGGGAAGTGGAAGAGATGCGGTGGAGGGCATCGTCGACCACGTCGGGGGGGAAATTGCGGTCCTTGAAGAAGGAGGCCATCTGGGTTGTGCGTTTTTGGGCGGTTGGAGGGGCGGGGTTCAAATGGAGACTTGGGTGGGATTTGGCTTCTGAATCTCATCTGTACTCAACCCACCTAACATTCTTTTTAAAATGTACCATTGATCTTGCTGAAATGTGCAGATCATTATGACTAAATGAAATAAACCAGAATGCTGGAGAAATTCATCAGGTTTGGCAACATCTCTGGAGAATAAATAAGTTAACAATCTGAAGAAGATTCATGCCAGACTCTCAATGTTAACTCTGCTTCTCTCCACAGAAGCTGCCAGAGCTACTGAGTTTCTCTAGCATTCTGTGTTTATTCCAAATTTCCAGCAGCTGCAGTATTTTACTTTAATTCGATGTTTTTTTTAGGTTATTTCTTAGCTTTCTCAAGATTTTGTTTCTTCATATGGTGTCCATGTCTTAGTTTAGCATCTTGTTTTCACTGGAATTTCTCCTCTCGGTCCTTTAGCCACTTTGATAGCATAACATATCTATGCAAGCAATGCAAACTTGTGATGCTCTCTCTCGCGCTCTCTCTCCTACATCTGTATTGCCCTTTCCCTGTCCCTTATGTACTACAACACACTGATTTCCACCGATCATTTATCTTTTCATTCTGCAAATCTATCAGTTGTAGTTGGGTTGGATTTATCCTAACAGACATCACCCCTTGCAGTTTGATAACCTCAACAAAGTTTGATATTTAATTTGGTATCCTAGTGTCAACTGTATATGTAGTTTGTACCATCTGTAAAATACACTGCAGTAAATCACCAAGACACCTTTTGACAGCACCTTCCAAACCTATGATCTCTCCCAGTTAAAAGGGCAATGGGTGCAAATGCATGGGAACACCATCACCTGCCCATGCCCTTCTAAGTAGCTCCCAAGTCACGATTATGAATTATGTCACTGTTCCTTCACTATCACTGTGTGAAAATGCTGATGCTCCCTTCTTAACAGTACTGTGGATATTTCTATACACCAAGGGTTTTTTTAACAAAGGCAGCTCTACACCTTTTTTTAGGGATGATAATAATAGTTGGCCTACTCAGTGATGCTTATGTCCCATGAAAGAATGGTAAAAATGAATATTAACTTGAGTTTTGAGAGTAATACCAAGAAAATAGACAAGGGAAACCTTTGATCGTCTTAAGGAGTTTAGTTGCAAGCAAAATTTGAATATCATTTAATAGGATAGAGGCAATGCAAATATGTTCACTGCACGCATGCTGGAGTTATCTTTGTGGATGATGTTGCTAATAGACAGCATGCAGACAAGAAAGAGATGATCAGGGATCACTCTCTGCAGCTTCCCAAAGTGGTAACACAAGAGTGGGAAGAGAAGCCTTTTTGGAGATGCACCATGTTGAATCGATAAGGAGCGAAATGAGCCAGGTTAGTCCATGAAGATGATAATAGATGGTGTGGAAGCTTCAATCATGTAAAATAAAACAGCAACAGAGGTGAGAATTGACTGTATACCATAATCGGTTTAAAATGAGATGTGGCCCCAATGAAATTTATATCAGCAAATAGGTCAGTGTGCACCTTGCTGGCCAAATGAAGAATTTGAAAATGTATTTGCTAAGTTGCACATATTAGAAGGAAAGGCCTTGCCTTTATATCATGCCATTTCAGGACTCTAAGTACCTTGCTGAACTGTATTTTCTTTGTGAGGTAGGGAACATTGCAGCCAGTTTACACAGTAAAGTCCTGTACTCAGCAATAAAATAAAGGATATGTAAGTTTGTAAATGACATAAAGATTGGCCAGGTTGTTAAGTGAGGAAGAAGATCTTGGGTTACAGTAGGATATAGATGAATTGGTCAGATGGGCTCAACAGTGGAAGATGACAATTGACACTATGTATGAGGTGATGCATTTCAGGAGAAGTTAACAAGTCAAGGGAGTACTCAATGAATGGCAAGACATTAGGAAACTGAGGAACAGTGGGACTTGGGTGCTTGTACACAGATCGTTGAAGCAACAGAATATGTTAACATGGTAGCTGAGGGATATAGGACACTTGCCTTTGAGCTGTGGCATAGACTACAAGAGCAGGGAAATTGTATTGGAGCTATACAGGCCCCAGCTGGAGTACTATGCAGTCTGGTCACCATCATTGCACTGGAGGGGGTGCAGAGTAGCATTACCAGAATCTTGTCTGGGATGAAAGAGTATAGTTATGAAAGAGGTAGGAAAATCTCCAATTGGTTTCTTTAGAGCAGAGAAGGCTGGAAGGTGTATAGGATTATGAGGGGCATGGATAGAGTGGATCAGAAACAACTTGTTAAAGGGGCCATAGGACTGTTGTGGTGCAGTGATGTGTCCCTACCTCTGGGCCCTGAAACCTAGGTTCAAATCCTAACCGCTCCTAACCTGTGTAATAACAACACCGAATAAGTTGAAAAAATATCTAACAATGGAGAATTATTTTAAGGTGAAAGACTGGAGGTTTAGAGGAAATTTGAGAGAAAAACTTAGTTCATCCAGAGGGTTATGGGGACCTAGAAGGGTAGTTGAGGCAGCAAACCTCAAACTTTTAAAAAGTACTTGGATAATGTCATAACATTCAAAGCTATGAGCCGAGCGTTGAAAGTGGGATGAGTGTAAATTTAGAATAGTTTTATTTTCAGTGCACACTCTGAGCCAAGGGGCCTTTTCTGAGGTGTGTTATTGTATGATTCTAAATGAATGGATGATTTCTTGTTGCATCGTCTTGAAACATAAATATTGATAAGAATACCAGGGAGACCTACTTTGTTTTTCAAATAGTGCTGAGAGTTCCTTGCCTCCATTCGAGTTGACAGACAGAGCAGCTGTTTGATATCTCTTCTCAAGACAAGAGTTTTGTACTATCTCAGCAGTGACTTCCATGTGAATTTGAATGAAGTGCCCATGTCTTTGGAGCATTGAATTCAACACCAACTGACTCGTGGGCAACAGTGTTATTACAAAGTCAGGTCTGACAGATTGTGGAATTTGGTACTTTGTGGATATTTAATTCCAGCACTTGAAGTTAAGCTTATAATCAGTAAATAAGAAGTCCATTTAGACACATGAGAGATGGTTATTTGGGTAAACAAGTACTGTGTAACATCAGGCATGTTCAGAATTTTCAGTTTCAATGTAATACAGTTAATGTGAACAAAAGGATGCCAGTGATAAGTATTGATCTCCTATGGTTGTGAATCCTGACATCACTCTTAAGCAAGTGTTGACTCCACCTTTGTGGGAACGTATGAGGCTAAAGCCACTTTAAAGAAGTTGGATAACACCAGTACTGTACTTAGATGTTGGATGCTAGAAACACTCTTGTCCAATTAAATCCTTTTCATTATTACAATCTTTCATTGGGTATTTCACTGAAGCTATGGTTACTTTGGCATTCATTGTCTTATTTCTTAATGTTAAACCTGTACTAAACCAGCTTAGCGAGAAGTGTAAGCAGAAAATTCCAAAGATTCACTTCCCTTTGAAGAAATTCCTCATCTCCTTCCCAAATGAATTGATCCTTATTGAGAAATTATGCACTGTCGTTCCAGACCCCCCCCCCCCGGTAGGGGAATACCCTTTCTACATCTCCTGTGTATATCCTAAGAATTTTATGAGCTTCCATTAACTGACCTCTGCTCTCTAGACTTTCTAAAACAATAGAGCCAGTTTCCTTGATCTCACCTTCTAGGAAAATCCTGCCATCCCAAGGATTAGCCTGGTGAGCATTTGCAGCACTTGCATGTTGTAAATTGTGTTCGTTCTTTAAATAAGAGTCATCTTCTATCTACTATAATACCTTTTTGCAGCACGGTGGCTCAGTGATTAGTGCCGAGTCCACACATGTGCACGATAGGTGAATTGACCATGCTAAATTCCCCAGGGATGTTAGGTTAGGTGGGTCGGCCATGGGAAATGTGGGGTTATAGGGTAGGGGGTGTGGGTCTGTGTGGGAAACTCTTCAGAGGGTCATTTGTGGACTCAATGGCCTGCATCCGCACTGTATGGATTCTATGATGCATGTTTTCCCCAATCAACCACAGTCAATATACCCCCTGTATTTTCATAGCAATTAGTTAAAGAATAGGCCATTTGGCCTATGAAGCCTGCGCATTGTTCTGTTGTAATATCCTCTCTATTGAATGTGCCGATTCTATTCTCCATTACGAATTTCCATCACTAACCATATTTTGCTTTTCCATTGTAAATTCTGAGTCTCGAGTATTCTGTTCCTCGCATTGGTCACCTTTCAGCAGCTGACTGGCATGCCTCGCCAACTCCAAGATATGTTACTAAGATACAGGAATCTGATGATGTCAACTGCTCTCTACACTAGGACTTCTTTTGTGGACATAATGTTCAGTGTGTTAATGATGTGCTTGGTTAGAAATGTGGCTTTGAAGTGGGCTATAAGCGGCTGGAAGAGATTAAGGATGAAATTGAGATTTTAGAATACCAGAGGTGGGCAAAAGTGATGTTGCATTTGAGACCAGAGTCTGAATAAAAGGTTTGGGATATGTTTGAGGAGATTGTACTGATAGGTCAGGTCAGTGCTGTTAAACAAGTTAAGCAGAAACCTGGCAATACCTTATTGCAAATAAATTTGACAGTATTTTCCAACTTTTTTTGTTCCCTTAATTCTCTCTTTTTTTTTCTTGAATATGCACAAGAGAATAGAGGTGAACTGATCCAGTTGGTTATGGCAGCCTTATTGTTGTGCCCCTGTTATAGATCAGACCATGGTAGGCTACTGCAAAAAATACGGAGGTATGGCATTGAGGGTGAGTTGGAGGTTTGGATTAGGAATTGGCTGGCTGGAAGAAGACAGAGGGTAGTAGTTGATGGTAAAGGTTTATCTTGGAGTGCAGTTACTTGCGGTGTTCCGCAAGGATCTGTTTTGGGACCATTACTGTTTGTCATTTTTATAAATGACCTGGAGGAGGGGCTAGAAGCCTTGGCATCATGCTAGCTCTGGCTTTTATTGGTAGAGGAATTGAGTTCCAGAGTCCTGAGGTCATGTTGAAGTTGTATAAGACTCTGGTGCGGCCGTATCTGGAGTATTGTGTACAGTTTTGGTCGCCATCCTATAGGAAGGATGTGGAGGCACTGGAACGGGTGCAGAGGAGGTTTACCAGGATGTTGCCTGGTATGGTAGGAAGATCGTATGAGGAAAGGCTGAGGCACTTGGGGCTGTTTTCATTGGAGAAAAGAAGGTTTAAGGGTGACTTGATAGAGGTGTACAAGATGATTAGGGGTTTAGATAGGGTTGACCATGAGAACCTTTTTCCACGTATGGAGTCAGCTATTACGAGGGGCCACAGCTTTTAATTAAGGGGTGGTAGGGAAAGGACAGATGTTAGGGGTAGATTCTTTACTCAGCGAGTTGTGAGTTCATGGAATGCCTGCCAGTAGCACTGGTGGACTCTCCCTCTTTATGGGCATTTAAACGGGCATTGGATAGGCATATGGAGGATAGTGGGCTAGTGTAGGTTAGGTGGGCTTGGATCGGCGCAACATCGAGGGCCAAAGGGCCTGTACTGCGCTGTATTCTTCTATGTTGTATGTTCTAACTCCCTCAAATATATTTAGAAGATAGTCTAGGCACCAACTTTCTATTATTTTTAAAGGCAAGTGTAAGATGTTGTGTTCTGGGTATAATTTGTTTGGTCAGACTACCAGGCTTGAAGCAAAACCTTTTTATTTCTATACTAGAGTTAAAATACAAACAAAAGAAAGAAGAAGAAGAAGAATTGGAATAGCTTAACTCTACTGGAAATCTTTACAGAGTAACAGATTTATTTATCTACTCAACATCAACTGTTTCAATATAGTAACATCCCATAAACACAACCTTGGCAAAAGCAAATTTAGTAAAATAAATTGTCTCACTTGCAGCTCTCCAGTGTAGGAGGAAAGAATATCGAGAGAGAACTGAAGTGTTTTGCTGCATCAGACGTGTATAGCAGTCTCCAAACGCCAACAGCTACTGAAAGTTAAACTAAAATCCTGTTTTTTTTTTTTGGGAGCTTGATCCCACTCTTTCACGTTGCTTTTGTTGTTCCAACTTAAAAAAAAAACCTTATTGGTTTGGAACAGACTGCTCAGAACATCTGTCTCAACCTCTTTTTGTTTTTTTAAAAAAAGACAAAATGCACGTTTTTCAAGCCATAGTATTGTCACCTCCTGCATTGTCGTAGATGATAGAGGGCATGGATTTGGAAGATGCTATCAAAGGAGTCTTGGTGAATTTCTGATGTGGTTGTTTTAGATGGAACATAATGCTGTCACTGCCAGTTTTTTGTAAATAGTATTTAAATCGCCTGAGGAGTTTGAATATTGGGCAATCGTTACCAAATATTCCCACTTCAGACCTTTTATGGGGGGGTTGTTGGGCGAAGTGCACTACCTTGAACTCCTGCGTCTATGTCCTTGAGCTGAGATGACTGATCTCCAACAACTACAATCACCTTCCTTTGTGGTGGGTATGACTCAATCAGTGGAGAATTTTCCTTCCAATTTCCATTGGGAGGGTATCTTGATGTAACATTTGGTCAAGTGTTGCCTTGATGTTCAGGGCAGTCACATTTGCCTTCCTTTTTGGAGTTCAGCTCTTTTTTTTCCATGTTTAAATTAAGGCTGTAATGATGTCAGGAGCTGAGTGGCACTATCAGAACCCAACTGTATATCAATGCATAGGTTATTCCTCTGCAAGTGCTGCTTGATGAACATTGTTGACCATCCATGCCATCACATTGCTAATGATTTGAGATTGAAAAGTCCGTATTGGCTGAGTTGGATTTGTCCTGTTATTTTGTGTACAGGGTGTAACTTGGGCAGTTTTTCACATTGTTGGGCAGATACCAATGTACCTATACAGGAGCAGCCCAGCTCGGGGTGTAGTTTAGTTCTGGAGCACAAGCCTACCTTAATTGAAGGCACTGAATTCCAGAATTTCTTTATCATGCTGAATGAATTGAATTGGTTGAAAGCTAGCATCTGTGATGCTGAGGATTTCAGGAGAGGGTCAAGATAGATCGTCTCCTTGGCACTTCTGGTTGAAAAAGGATGCAGTTGCCTTGTGCTTTGAACTGATGTGCTGTGCTCCTCCATCATTGACAATTGGTACATTTACCTCCTGTTTAACTGTCTTAATGTCCACCACCATTCATGACTGGATGTGGCAGCACTGCAGAGCTTCTGCCTAATCTGTTGGTTGTGGGATTGCTTACCCTGTCTATTGCATGTTGCTTACACTGTTTTGGCATGCAAGTCCCCCTGTGGTGTATCTTGATCTGGTTAACGCCTCATTTTCAGGTATGTCTGGTGTTGCTCCTGGTCTATATTGCTTCCCAGTAAAATGTTTTTGCTTAACAGTAGCTTCCAGGTTTCCCCATGTTCTTCATTTTTGTATTTTGATATATTGTTTGGATTTATTGGTCTTTCTGCTCCTATTTCCACAGAACCTGTATTGGTTCCACTGTACAATTGTGTGTTTTTGGTTTTCAAGGTAAAATTCCTGTATGATGATTGTGCTAAGGGTTAGGAAAATCCAAATTGGAGCATGCCTAATTGAATCTTTAAACTTTTTGCTGCTGAACTAGAAATTCCTTCCTATGTTACATGTTGGTTTCTGCATTGACCATGTGCTTATGGATAGCAATTTTAAGTTCTGTTCTTTACCAAAAAACATTGCACCAACTTTTAATTTTAAGCATACTTGAAACACAAGAGGAGCTTTAAACTTGAAGTTTGAAATTACCATAGATTAATGCATGATATGACATTATCATGCAAAATGAACTTTTATCTGCTAAAAATCCATTTGAATGAAAAGTAGAAAGGATGAGGATAGATGTTTAAAAATTAATATTTTTGATTTCAGCTTGAGTCTATTCACTAATCACTATATGTTTTCTTTTGCAGATCTCATTCAGTGTACAAATGAGATGAATGTAAACATACCTCAGCTGGCAGATAGCCTTTTTGAAAGAACTACAAATAGCAGCTGGGTAGTGGTATTCAAGTCTCTCATCACAACTCATCAAATGATGGTTTATGGAAATGAGGCAAGTCTCAAAAAATATTTAGATCATTGGTTGTGAAAGGTGAATGAAATGTGTGCTGAATGTTTTTGTTTTATTGCCCATATTTGATGAAGCTCACAAGTTATGCTATTTAAGTAAGGATTAATTGTAAGGTTTTGTATTTGGCTTTCCCAAGTAAATGAGGTATCATGTTCTGAAAATGCCCATTACTTAAAAGTTTCATCTCTGCCTAGAAACTTATCTTTTGATATCTATACTTTATTCTTTGCTGGGAACATATGGGATAGGAAGAACTTGCATTTACTTTGTGCCTTTCGTGCCCTCAACATTCCGAAACACTTCGCAACCACTTAATCTTTTGAATGGCATTCAAGGTTTCACAGCAAATTTGTGCTTGTAGCTTGTTTGTATATGGTGAGTTAGATGCATGTCCAGTTGATGTTTATGTGGGATAAATGTTGCTTAGGACACCGGCTCCACTTTGAATCGTGTGATGGTGTATCCACCTAATCTTGACTTTATTTCCCTCCACTTCATTAAATTATTGGGCTAGGCTTACACTGCAATTCTAAAATGGAGCCTGAACCTGCAACCTACTGAATCAGATGAGTATTACCATGACACCAAGCTGTTAGGTGACTGCTCGGATTTCTGATAATTCTATTTTTGAGTACAGCGTTTTAGAGGCAACAAAAGTTGCCAGCCCTAAATACCACCCAAATAATATTGAAATATTTGCTGAGCATCAGAGTGTAGGTCCTGTGTCTTATGGCATAACACCTTTTGAACACAACAGCATGCATAGGATTGTTGGCAACTTCAAAACAATATTTTGATCTTGGGTGAAATAGATTATGCAAGTTTAGACCGTGTATAACCATTTAATATATCTTTAAAGGTGTAATGATGGAAAATATTTTGGGTTTTGGGAAGTGTTAAGAGAACAAATGTTCAAGCAGAAACTAACTATTTTCTAACCTGTTCAGCGTTTTATCCAGTACCTAGCTTCAAGAAACACCTTGTTCAACCTGAACAATTTTCTAGATAAAAGTGGGTTGCAAGGTGAGTGTGAATTTAACCTTTTGACTATTGTGTATTATTTCTATCTGAAATCAACAACCTATCAGTACACCTTGTGAAGAGGGTGCTGATTGGTCATACCATTAGCATTATGGAGGCGCAGCAAGAATAGTTAACAGTCAGTCTTCATTCTTGGACAAGGCAGATTCTGATTGGTATTGCCGTAAGAGTGCAGCAGAAATTGGGGTAGGGGGAAGAGGGATCATGAGACTGCCATTCTTGAGGATGTAATAGATGTGCAAATTTCTATTGTTTGCTAAATCAAGGTCCTGTATGTTAATATATATGCCATCTATAATATAAATGTATTTGACCCAAGGCTAACTAACGTTATGCTGGTTTCTTTGGTGATTCTTAGCATAGTTAGGATTATTTGATGCATGCTGTCCAAGAACAGAATCACTTGTTGTTCAGAGACTTGTGAACATTAGCTAATTCAAGCACAATTAGCATGCTGCTTGCTTGCAAATGGTTAACACGACATGTTGATGCGGTCTGCCAGTTGCTGAGTCACATACCTGACATCATGTCAGCCTGAAAATCCTCACGTGACTTGTGTAGTGGACAAAATGTATTTTTTTAACATGATGGCAACATCCTATTACTGAAGATCACCACTCGTGGATTTTTCTTTTTCTTCACGCATGGAATATGGGTGTTGCTGGGTGGGCTGGCATTTGTGTCACTAGTTATCCTTGAGAAGGTCCAAGTGAGCTGCTGCCTTGAACCACTGCAATCCAAGCACTTAAGTAGGCTTATAACGCCGTGAGTAAGATAATTTCAGGATTTTGATCCAACAACATAAAAAAAATGATATATTTCCAAGTAAGGATAGTGCATGACTTCAAGGGGAATTTGTAGATGGTGCTGTTCCCTCGACATGTTGTCTCATTCTTCTAGGTGATATTGGTTGTGGTTTTCTAAGGTATTAAGGAGCTTTGTGGAATTTCTGCAATGCATCTTGTAGATGGTACACACTGCTGCTACTCATTGTCAGTGTTGGAGGGAGTGGATGTTGTTTCAATCAAACAGACTTTGTTTTATTTTGATGTCAAGTCTCTTGAATGCAGTTGAAGCTGCATTCAGCCAGGTAAGTGAGGAGTATTCCAATACACTCCTGATTTGTGCCTGGTAGGAGGTGAGTTACTCACTGCAGTATTCCTAGACTCTGATTTGCTCTTGGTGCCACAGTATTTATATGGGTAGTTCAGTTCAGTTTCTGATCAATGATGACGCCTGGAATGATGTCAGTGGGAAGTCAGTGAAGGTAATGGCATTTCATGTCAAGGGGTCATGTTCAGATTATCTCTTACTGGCAATGAGCATTTGTGTGGCACAAGCCTTACTTCACAGTTTTCAGCCTAAGCCTGGGTGATATCTAGGCTTTGGTGCACTGGGACACGGGCTTTCAGTATCTGAAGAGTCGCAAATGGTGCAATCATTGATGAACATCCTCACTTTTAACCTTCCGGACGAATTAAGCAGCTAAAGACACTACCCAAAGAAATTGCTGCAGAGATGTTCTGGTGCTGAGATGGCTGATCTGTAATGACTACAGTCATCTTCCTTTTTGCCTGGTATGACTCCAACGAGCAATGCATTTTCCCTCAATTTCCATGGACATCAGTTTTACTAGGAGAAAGTGAGGACTGCAGATGCTGGAGATCAGAGTCAAAAAGTGTGGTGCTGAAAACGCACAGCAGGTCAGGCAGCATCTGAGAAGCAAAAAAGTTGACATTTCGGGCATTTGCCCTTCAGGAAGGGGGTTGAGAGAGAAATAGGGAGGTGGGACGGCGGGGAGGGGTAAAGGTAGGTGAGATGCTGATAGGTAGATGCAGGTATGAGGTAATAGTGTTAGGTCAGTGGGGAGGATGGAGAAGATAAGTGTGAAGGAAGATAGGTCAAGAGGGCACTGCCAAGTAGGAATGATGGATCTGGGTTAAACTGGGGGAGGTCTGTTTGATGCCACACTTGATCAAGTGATTTACTGCAAAATAGTAGGTGAGTGAACTAGTGTTAATCTATTTAAATTGATGAAACTGATTCTCCTGGAAAGGAAAAGGTGAAGTATACAGTGAACCATTTAAGGCCAAAAGTACAATAAGTTTATGCAAGAGACAGTGAGTAATAATTTGATCAGGATAGCCATTATTATATAGTCATTGTCAGGCAAGATGGTTTTGATGGATATTATCTTGGTATTAAGCTGACTCAGGTGAACAGATGATTAGGGCTCTTTTCATAAAATT
Organism: Chiloscyllium plagiosum; assembly: GCF_004010195.1. Taxonomy (NCBI): domain Eukaryota; kingdom Metazoa; phylum Chordata; class Chondrichthyes; order Orectolobiformes; family Hemiscylliidae; genus Chiloscyllium; species Chiloscyllium plagiosum. The sequence goes on from NC_057715.1 coordinate 56,644,778, forward strand.
GTCAATAAAATTATTGCTTGTGGGACTGCAAACCTTTCACATGTGTTGATCACTGAATGTAAGATTTCTGTAAAATAGAGAATCCATTGGTAGATTTTTCACATTGTACATCAGGAAAGGAAGTTGATTAGATTTCCAAGTCTTCAGATCCTGAACTGGCCTCACTTTCGGACTCGTGAAAGGCAGTGTATCCCTCTCTGGTATGGATGGGAATGATAATATCCTATGATATGTGTTGAATTTATAATGCTTCAGTACTGTTTACCTTTTGACTTCTTTCTCCACTACCTCTTGTCTATCAGTCAGCATCAATCATAATGGAAGTTTTTAGCTTCATTTAAATGGGCTGGGAAAGAAATAAAATCAGTGATAGTGGTACAACAGATATTGGTACAAAATTGAATGTCTGTCAACTAGGCTGAGGCAGAAATTGTGACATTTACAAGCTGATGCCATTGTTTCAGAAGATGGTGTGAAGGGGTAATTTGCAGATTAGCAAGGATGGGATGAAGGATTAATTCTTGAGGATTCTACCAATGTTTCAGAGCGGAAAGAAAACCCATTGCAATAAAAAAAAAACAATTCGAGCAGTCAAATAGATCTGAGTAAACTAAGGAACTTGCTGGATGACAAGTTGGTGACAGAATATTGTGGCTCAATTGACCACGACTGACTGGTCTGTAATTCCCAGGATTATCCCTTTTCCCTTTCTTGAACAAGGAAAAAACATTTGCCATCCTCCAATCATTTGGCACTACTCCAGTGGACAGTGAGCATGCAAAGATCATTGCCAAAAGGTCCAGCAATCTCTTCCTTCACTTCCCGTAGTAATCTTGGGTTTATCCTGACCAACCCAGGAGTCTAACCTATCCTTGTTTTTCAAAATTTCCAGCACATCCTCCTTCTTAACATCAACCTCTTCAAGCATATCAGTTTGTTTCACACTGTCCTCACAAAGACAAAGTTCCCTCTCAGTAGCCAATATTGAAGCAAAGTATTCATTAAGGACATCCCTACCTCCTCCGACTCCAGGCACAAGCTCCCTCCACTATGACTGATCGGCCCTGCCCTCACTCTGGCCATCCTCTTGTTCCTCAAATAAGTGCAGAATACCTTAGGGTTTTCCTTAATCCTATCTGCTAAAGCTTTTTCATGTTACTTTCTAGCTCTCCTAAGTCTATTCTTCAGTTCCTCCCTGACTGCCTTGTAATCCTCGAGAGCCCTGTCTGATCCTTGTATAGTTAACCTTAAGTAAGTTTCCTTTTTTCTCTGGACTAGATGTTCCACACCTTGTCATCCAAGGCTCATTCACCCTACCATCACTTCCTTGCCTCAGTGGGACAAACCTAACCAGCACTCGCAGCAAGTGCTCCCTGAACAACCTCCACATTTCCGTCATGCATTTCTCGGAAAGTATCTGTTTCCAATTTATGCTCCATAGTTCCTGCCTAAGAGCATTGTAATTTCCCCTGCCCCAACTAAATGCTTTCCCACACCGCCTGCCCCGAGCCCTCTCCGTGATGATAATAAAGGTCAGTCATTCAAGCTTGTGCTACCACTCAATGAGATAACAGCTGATCTGCAACCTAACTCCATATGCCCTTTAACAGCAAACAATTATTTTTAACACAGATCATGAGTTATTGATTCATTTGTGGAAAATTAACTAAAATGCCATTACAATTAATACAATGCTTCAAGAAGTTAAATGTTCTCACTGCATAAACAAACATTCAAGATCCTTAGTTTGGTCACTTCATTTGATCTACATTGGGTATACTTCTTAGAAGATGGCTGGAATTGAGCCACCATGTTCTGTTAGCAACTTGTCATCCAGCAAGTTCCTTAGTTTACTTAGTTTGCTTAGTTTACTCAGATCTATTTGATTGCGAGAATTGTTTTTTGATTACAATGGGTTATCTTTCCGCTTTGAAACATATGTAGAATTCTCAAGAATTAATCCTTCGTTCCATCCTAGCTCATCTGCGAATTACGCCTTCACACCATCTTCTGAAACAATGGCATCCGCTTGTAACATTATTGGAGAGGATTCTGAAAGACAGGATTTATGATTATTTGGAAAAGTATAGTTTGCTTAGACATAGTCAGCTTCTGAGGGTCAGGTCATGTCTCACAAGTCTTATTGAATTATTTGAGGATGTGACAAAATACATTGAAGGCCGAGCAGTGGGTGTGGTGGAAATGGATTTTAACGACATTTGATAAGGTACCCCTTGGTAGGCTCATTGAGAATGTACGGAGGCATGGGACAGAGAGAAATTGGCTGTCTGGATGCAGAATTGGCTGGCCTGTAGACGGAGTAGTAGTAGTAGTAGATGGAAAATTTTCAACCTGGAACTTGGTGACCAGTGGTATTCTGCTGGGATCTGTTCTGGGACCTCTGAACTACTTGATTTTTGAAAATGACTTTGATGAGGAAGTGGAAGGGTGGATTAGTAAGTTTGCCAATGACACAAAGTTTGGTGGAGTGGTGGATAGTGTGGAGGGCTGTTGTAGATTGTAATGGGATATTGACAGGATGTAGAGTTGGGCTGAGAAGTGGCAGATGGCGTTCAACCTGGGAAAGTGTGAAGTGATTCATTTTGGAAGATTGAATTTGAATGCAGGTTACAGGGTTAAAGGCACGATTCTTGGCAGTATGGAAGAACACAGGGATCTTGGGGTCCACATCCATAGATCCCTCAAAGTTGCCACCCTAGTGGATAGGGTTGTTAAGAAGTTGTGTGGTGTGTTGGCTTTCATTAGCAGGGACATTGAGTTTAAGAGCCTGTGAGGTTTTGCTGCAGTTCTAGCAAGCCTGGTTAGACCACACTTGGAATATTATATTCAGTTCTGATCACCTCATCACAGGAAAGATGTGGAAGATTTCGGGATGGTGCAAAGGAGATTTAACAGGATGCTGCCTGGACTGGAGGGCATGTCTTATGAAGAAAGCTTGAGGGAGCTAGGGCTCTTCTCATTGGAGCGAAGAAGGATCAGAGGAGACTGGATAGGGGTGTACAAGATAATGAGAGGCATAGATAGAATGGACAGCCAGAGAGTTTTTCCCAGGGTGGAAATGGCTGTCGAGAGGGGGCATAATTTTAAGGTGATTGGAGCAAGGTTGAGATGAGATGTCAGAGGTAGGTTCTTTACACAGTGGTGGATGTATGGAATGCACTGCCAGCAGTGGTCATAGAGTCAGATACATGAGGGGCATTTCGTGACCCTTGGGTAGGAACATGGATGATAGTAAAATGAAGGGTATGGAGGTGAGTTTGATCTTCGAGTAGGATAAATGATCAGACCAACATCAAGGGCCAAAGGGCCTGTATTGTTCTGTTCTATGATTGAATGTCCTACTTCCATTTCCACGTTCTTCTCCAATATGCCTTATGATAGGTATGTGTTATCTTCATCTGTGTAAAGGTGTGGTGTAGTCACCTATTCCTTAGATATAGCAGTTATGTTGCAAATTTTTTTAAAAATCCACAAGCTATTCTGATTGATGTAAATCTTAAGAATAAGAACTATTCTCACTTATGTTTAACTTGAATAGTGAAGCAATGTGTTGATTGGAAACAGAAATTCATGATTGGTCTCCTGATCTCTTGTGTCCAGGCATAAATGTGCCCATAAATACTTTTATAACTGTTTTTAAGTAGATAAAACCATTTTGCTTTTACTGACCAACAGCAATAAATGTTTATTCTTCATGAGGTGCTACTGTTTTTAACATGGATATTTTGTGTGTTTAAGGGTATGACATGTCTACTTTCATCCGGCGTTATAGTAGATACCTAAATGAAAAGGCAGTCTCCTACAGGCAGGTTGCTTTTGACTTCACCAAGGTGAAAAGAGGGTAAGGACTAATAACAGTCAACCGTAACATGAGTCTGTCAAAATTGATTTTTCCTTTTATTGTTTACCTAAGTAGCTGCAGTTCAGGTGGGAGTTAATAGTTATGCTGTATCTGCTGATTATCTAATGAGCTTTGAATTGTGTTAACTACAAGTCTTCCGCACATGTATTACCTGTAACTTGATAATCCCAATTAAGTATTAGATTTAAATCTTGATAAACAACAAAGAAATGGTTTCCTTTTATGAAGGCAGTGGCTGATGCTCCATTCCGCCCTTTTGGCACTTCACTCAAGTGGCCGTATTTCATGGCGATTATTAGTAAATGATTTGATGTGGTAGGAAGTGCAATGGCACTCGCTTTTTATCCAAATACAAAGCACAGTACTGTCTTGTGATTTTGAATGTTCATAGAATCTTAATAGTATTATTGGAAAATGCAATGGATATATGCTAAAATTATTTAGTTTGAAGATCGTGATAGATACTGCCTTCCATCACAATATACTCCTCTTCCTTGGCCTGAGCAAGGAATGGATATGGTTACTTTTGTATTTCTTCAATGTCCAATGTAGATTCGATTGTGGTTAAAAGATCAGTGGTAACAGTTGATTGCCTGAGTCAGACTCTTGGTTCTGGACTGCTAAGAGGAGTTTATGGAGTAGCTGGCAATCAGATTGTTTTGCCTATATTCTAGCAGGGGCACTTGTTTGTGGTCAGGATTGAAACCTCTGACTTTTTAAACTTTTTTTTCCCCCCCAGATCCCAACCTGGGCACCAGTAATACCTAAAGTCACTTCACTTGATCAGCTAATTTAAATGAATATCAAGGAACAAGACAATTTTAAATGGTTTTCATGCATGTACCCATGATGCCATTTGTAAAATATTGTTAAAAATATGAATCAAAATTAAATCACTTTCATAGTTCATGACTGTTATGATGCAAAGGTTGAGCATCTGTGACCTAAAAACCAAATACCAAGAAATGCCCGTCTCACCTTGTAATCTGTTAAAATTTGATTGAGTGACAGAGAACTCTTAAATTGTTATTTTTCTTTACATAGTGGAAATTATGTTCGTAACTCTAATAATGAACAAAATTATAATTTGATTGGTTTCCGAGTGTCAAAACAATAAAATTTAACTTCCGTTGGCTTCTAATATCTTGGGCATAATTTAAATTAATTTGGTTAAATTTGAATTGTTGTCAAAACAGTAAGCAAACTTCTGGTATCCATTTAACAGCCAACTGTTACATGTATCTTGGAACAACCGGTCTCCCAGCTTCCCCATTGGGGCAGCTGAATCTGCACTTTAAGTATAGAGTCATAGAGATGTACAGCATGGAAACAGACCCTTCGGACCAACCTGTCCACGCCGACCAGATATCCCAACCCAATCTAGTCCCACCTGCCAGCACCCGGCCCATATCCCTCCAAACCCTTCCTATTCATATACCCATCCAAATGCCTCTTAAATGTTGCAATTGTACCAGCCTCCACCACATCCTCTGGCAGCTCATTCCATACACGTTCCACCCTCTGCATGAAAAAGTTGCCCCTTAGGTCTCTTTTATATCTTTCCCCTCTCACC
>NC_057715.1:56651176-56652942 GCF_004010195.1 Chiloscyllium plagiosum
TGCTTCCTTCTTTTTCTTAACCAAGCCCTCAATTTCTTTAGTCATCCATCATTCCCTGTATCTACCAGCCTTCCCTTTCACCCTGACAGGAATATACTTTCTCTGGATTCTTGTTATCTCATTTCTGAAGGCTTCCCATTTTCCAGCCGTCTCTTTACCTACGAACACCTGCCTCCAATCAGCTTTCGAAAGTTCTTGCATAATATCATCAAAATTGGCCTTTCTCCAATTTAGAATTTCAACTTTTAGATCTGGTCTATCCTTTTCCATCACGATTTTAAAACGAATAGAATTATGGTCGCTGGCCCCAAAGTGCACCCCCACTGACACCTCAGTCACTTGCCCTGCTGTATTTCCCAAGAGTAAGTCAAGTTTTGCACCTTCTCTAGGAGGTACATCCACATACTGACTCAGAAAATTGTCTTGTATGCACTTAAATTCCTCTCCATCTAAACCTTTAACACCAGTCGATGTTTGGAAAGTTAAAGAATAGAATTATGGTCGCTGGCCCCAAAGTGCACCCCCACTGACACCTCAGTCACTTGCCCTGCTGTATTTCCCAAGAGTAAGTCAAGTTTTGCACCTTCTCTAGGAGGTACATCCACATACTGACTCAGAAAATTGTCTTGTATGCACTTAAATTCCTCTCCATCTAAACCTTTAACACCAGTCGATGTTTGGAAAGTTAAAATCCCCTACCATAACTACCCTGTTATTCTTACAGATAGCTGAGATCTCCTTACAAGTTTGTTTCTCAATTTCCTTCTGACTATTGGGGGGTCTATAAATATAGTCCCAATAAGGTGATTATCCCTTTCTTATTTCTCAGTTCCACCCAAATAACTTCCCTGGATGTATTTCTGGGTATATCCTCCCTCAGCACAGTTGTAATGCTATCCCTTATCAAAAATGCCACTCCCTCTCCTCTCTTGCCTCCCTTTCTATCCTTCCAGTAGCATTTGTATCCTGGAACATTTAAGCTGCCAGTCCATCCATGTTTCTGTAATTGCTATGATATCCCAGTCCCATGTTCCTAACCATGCCCTGAGTTCATCTGCCTTCCCTGTTCAGCCCCTTGCATTGAAATAAATGCAGTTTAATTTATTAATCCTACCTTGTCCCTGCTTGCCCTGACTGTTTGACTCCCCTCTGTTCTCAACTGTACCAGTCTCAGATTGATCTCTTTCCTCACGATCTCCCTGGGTTCCCAACCTTACTAGTTTAAATCCTCCCGAGCAGCTCTAGTAAATTTCCCTGCCTGTATATTAGTTCCCTTCCAATTTAGGTGCAATCTGTCCTTGTACAGGTCACTTCTACCCCAAAAGAGATTCCAATGATCCAAAAATGTGAATCCTTCTCCCTACACCAGCTCCTCAGCCATGCATTCATCTGCTCTATCCTCCTCTTTCTGCCCTCACTAGCTCGTAGCACTGGGAGTAAATCCAGATATTTACTACCCTTGAGGACCTCCTTTTCAAATTTCTGCCTAACTCTCTGTAATCTCCCTTCAGAATCTCAACCTTTTCCCTTCCTATGTCGTTGGTTCCAATGTGGACAAAGACCTCTTGCTGGGCCCTCTTCCCCCGTGAGAACATTCTGCGCCCTCGCTGAGACATCCTTGACCCTGGCACCAGGGAAACAACACGCCATTCTCCTTTTTCCCTGCTGGCCACAGAAACGTCTGTACCTCGGACTAGAATCCCCTAACACAATTGATCTCATGGAAGCTGAAGTACCACTCGTTGCATTAGAGTCAGTCTCCATAC
>NC_057715.1:56653442-56676082 GCF_004010195.1 Chiloscyllium plagiosum
CACGCTACAAACAGCTGACCCTAGTAGCTATACACGCAGGTGACCAGAACCACAAATTTGATGGGGGCTACATAACAATAATAGGACAAGCCAAACAGAAGACACCCAGGGAATTTCTAGAAGCATGGCGCTCATCCACAGACTCCATCAATAAACACATTGACCTCGACCTTCTATACGAACACTGCAATGAACAACTGGAAGCAATCGGAACAAAACCAAATAAATTCCAACTGACAGTGCAGCAGCACTGAAGATGTCACCTAGAAAGGGAATGAAATGTCTGCAAACAAACTTCCTGGCTCAGCTGGGAACATGCCAACAAAACTGCAACCGGCACCCAAGCTATAAATCTTGAATTACATTTTTGTGTGTTTACAATCCTGTCAGTATCAATAATCTTTCACAACTTCATGTAATTTTTTCGAAAGCACCTAAGTGTTGCTAAGTGAATCTCCTTAACCACCTTTCATACAATGTCTCCTGGTTTTAAGTCTTTGAACATAACAATATCCCTGTGCTGCAAGTTCCACGTTGGTTCCATATTGCTACTATTTGTATGACCTGAACATTTGTTCAATAATAAACTGACCAAAACTGTACACTATTCTCCAATTATGATTGAATTGATATCTTATAAAGTTCAGCATCCTCCTTGTTTCATATTTGTTCTTTCTATATGTTGATTATTACTACATATAAAATCCAGACTACCATGAAATGGGTTTGGGCAGCCTCATTCTTTATTTTCCACTCATTGGCACATTTTAACATTTTTGAGGGTTCTATGTTGAGGAGTGATGGAAGTGTAATTGGCTCATTGCATATATCTCAGATGTGTGCACTATACAGTTTTACCACCTAATATATCTCCAATCTAGGTAATGCAAGTGTATTTGTCATTGTTCTACTGACATAGCGTATTTAGTTATACTAGCTTTCCTAACGATAAGTTATTTTAGACTTGTTCCTGTAAGTATTTTACATTTAATATGTATTTATTTCATTAGGGCTGATGGAGTGATGAGAACAATGAATACAGAGAAATTGCTAAAGACTATGCCCATTATACAGAATCAGATGGATGCATTGCTGGACTTCAATGTGAGTTTTGTCTCTGGCATATAAACTTCCTTTTGGATACATTCAGATTTATGTAATGATTGACAAAACCAAATACAGAGGAACATCGATTATCTGAACAAGATCGTCGGGCACTATTTCGTTCAGATAATTATTTGGTGAATTGATTTCCCCAGGCACTCCGAGTTTTCTGTGAAGTCTGCTCCCTGTGCAGGAGACTAAGCAGCAGTACACCGCGCGAGCCATCACCCCCAACCCTGATCGCCCCCACCCCACCCCCAAACACTATCCAACTGTCCGACTCCCGCCCCGGCCGACCAGCCCCCACCCCGCCAGCTGGACTGGACGCCAACACTAAGACTGCTACTGCAGACACACACACACACACACACAGTTTAACTGCAACTTTTTGACATATTCTAATCTCTGCCCTGTACAGGACAATGTTGGATAAAATATCTGGGGAAGGGTGGTTTAAGGGTACACCCCTGTGTAGGAGTCCAGGGAAAGTGTTGGGGGAGAGAGTGAGTGTGGGAGGTCAGTCATTTGGAGACTGTGCCTGAACTGTCCAGAACTGTTCTCGGCAAAATCTCAGTGAGCTGAGTTTGTTTTTAATCATTGTACCTGTAAACAAAAGACACGATCAGGGTTGAAACAGCTCTTTGACGTAACGTTTCTATCGGGGCCTTGAGATCCCCTTCGGATAATCCGATATTTGGATAATTGATATTCTGATAACCGAGGTTCCTCTAAAATTGTCTTAAGTAGGAGATTGAAGTCATTATCAGAACTTGGAAAATGGTGGTTATATTTTTTGAGATTCCAGATTTACTCTTGTACAATTTTTCATTATTTTCTCATATCTTGGGTCCTTATTCATAATAGGGTTTTACTTTCATGTAGCTTGTTCTGTGCATGTGTCTATTAAGTGAGTAATTGTTAAAATATTGTCCTTGACATGGTAGGTAATCCCAAGAGTTACACAATATGGAGCAAGCAGTCAAGTTTTCTGTGTAATTTGCTGGAGACTGTTTGTTTTAATTTTGATGACTAATAAAATTTCATAAATTACTTTAAAAAATATTTTATTAAAAGTTTTCATTACAAAATTATAAAATTACGAAAAAAACCTATGAAATTATAACAACCAAAACAACAACAAACTAAGTGTTACACTACTCTACAGAACAAACCACATTGTACTCACTCAGGATCAATAAATAAATAATGTCGCTCAGCGCAACAAAACTCCCAACCTTTTGAGAGCATTTATTATTACACCCACATTTATTCGAAATTCTTCCTCTCAGGTCATCAGGTTCACTAAACCAAACCATTATGGCTAAGCGAAGGCGCTAAATAAAATGGCAGACAGATCTGCTTCCAGGTAATTCAAGAAGGGCCGTCATGTCTTATAAAAAGTTTTCTGTTTTTTGGTGCACCATAGTAGAGAGAAAATACAAAGGGATGTGTTCCATAATTAACTTACACCGCCCTGGCAGGCCCAGGGCATTCTCAGACGCACAGCACATCAGAATGTTCTTCCTCGCACAAAAAGTGAGAATGTTAAAAAGCTTTCTTCCATGTACATCTGAGGAAGGTAAATTTGGCAAGCCCAGGAGAAGAGAGACTGGGTCCCCCTTAACCTTGGTCCCCAAGACCCCCTCTATTACTCCTGCCACAGCGCTCCAATACCTATGAAGTTCGTGACATGACCACAAATAATGAGTGAGGGTACCTGTGCATGTTTTACATTTGAGGACATTGGAAATGCTCCCTCTTTTTTAATTTCACATGGCAATCTGGGGCCAGATGAACCCAATGAAGAATCTTTAACTGCTTAGCGTGGGTCCTATTACAGATCGAAATCTTACTCGCGTTCTCAGATACCCTCCCACGTTTCCGAATAGATCTGAATTCCTAACTCTCTTTCCCAGACCTGACATTGTTGATCGATGTCATAATTTACTCAAACTAAAATAAATTATGCTGTCCTACGTTTGTCCTTTATTTAGATCAGTAATAGGTCATATACTAGTTTATGTATTGGAAGCTAGATAGTAAAACAATAAGAATAAAATACACAAAGGACATGTTTTCTAAAAAAACAAAGGAAGCCTGTAGTATTTTGCTAACAGTGATATTTTAACGATTTAGTAGAATGTCTGTGCAATAATATTTGCGTTTGAAATATGTTACAAGAATAATTTCCTTATACAAGCAATAATTAGAGAGCGTAATATAGTTTTGATTACCTATAGTGTGGAAACCGGCGATTCAGCCCAACAAGTCCATACTGACGCTTTGAAGAATAAGCCAACCAGACCCATTTCCCTCTGACTCCTACACCTAACACTATGGGTACTTTAGCATGACTAGTTCACCTGACCTGCATATCTTTGCATTGTGGGAGGGAGCCAGAGCACCCAGAAGAAACTCTCAGATGCAGAGAGAATGTGCAAACTCCACACAGTCACCCGAGGTGGGAATTGAACCCGGTTCCCTGGTGCTGTAAGGGAGCAGTGCTAACCACTGAGCCACCATGCAGATTGGGAGGCTTCCTCACAGTCCTTCTCCAGGCTGGTCATTATGTTGTTTGATAATGCATGCCAGCTTTACGAATGCATCCACTGCTGCTACATTCAGACCTCAGAACTATGATGCAGGAACTGTGGAGGAATAAGCATTCACTTGCAAGTAAATCTGTGCATCTGTTAGAATAGTTGTATTTTTGCAAAGTCAAGCCATAATGAACCCGATCAGCTTCATTGCCTTTTGGGCTCCCACTTGAAGGTCTCATTGGCCCTTGAATGGACTTTTTCATTTTTACTTATTTGGGGCTGTTCATTATGGGCCAGATGTCTAGTGTCAAGTAAATTTAATATACCAGTTGGACTGAGAGGTTGTGATATTTTTCATTTGTCTTTTTTGTGTTGGCTTGAGTCTTAATTTTTAAGTTTCATTCCCCTTTCTGAATTAGTGTGTTTTGATTCAGCAGTGCTTCGCATTTGAATTGTGCATCAGTGTTACAAATATCGGTTGTGAAGGGGTGAAAAAAATCTTAGATCGATTATAAATCTCAGATTTATACTGACAAAATTGATATTTTGGGAAACAAAGGGGCAGAATTACATTTAAGTAAGAACATTTGGTAAAAGTCCAACTGTTGTACTTTAGTGAAAAGCTGGATCATCTAGAAGAGTAGAGAATTGGGTGTGTAGGTTCAGCAAAGCGGTAGTTGAAGTAGTTAGGGTTATTATAAACTAATGGAATATTTGGCTTTGTGGCCAGAATGTGAAATAAATGTAGAGCTGTGATAGTGAGTTTAAATAAAATCTTGATATTTTGTATCTTATGGATTTGTCCCGAAAGAAAGGTTATTGAGTCTATAAGAGGAAGTCTTAGGAGGAAAAGTGAAGTTGTTGTCATCAAAGTAGAGTTTTCTGTTTTTAGATTAGATTACTTACAGTGTGGAAACAGATCCTTCGGCCCAACAAGTCCACACTGACCCGCTGAAGTGCAACCCACCCAGACCCATTCCCCTACATTTACCCCTTCACCTAACACTGTGGCCAATTCGCCTAACCTACACGTTTTTGGACTGTGGGAGGAAACTGGAGCACCCAAAGGAAACCCACACACACACTGGGAGAATGTGCAAACTCCACACAGTCACCTGAGGCGGGAATTGAACCTGGGTCTCTGGTGTTGTGAGGCAGCAGTGCTAACCACTGTGCTACTGTGCTGCCCACTGTGCCACCCATGATTGATTTGTTGGAATGAAGAGAAACAAACTGTCTTTTGTAGACCAAATTATAGGTATTTAGGAATGAGAGCATGGGAGAATATTTCTTTAAACAGAATGGGTCAAAGTTTATTGACACTATTGGATAGCTGTGGAAAAATACTGAGATAATACTTTAACTCTAGTTCAGAAAAGTGGCTGAAGGATACTGGAGTACAACAAGCGAATAGGACAAGTGAATGAAATTGTTCAACATTAGCAGTCATGATATCAATGTGGACTTTTTAGACTTGTGGACAGTTTCTGCATTGTACACCAACACTATAAAAGTGGTGTATTACTCTATTGTGAAGAAAGAGGAAGGGACCCAAACATTCAGAATAGCTGTTTAGCTCTTTTTATCCTTCACCATTTCTGTTATGATTGCTGGATTTGGTCTCTGCTCCAGTCTTAAACCGTTCACATTTTTCTTCATACTAATATATCTCACTACTTGCAAGTGGGCTCTGTGACCTAATTTGCCTATCGCAAACTTGCTGCAACCCATTGTATTCGTACAGCAAGTTTACTGAATCAATACATCTGAACTGGGGATACTGGAGCTTTAAGTAAAGAAAAATGGAGACCACATGTGCATGTTTTATTACTGGTGAATTCGTAATTTTTTTATATCAGATTACTTATAGTGTGGAAACAGGCCCTTCGGCCCAACAAGTCCACACCGACCCGCCAAAGTGCAACCCACCCAGACCCATTTCCCTACATTTACCCCTTCACCTAACACTGCGGGCAATTTAGCATGGCCAATTCACCTAACCTGCACGTTTTTGGATTGTGGGAGGAAACCGGAGTACCTGGAGGAAACCCACGCAGACACTGGGAGAATGTGCAAACTCCACACAGTCGCCTGAGGTGGGAATTGAACCCGGGTCTCTGGCGCTATGAGGCAGCAGTGCTAACCACTGTGCCACCATATTTGAATCTCTATTCATAGCCATTTTTCTTTTGAAGTTTAAAACTGTGATCATGAAACATTTTTCCACTCAATTCTACTTTATAAAATTGCTATTGATGCAGTAAGTACTTCACTCCCTTTTTGAGTCACTCCTTTTTTGCATTGAGATAGCTCAATGATAATGTTACTGGACTGGTAACTGAGAGGTCTGGACCTAATTGATGGAACCGGGAGTTCAAATCCCATCATGTCAGCTGGTTGGTCTAAACTCAATTAATTAACATGGAACTGGGATTAAAAAATTGCTGTCAGTAGTGGTGACAATGAAGTTGTGAAAACCCATCTGGTTCATAAATTTATTTCCCTAAAGGACATGTACCATCATATCTGGTCTGACCAAAATGTGACTCCATCAGGATTATTTATCACTCCATGTTCTCAATGATGCAGTTCACTCTTACCTGTCCATAGAAGTGACCGAATAAGCCACTTGATATAAAGAAGAAAATGGCTCACCATCAGCTACTTGAGGGCAATTAATGTTGGTTAGCAATCCCAACATACTTTGAACATATCTTTTAATAAAAGACCTTTTTTTGCATTGTGCTTAATGTCTTTTTCTCCTGCTTTTTCACGTGTTCACCAGTTCTCTCTCTTCTGGCATCTGTCATCTTTGTGTGTTTACATTTTTATTTCAGAACTTAAGAGTGGGAGTAGGCAATTCAGTCCTTTGGGCCCAGTCTGCCATTTAATATCATGGCTAATCTTATCCTGGTCTTCACTTCTCTGTCCTGCCTATTCCCTATTGCCCTTTATCCCACTTTTCATCAGAAACCTATCTATTTCTTTCTTGAATCTGTAGGTTGCTGCCTCCAATGCAATCTTGGGACACAGATTCACAACCCTCTGCAAGAAGTAGTTTCTCTTCATCTGATTTTATCTATGACCTTTTAATTGAGACGTTCCGCAAGAGGGAACAATCTGTTCAACGTCTACCTTATCAATTCCCTTTTGCATTTTATATATCTATGAGATCCCTCTCATTTTCTGAACTCCAGGGAGTACGTGCCTAAGTTATTCTACTAATACTCATACGACAGCCCCTTCATACATGGAATCAATGTGGTGTACCTGCTGTGAGCTGCTTCCAGTGCCACTACATCCTTCAAGTAAAGAGACCAAAACTGGACACACACACTCCAGGTGTCATCTCACCAAAGTGTAATTATTATAACAACACTTCTTTACTTTTATAATCCAGTTGTTAGCAACAAATGCCAGGATTCCATTAACCTTTCTTAGTATATGCCGGACCTGCAGACCCACTTTCTGTGATTCGTGCACAAAGGCACCCAGATCTCTCTGGACTAAGCGTATTGAATTTGCTTCTCCTTTAAATAATAATTTGCCCATATTTTTCGAGCCAACATGCACAGTCTTAAACCTATCCACATTAAATTCCATCTGCCAGAATGTGGCCCATTCTCCTAGGCTATCAATATCCATCTGTAAACTCTGCAAGCAGCCTGCTTTCCCATCTACTTTAGTGTCATCTGTGAATTTTGCCATGTTACAGTCTGTCCCTGCTTGCACACCATTTATATAGATAGATTGTAAGTAGTTGAGGTTTGAGAACTGAACTGTGCAGCACCTCACTAGTTACAGTTCACCATCCAGTTACAGTTAACCTCAACTAATTCTGTCTGTCAGTCGATCCTGTATCCAAGCCAGTACTCTACCCCTTGGATCTAACTTTCAGGATCAGTCTTTTATGCTGCACCCTTGTGAAGTGTCTTCTAGAAATCTATATATACTATGTCCACTGGATCCTCATTACCACCTTGCTGGTTACATCCTTTAATAAAAAAATCACAAGTTTGTCCAGCACGACTTGCCTTTCATGAAGCTGTGCTGAAGCTGGTGAATTTAATTTTGGTTTTCCAAGTGTTCAGTTTTCTCCTTTTTATGATTGACTTGACTTCTGGATGACAGAGGTCAAACTAACCGGTCTACAGTTTCCCACATTTTGCCTATCTCCTTTCTGAATAAGTGTGTCCCATTAGCATGTTTCCAATCCACTGGTATTTTTTCCAGAATCCAGGGAATTTTTGAAATATCATAACTAATGCATCCAATATGTATGCTGCAGGTTGCAGGCTGTCAGGCCCTGGGACTTATCTGCCTTTAACCCCATCAGTTTACTAAATACCTTCTCCTTAATTTTAGTGTATTTGTATCTTGACTATTGTTTGCTCTTACATAACTGTATAACTACATTATTGCAACTTGAAGAACGACAAAGTTGCTTTGTTTGCTAAGGTTGTAACCACCAATTATTGCTCTTGTATCTAATGCAGTCCTCTTCTCGCCCGCCCCAGCAAAAGATGATCATCTTTATTTCTGATTGGCAGAAACAGCCAGGAAAATGTCTCAAATGGAAAATGATAACGTTGTGGAGAACTTGATTTTTTTTCTGTCTTATAGGTCAGTGCCAATGAACTCACAAATGGAGTGATCAATGCAGCTTTTATGCTACTATTCAAAGATGCCATTAGACTTTTTGCAGCTTATAATGAAGGGATCATTAATCTATTGGGTAAGTTTATTCTGCTTTGGGGCAAGAAATGTAAAGCTGGCTGTTAAGGACATAACTTTGAAAATAATTTTATCCGTTGACGTATTTCATGCTGGAATTTGTAGGCTGAAATGATTTATTCTTGGACAATTTTGTTTTGATAAATTTCTTTATTCTAGCTCAATGTCATTGGCCATCCTGTGCATTTTTTTGATACTTTTTTTTTCTTGCAAGGGCAAAACGTAAATGTAATGAGGGGGAGTCAGAAACTTTGCTCAAACCATCTAAAATTACTTTCTATCCAACTGTTCTACATGGTGAAATTTCATTATTGTTTGTAATGTGGGAATACTATTAAGAAATGTTACCATTTTGAATTTTCAACCTAATGGAAATTTTTTTAAAAACTTAGTTATTACAGTGCTTCCCCTGGATATCTGAATCCTTTTGTTTTTGCCTTGTGCAAGGCCTATGCATTTAACTCCTTCACTATTGTGTATAGTAGTTTTGATAACTAGCTGCATTACAGTTTTGTGGTTGGCACGTCTCTTTTTTCCAATTATTGTACGTATACACTTCCTGTTCTACAGGTGTAATATTTGAGATTGAAAGATTGTTTACATTTGAGTCAAATTTAATATTTGTAAGAAATGGACCAAATCATGAGTATCTAAGTAGATTCTAATACTTACTGAATTAGAATCCCTACTGTGTGGAAACGCCCTTCAGCCCAACAAGTCCACACTGACCCTCCGAAGTGTATCCCACCCAGACATTTACCCCTGTCTCATGTGCCTAACCTGTACATCCCCGAACACTATGGGCAATTTAGCACGGCCAATTCGCCTAACCTGCACATCTTTGGATTGTGGGAAGAAACCAGAGCACCTGGAGGAAACCCACGCAGACATTGGGAGAATGTGCAAACTCCACACACAGTCGCCCGAGGCTGGAATCAAACCTGTGTCCCTGGTATTGTGAGGCAGCAGTGCTAACCGCTAAGCCACCAGTAAAGGTTATGTTTGGTTGTCTGTTCAAATCAGGAGTATTAAAACTAATTATATTTGTAGTATTTGCTCAGGCTATGATCTATTAACTGAGCATAACAGTTTTTCAAGTTGTCCAGAGTCCCAACAGGAAGGTTCTAGGGAGCGTTACCTCTTATTCCACCATAGGAAATTTAATCAATAACTCTGGAATGAAGTGCATGTTTCATTAGTAGTCATGAAATTGCTAGGCTGTTATTAAAAACCCAGCTGATTTTGTAATGTTCATCACAGGAGAAAAACAATCTTTACGTGGTCTGGTATTAATTTGAAGCTACAATGTGCATCTACAGGGGGTTAAACCATGTTTAATGGTTTATGGATAGCATAATATAGAAGGAACTAAGTGATCCCACAAATGACATCAAAGATCTGTACTGCGCATCCAATCATAAATATCTTTTTGTCTCTTCGTGGGATGTGGACATCGCTGGCAAGGCTAACGTTGTTGTTCATGATCAATAGCTCTCGAAAGTATGGTGAAAGATGGCCACTGCCATGAATTGCTATAATTTATCTGGTCAGTGTACACGGTCAGTACTGTTTAGATTGGGTGTACTGTGCTTGTGGACAATTAAGTGAATGATCACAAGGGGAGGTGGTTCCAGAAACATCCTCAAGTTTACTGATGGAAGATATTAGCACGTCAATCCAAAAAGTGAGGCTGAAGCATTTTCAGCTGCCTGTAGCTAGGGGTGCCAAGTGAAAATCCATCTCTGCCTCTCCCTGACGTTCCCATTATCATAGATTCCTGACTTTGGAAAATTCAGTTCTTATCATACAATATCAAGGAACAGCTGAACACACTGGATGCTGCAAGGTATGGAACCAGGGCATCATTTTGCCAATGGTCCTGAAAGTTTGTACTCCAGAATTAATTATGCCTTTAGCCAAGTTGTTCCAATACAGTGACAATACAAACATCTAACTGACAATTGGAAAATTACCCATGTCATAAAAAGAAAGATTAATCCAATCCAGCCAAATACTGCCTCATATGGACAGGGAACACGAGTAGGCCACTCAGCCCTTTGACCCTGCTCCGCCATTTGATATTAATTGCAGCTGATCTGATTTTAACCACATCTCTGCATTCTTGTGTATCTCCAGTAATCTTTGGTCATCAAGAAGCTATCTATCTCTACCTTAAAAATATGTGGATTTTGCATCCGCTGTGTTTTGAGGAAGGGAATTCCAAGGACATTCAGCCCTTTGAGAAAGTGAAAAAAGCTCTCCTCATCTCTGTTTTAAATGCGCACCCACTTATTTTTAAACTATGACCTCTAATTCTAGATTTTGTCATAAGAGGAAATGACCTTTCAATATCCACCTTGTCAAGTCCCCTCAAGATCCTTTATGTTTCAATTAACTCTTTCATGAACTCTATTTTGAATCATCAGTAATGGAAAGTGCTAGTCACGATTGTATCAATCTGCTCCCCAGTAGTTCACTTGGGCTCCCAAGGCTATTTTGTTTTAGACTTCATTATTTTCGTAGTTCAAACATGGGCATGAGACTGGCTCACCATTGACATCAAGGTAATATTTGACCATGTGGCACAACAAATCTGGGTGAAAATCTCTCCAGTAGTTGGAATGATACTCGGCACAAAGAATATTTGTGCTTGTGAGAGACTGATCATCTCCACACAGAACATTTCATCAGGAATTTGTCGGGGTAGTATTATTAATTGAACTATCTTCATCTGCTTCATCAATTTGACCTCTCAGCCATCACAAGCTCAAAGTTGGGGATGTTCACTGATGGGTGTTCAGTACTGAATAATAAAATCCTCCAGATCCTGAAGCAATTTATACTTGCATTTAGCACAAAATTAGACCACTCGGGCTTTGACTGATAAGTGACCAGTAACATTTGTGCAACAAGGGACAGGGAATGGTTACCTCCAACAAGAGAACCTAACAGTCTATCAGTAGCATTCAATAGCACTGCCATCATTGAATTCCCCACCGTCAACATCTTGGGGTTTGCTATTGACCTAACTGGTACAACCACATCTGTCCTGTGGTTACAGGAACAGGTCAAACCCTGGGAATTTCTGTGGCAAATAAGTTTTCTTTTCTTTTCTCTTGACCCACCAAATTATGTTTGTCATTACCGTAGCCACTTACGTATGTGATGGAATTGGATAAGGGCATCACCAATGTTGTTACCTTTATAAATGACAGATTCACTTTTTAAAGAGTTTCAATCTCCTAGTTATGAGTTGAAAAAAATGATACATCAAGATTTCACATTACAAATGTTTTGCTATAGCAAAGGTGGGGGAGGGGTGTTCTCTTGCTCAGACACTGTGTCTGTTTTAAGCACTTGGCATCAGGGAGTCGGGGTGCCTGCTGAGGCTCTCTCCTCTCCAGCTCCACTTGTCAACAGCCTGCACCTCAACAGTACCTCACAACTCCTCTCCTAGTGGTATTCTGCCATGGCCTGAGTTTCAACAATGATACCTGAGTGTTATTGCAGGCAGCAACTACCACCTCTCCAGTGGTGCCACTATGCAAAAGAGCTTTTGACAGATTAGATTTCTGCCCCCAATGTTTTTGATCCTGAGGAAGGTCCTGTTCAGTTAAATGTCTGAGCGGTGGGCCTTTCCAAAAAGTGGTGAAGTGTGGCTCTTCAGCCAACAGCCAAGATCCTTGTTGCCTCATTAAGTACTGTCAAGTGTTTGTCAGGGGAGATATGTTTGAACTGGACTGATTTCCGCACCGCTCTCCAAGCTCAATTAGTCATCTGGCAATCATGGTCCAGGTGTTTGGGATTGTTTTTAGCTGCTGTGTGGACAAAATGTTTCCCAGTGAACCTCGTGCCTTCAAGAGTGCAATGAAGCCATTTTTGGCAAGAAAAAGAAACAGACAGCAATTCTGAATGGCTTTGTTTTCTAACGTCCACAGCATTTGTTTGCTTTTTCAAAGCATTTTGTTGTGGTATTTCTATGATTCAGCACATTCTTTTCTTCTCAAAGTTCACATTGGCAGTGAGTTTCATGTCCTGTGGACCTAATTCTCTCCCACGTGCTAATTCTATGCCTAATTGTTTTAGAGGTGCTTTTGGAAGTTGAGAGACAAGTATTGGAATATTTTGTTGCCGTAATGTTTGAAGCCTTATACAATGAGCTAGTATAAAGATCAATATGTAAGAAAATTCTACAAGTGGTATAATTTTTGAAACTTTGTATCAAGCCTTGGTTTATCTCCTTTTGTTCAGTGCATGTGACACATAATCAGGTTTAGTTTCTAGCTCGACACACTGCAGCTTTAGAGCTGATTGCAAATCAATTTTTGTTGTTAGTATTTTATTACAAATATTGAATACCTGATGAAATTTATGAAATCACTTAATTGCACCCATCATTTGAGATTCACAAAACTGGGTACGGAGCTTTTCCTGCAAGGTTTTTCAGTTTGAAAGGGAAATGGGAGAGAATGCAGGTTCCATTCGACAACCCAGTCAATCATCAGGAGTCGTGTTGCTAATCAAAACACTGACAGAATGGTTGTTTTTAAATGTAAATGTAATTCTTTACCTTGAGTAGCACAGCAGGGATAATGTTCAGGGGAAGCTACCACTGTTCTGAGTAGCTACTTGAAAACTCTACATCCAAGCTTCCTTTTGTTCTCTTCAATGCCTTATGGCACATGGGGCAGAGAACCCACTAATGTCCATTTTCTGTAGCTGGTTTCTCCCCAAACAAGTTGCCAACCTACCCCCAGAGTTTATAGATTGCGTGATGCCACTCCATCTCAAGCGTGGCTGACCTGGAGACTGTCCTGCATTTGCAACCTGAAGCAGAGACACGACCACTTTGGGAACTCTACATCATGGCATGAATTTGATCTTCACTGCTCCTTTTAAATTTAAAAAAAATAGTTGTTTATGCATTCATTAACACTTTTTAAAAAAAAGTTGCTATATTATGATGGAATTTTCATTGAACTTAAATTGTATCTGAATACTTTATATGGATAAATATTTTAGCTCAGTGATTTGAACGATTAAAGTTTACAGTTTATCACAACTCTCACTTGCTGTAATTTGGCCAACATTTCCATTCATGTAGCTGAAATAGAACAATAATCACTTGGCAGTTTATATTGCAGATACCTTAACATGCATATAATTGAATAATTTTCACTTACCTATTAAATCAGTGTGCGCGTGATAAATCAAACCTTCATAATCTTTTTCTAAATAGTGTCAAATTGGGTTGAAGTCATGAGGGAGGCAATGCCCTCGGTATTACTGCTGAAGTGTTAATCCAGCAACTCAAATGTTCTGAGGACACAAGTTTGAATCCTGCCACAGGATTTAAATTTTTTCCAAAATCTAGTATAGAAAATCTACTGATGACCGTGAAATAATTGCTGATTGTCGGAAAAACCCACCTGGTTTACTAATATCCTTCAGGGATGCAAATCTGCCATCCTTACCTGTCTGGCTTACATGTGATTCCAGGCACACAGCAATTCATTGACTCTCAGTTGCCTTCTGAAATGGCCATTCAGTTGTATCAATTGCTACGAAGTTTCAACCAAGAAATGAAACTGGGTGCACCACCTGACATCAACTTAGATACTGAAAAAGGCAACAGCCCTGTTGTTCAGGACTGCAAAATCCTCTTCGCTGACATCTGGGGGCTGGCACCAAAATTGGGAGAACTGTTTCACAGTCGAGAGTGTAGTGCTGGAAAAGCACAGCAGGCCAGGGAGCATGCGGATCGACGTTTCGGACATAAGGCCTTCATCAAGGGGCTTATTCCTGAAACGTCGATTCTCCTGCTCCTCAATGCTGCCTGATCAGCGCTGCATTTTCAGCACTGCACTCTTGACTCTGATGTCCAGGATCTGCAGTCTTCACTTTCTCCGAACTGTTTCACAAACTAGTCAAGCAACAGCGTGGCATAGTCATAATCATAGAATCATACCTTACAGACCATGTCCCAGATACCACTATCACAATCCTGGATATGTTCTGTCCCACTGGCAGGGCAGACCTAACAGTTTGCATCGCATTGGTATATACTTGGAATGGAATTGCCTGGGAGTCTTCAACATTGACTGGGACACCAGGAAGTCTCTTAGCATTAGGTTAAACATGGACAAGGAATCCTACTGATGACCATGTACCATCTCTAGTGATGAAGCACTACTCCTCTAGCTTGAACAATACTTGGAGGAAGCACTGAGGGTGGCAAGGGTGCAAAATGTGTGCTGGCTGGGGGATTTCAACATCCACCACCAAATGTGGCTAAGCAACAACACTATTGATTGAGCTGATCAGGTCCTAAAGGATGTAGCTGCTAGACTGGGTTGGTAGCTGATGGGCAGGGAACCAACAAGAAGGGAAAAAAATTGACCTTATCCCTACCAATCTAAAGGCTACAGATCTATCTGTCCATGACATTATTGGCAAGAGGGGCCACCTCAAAGTCCTTGTGAAGGCAAGACTTTGTCTCCACATTAAGAATAACCTCCATCCTGTTGTGTGGCACTGTCACCATGCTAGGAGAAAGTGAGGACTGCAGATGCTGAAGATCAGAGTCAAAGAGTGTGATGCTGGAAAAGCATAGCCAGTCAGGCAGTAACTGAGGAGCAGGGCAATCGATGTTTTGAGCATTAGCCCTTCATTCCTGATCAGGAATGACCACACGCTTTTACTATCACCATGCTTAATGGGATAGACTTTGAATAGATCTAGCAAATCACCTGTGCACCGTGGGCCATCAATAGCTGCACAATTGTACTCCAGCACAACCTGCAACCCTATGGTCCGGCATATTCCCCACTCAGCCATTACTGTCAAGCCAGGGGATCAACCATATTTCAATAGATAATGCAGGAGGGAACACTGGGAGCAGTACCAGACGCATCCAAAATGAGGTGTCAGTCTGGTGAAGCTACCAAATAGGACTACTTGAATGCCAAACAGTATAAGCAGCAAGTGATACAGCCTTACGATCCACAACCAGAAAATCAGATCTCAATGGTGGTGGACAATTAAACAACTCATTGGAAGAGGAGACTCCACAAATATCCCTATTCTCACTGATTGAACAACCCAACGCATCAGTGTAAAAGATGAGGCTGAAGTATTTGCAGGCAATCTTCAGCCAGAAGCACGAAGTGGATGATCCATCTTGGCCTCTCCAGTGGTTCCCAGCATTACAGATCCCATTCTTCAACCAATTCAATTCACTCCATACAACATAAACAGAATAGCAATTTATAGTCACTTTCGTTTATGAAAATCTAGTACGATGTGTATGAACTACTACAATTCAATGTCATTTTAATTAGAAATTATCAAAAGAAATAATTGAGACAAAGTGAGGACGAAATTCATCTTTTGTTCCCTCCATGGCTCCCATGTTTCCGGAGTGGCTACGTAAAAGCTTGGAGGCACTGGATATTGCAAAGGCTATGGGCCCTGACAACATTCCAGCAATAGTACTAAAGACTTGTGCTCTGGAGCTTGCTGCTCTCCTAGTTAAGCTCTTTGAATACAGGTACACTAGCATCTACCCAACAATGTAGAAAATTACCCAAGTATATCCTATACATTAAAGGCAGGACAAATCTAACTCAGCCACATTTGCTGGTGAATTCTAAAAATATTTTAATCTGTTTTTATTCTATGTAATTTTTATTCATAAATACGTACTGCTGAAACTTTAGCTGACCAGAAGTAGTGTTGCATTGTCAAAAAGGAAAGAAACGTCAATTGATGCTTGTTCGAGGTAGTGCTTTTCTCAGTGGCAGGTTGTTCTCTCTGGGGACCTGACTAAAGTTAGATAAACAGTCGGTGATGGGCTCCAGTTCTGACTAATACTGAAACTTGAATCTGAAAGTGTAGTTGGTAGACACTCGCATACACCAATAGAAGGTTAACATTTTGTTTAACACGCAGTTGATTTGTTAATTTTTTTTCCCTAGAAAAATACTTTGATATGAAGAAAAACCAGTGCAAGGAGGCTCTTGACATATACAAAAAGTTCCTTACTAGAATGACAAGGATCTCTGAATTCCTCAAAGTTGCAGAAGTAAGCTTCTCTTGAACTGCAAGCCTCTTTTAAAGCTACAAGATTTGGTCAATATTATTTGTTATAACTGTGGTATTCTTTGTTAAACACAGCAAGTTGGAATCGACAGGGGAGACATACCAGACCTTTCTCAGGTAGGCATCTCTTTTAGAAGTACTTATTTTAATTAGTTTGAGCAGAGTAGCATGTTGTGATCCATTTGTTTTTAGGCAGTCCCTTGATCAAGGATGACTTCATAACAAAGAGACTCAAAAACAAGATCTTGAAGAGTTGTGCTGTACCAACTGACCTTTATCCACAGACTTGTGATTCATAATAGCTGTCACAGAATTCAAAATATATCCTGAAATTCAGATTATGAAAATAAACTTGTGGCCTGGAGGTTTTCAGCATAATTC
The DNA here is from genome assembly GCF_004010195.1 of Chiloscyllium plagiosum. Taxonomy (NCBI): domain Eukaryota; kingdom Metazoa; phylum Chordata; class Chondrichthyes; order Orectolobiformes; family Hemiscylliidae; genus Chiloscyllium; species Chiloscyllium plagiosum. The sequence continues at coordinate 56,670,302 of NC_057715.1, forward strand.
TGCCAAAATTAGCACAGCTGGCATAAATGTTGGCAAAGTTTCAAGTACAAATTGTTCTCAGTGCACCTGAAATTGCTATGGTCCTTTATGCTAGTTTTAAAAAAAAATGCTAGTTTAAAAAAAAACAAGCTCTGCCCCAGACTGAATTAATCTCTCAAGTGTTTCTGCTAATGGCACTCATTTGCAGACCTTTAAGGAAGCTCCAAAAACAAAACTGGATATTTTAGATGCAGAGCGCTGTTAAATAAAATTGTTCAGAAGTTAGTAAATTTGCCAGAGAATTGATCCCTAATCTAACTTTAAAAAAAAGACTTTGTATATCTTTACAAGTCACTTTCATTCATTTAAAACCAGATTGTACGTGGGTCTGGATTCATGTTATGATTTTAGAATAGTTATTTTTGGTGATAAAGCCATTTTAACTGTATTAATCAAATTTGGCAAGTTACTATTCTGGTACACGAGCAGTACATTGTTAAAGCAGATATTCATTTGTTATTCAAAATGAAAGAATTTCATTACACACTTTGGTGTAAAACAAAATATATATTCAGGTCACGAAGTCCAGGACTTCATTGCTCTTCAGTTCTGTAGTATTTCTTTCCTATAAGATAGTGATGATAATGTAAAAAAATGGCCTTTGCAAGTAGGAGTAGACCATTTGGCCCTTCGAGTCAGCTCTACTGTTAAATAAGATTAAGACTGATCTGGTTGTTGACTCATCTTTGCTTTCTTGTTTCATCCTAGAATTTTTGACTCACTTGACCATCAAAACTCTATCTGACTCTGTTTGGAATAAATTTAAGGACCCAACCTCCACTGCCCCCTGGGAAATTGAATTCCATCTAACCAATCCGAGATCCATTGAAATTTGTTATCCCAAAATCTTATCTTGAATGGCAGCTTTTCATGTAACACCTTATTAAATGCATTTTGAAAAGTCAAGTGTGTATAGCATATACTGGTTCCGTCTGTTTACTGTAAATATTACTTCATCAAAAAGCTCTAACAGATGGACGAAACATGAATTTCCTTCCTCAAACCTGATCAAATTGTACTTTTTTTTAAAAAGTATCCTGCTATAAAAGTATCCTGGTAGTCATTTTTTAAAGCTTGGGTTTTGTTGGAAACTGTTTGCTTTATGTTGCATTATAAACAAATTATATCTTGACTTTGTGTTTTAACATATATACTTCAACGATAAGCTGACAGATAGGTTGGATTTTTTTGTCACTGGATATAGGATGACCAAAAGGTCTGTTTCTTCTCTTTGATGAATGTTAGACTAATTGGCCTAGATTATTGTCTTTTGCCTTCCTCCTTTATTGAATAAAGATGTTAATTTGCTATTTATCAATGCACTGGGACCCTTTTAAAGTCAAAGGAATTTCAGAAGATTATAACCAAACCCATTATCTGTGCTGTCATTTCCTTTAAGGCCCCAGGAGGCAGGCCAACAAGCCTTGGGGTCACACTTGTCTTCGGGTACAATAGCATTTTATTTTTCCCCGAGTGATAGTGATTGTTTTAAGTTCATTCCTCCCCATCTCCTCTTGATTTTTCAGTTATCTTTAAGAAGTTTTATAAATCTTCTACTTTGCAGGCAAATGCAAAGTATCTATTTAAAGTCTCTGCCATTTCTTGTTTTCTTGTTATTGATTCCTCGAAGGACTAAGACGAGCTTTAGTTAGATTTTTCTTGTTAAAGTTTTTTTTAGAAACTCATATTACCTGTTTGTTATATTACAAACTAGTTTTTGTCTCATACTGTTTCTATACTTCATGTACGTTACTGTATGTTCTTTGGTTCTTAAAATCTGTTTACCTTTAATCTTTGCAGATTTTACAATGTTTTTTTCAAAGCAGTACTATGCTTAACTATCTTATTTAGCCAAGGAAGTTGTATCCCTCTTAAAGAGCCTTGCTTTCTAACTGGGATTAACCTTTGGTGAGCCTTATTAAATACCTCCCTAAAGCCTGTCATAGCAACTCTGGTCCTACCTTCCCAGTTCATGTTAGCTAGTTCTGCCTTCATATCCCCAGACTTACCTTTTATTTAGGTTTAAAATATTAGTCATGGAGTCATACTTTTCTCTTTCTAATTGAACATAAATTCTGTTTGTGTTTTGATGACTGCATCATCTATAATTATGAGTGAGGTGCCTGATGACTGGTGCCTTTTGTTTAAGAAAAGTTGTAAAGGGAAACCAGGGAACTATAAGACTTGATGAGTCTGGCTTTGTTTGTGGATAAATAGTTGGAGGTGATTTTTATCGGATTCATGGATGTTTGGAGAGGCAAAACCTGTTTAGGTATAGTCAACATGATTTTATGCGAGGAAATCATGTGTCTCAAATTTGATTGCGTTTTGAGGAAGTTACCAAAAAGATTAAGAGCAGAGCAGCAGATGTGATTTGCTTGGACTTTAGTAAAGCCTCCGACAAGGTTCTGCATGGTAGACTAATTGGTAAAGTTAGGTCACATGGGATTTACAGTGAGCTTGCCACTTGGATACATAATTGGCTTAATGGTAGGAGACAGTGGTGGAAGGATGTTTTTCAGACTGTTACCAGCAGTATTCCCCAGTGATCATTTTTGGGTCATCTTTTGTTTGTCATTTACATAAATGACTTGGATGAGAATATGGGAGGCATAGTATGTTTGTGAATGACACCAAAATTGGTAGCATAGTAGACAGTGAAGAATGTTTTCTAAGATTAAAAAGGGATCTTGATCAAATGGATCAATGGGCTGAAAAATGGCAGATGAAGTTCGGTTGGGATGAATGCGAGATATTGAATTTTGGTACAGCAAACAAAGGTAGGTCTTGTACAATTTAATGATCGGGACTTGGATTGTGTTGTAGAACCTAGGGGTTCAAGTATATACATCTTTGAAGTTTGTGTCACATATAGACAGGATGGTTCAAAAAGCATTATTGTGCTTGCTTAAATTGCTCAGTCATTTGAAGTTGGGAAGTCATGTCGAGGACAGTGGTGAAGTCTCTTTTGGAGTACTGAGTCCAGTTCTAGGAAGCATAATATTAAGCTGGAGAGGGTTCAGAAGAGATTTACCGGGATGTTGTCGGGTATGGAAGGTTTGAGTTATAAAGGCTGGATATGCTGGAATGTTTTTCATTGGAGTGGGGGAGGTTGAGAGGTGACTTTACAGAAGCTTATAAAATAATGAGGGGTATAGATAGGTAGGGTTAATGATAGTTGTCTTTGCCTAGGATGAGGGATTTCAAGACAATAGGGCACATCTTTAAGGTGAGATGAGAAAGATTTAAAGGCATGAAGGCCAAATTTTGCACAGGATGGTTCACATGTGGAAGTGGTGGATGTGGTGCAGTTAGAAAGTTTAAAAGACATTTGGATAAGTATATGAATAGGAAAGGTTTAAAGGGAAATGGGCCAGAATCAGGCAGGTGGGGCTAGTTTAATTTGGGATTACATTCGGCATGGACTGAAGGGTCTGTTTCCATGTTGTCTGACGCTGTTGCTGCTTCACCTTTTTTGAGATTATTCGTTAATCCTTCAGGGCTTTTGCAGTGCAGTCATAACGTCCCTACCTCAGAGCCAAGAGGCCCAGACTCAAGTCCCACCTGCAATAGAGGTGTGTAAAAACATGTCTGAAAGTTTGATTAGAAAATATTGACTAATCCTGTTTAAATGCTCATAACGAAATCCAGGATGACCTCACTGGCTAGCTTGAGAACATAGTGCTATAAGCACTTTTTGTGAGAACAGCCACCACATTTTTCAGGTTACCTTATCTGCACCGATTCTCCCAATTTCCGTGTAGATTAAAGTCACCCAAAATTATTGTGATACGTCTTCTCTCATGCTCTATTTATTTCTACATGTAAGCTTTGTTCTACTCTTGGGGCAACCGAAAGCTAGTCCCACAAATGACCTCTTACCTTTATTATTTCATACCTATGTCTCTGGAGCCGAGGAAGTTTGAACAAAGGTTAGCTTAAAGCATTTGTATTTGTTTTGTTATCTTTTTCAATGGTAAACAAAGGTTAGGTGACATATTGCTTCCTTAAGTGAATTTAAAAATTTGATACAATCAGCAGTAGAACTGTAGTAGTTTTGATAGAATTATCAGTGCGGTTAAAATCTTGAGAAAACATTCCCATTTGAAAAATTGGCATGTCCTTTTAACAATGTAGGTATTAACAATGTTTTGGAATAGCTTTGTTTTATTTTCATTTCACAGAGCTTCAAAATGTAATCCTTTGAAGTAGTAATTCTTTTGGATACTTCGACATTGAGAAAAATTGTATCAGGCTGCATCAGTGACTCTGTCAAAGACCTTGAAGATCTGCATCTATTTAAGAACATATTTCACTGCGCGATTTATATAGCTGACATTTGCTTTAATATCATAGGCACCAAGTAGCCTTCTTGATGCATTGGAACAGCATCTGGCTTCATTGGAAGGCAAGAAAGTTAAAGACTCTTCGACAGCTGCTAGCAGGTAATGTTGCATTGATTTTAAATTTGCATGGTTTTTTTGAGTTGTATTCCACTGGATATGGAAGGCAATGCCATTGTGCATCAGGAAAGCAAGCTCTATCATTTCTACCCAAAGGATGCCCGTTTAGGAACCATAGTTGAATAGCAGAAAGGGACCCTTCTCGTTAAATGGAGATGAGGTGCAGCTTGCCCTTTTGGAAGGTAATGAATCTGTGGAATTCTTTCCTGCAGCAGGCTTTGGTGGCTGGGTTGTTAAGTATATCCAAGTCTGAGACAAGCTGATTTTTACTCAGTAAAGCGAATAAGGCAGAAGGTGGAGTTGAGGATGAACCATGATCTCATTGAATGGTGGAGTACATTTGAGTTGAATGTCCTACTTCTAGAACATAGAACAATACAGCACAGAACAGGCCCTTTGGCCCACGATGTTGTGCCGAACATTTGTCCTAGCTTAAGCACCTATCACTCCCACGGGCAGCGCATTCCCTGCCCCCACCACTCTCTGGGTAAAGAACCCACCCCTGACATCTCCCCTATACCTTCCACCCTTCACCTTAAATTTATGTCCCCTTGTAACGCTCTGTTGTACCCGGGGAAAAAGTCTCTGACTGTCTACTGTATCTATTCCCCTGATCCTCTTATAAACCTCTATCAAGGCACCCCTCATCCTTCGCCGTTACAATGAGAAAAGGCCTAGCACTCTCAACCTATCCTCGTACGACCTATTCTCCATTCCAGGCAACATCCTGGTAAATCTCCTCTGCACCCTCTCTAAAGCTTCCACATCTTTCCTAAAATGAGGCGACCAGAACTGCACACAGTACTCCAAATGTGGCCTTACCAAGGTCCTGGACAGCTGCAACATCACTTCACGACTCTTGAATTCAATCCCTCTGCTAATGAACGCTAATACACCATAGGCCTTCTTACAAACTCTGTCCACCTGAGTGGCAACTTTCAAAGACCTATGAACATAGACCCCAAGATCCCTCTCTTCCTCCACCTCACTAAGAACCCTACCATTAACCCTGTATTCCGCATTCTTATTTGTCCTTCCAAAATGGACAACCTCACACTTGGCAAGGTTGAACTCCATCTGCCACTCCTCAGCCCAGCTCTGCATCATATCCAAGTCCCTTTGCAGCCGACAGGGCTGAGGCTTATTCCTCAGCTTCCGTCTGCTCATCCCAAATGAATCCCACTGCCCCACACTCAGCACAGTCGTGTGTTCCTTATTTCTGAGCTTCCCAATGCTAATCCACATCCAGAATGACATCCCACACTCCTCCAAATCGTAT
>NC_057715.1:56679257-56716437 GCF_004010195.1 Chiloscyllium plagiosum
CGTAACTATGTCCCTGTAGCTTCCATCTATCACCCTCTCAGCCTTTTGAATAATTCTCAGTTCATCCAACTCCAGCTCCAGTTCCCTAACGCATTCTGTGAGGAGCTGGAACTGACTGCATTTCCTGCAGATGAAGTCGGCAGGAACATCGTTGGTCACCCCTACCTCAAACATCCTGCAGGAGGAACATTCCACTGCCTGCGCTGCCATAACTCTACACTTAGTCTCCAAAACAAGAACACCAAGTAGCTTACCTTTTTTTTAGGTTAGAGGAGGAGGGAGGGTGGGAGACACTACACGTGTAGTGTCTCGGGTTCCTTCTCCACTCAAATAACAATTACTTACCTTCCCGACCGGCTTTGCGCTCCGACTTCACTTCCGACCAGCTCCCGCCACTCTCTTCTGCTTTGTCTTATGGAGCCATTTAAAGTTCCATTCTAAATTCACAAGAATTGAATGGTGTTTCTGTCAGAATTGGGTTTTTGAAATGTATCCATCAATTAAACTTAGTAATGTTTTACAAGTCTAACATTTACAGAATTTTCAGATGGCCTTAATTTTACAATATTCTGCCTTGCAGTTAATTTGTTCACTCTTCTTTGCTATGTCCTTACATTATCTCTCTCAATATAGCATGAATGAGTGATTAGTACAGTTCCTGTATTCCATTTTATATCATTAGCATGCTCCTCTTGTGTTGAAGCCCTCAATTCATTTTCATAACAGCTTTACTTGATTTCTAACAGAAAATCCTATCATTACAAATTAAATGGGAAGGAAGAAAGTGTGTACCCTGAATTTGAAGACTTGTGGGCAAAAGTAATCCAGGTCCACTTTTTCTGTAACAAAAATAACAGGCTGCATTATGAGCACCCAGACAAAATGCATTTTCAGGTCAATCTTTTTACTCCTGCTGCAAGCATCCTAAAATTAATAATAATCTGAAGAAATAGTTGTTCCATATTACAAGAATTAACTAGAGATGCAAAGAAAGCTAAATTTGAAAAGGAACAATATGTAGGAGTAGGGAGATAAGGCACCAATGAGGGTCTTGAGTCTGACGCTTTTTGGAGAAGTGGGCTAAATGACAACCTGCTCTTTAATGGCCCTATAAACCACAGTGATGGCATTGGTGTTTGGCTTTGCAAGACTGCAATGTTCCAGTCATGGCAATGTGGTTACATTCCATGGTCTGGCAGACTACAGTTTCCGAGGTTTGCTTTATTCATTTGTGGGACTTGGACGTCGCTGCCTGGCCAGCATTGATAGCCTATCCCTATTTGCCCTTGAGAAGATGGTAATGAGCTGCCTTCTTGAATTGCTGCCGTCCACTAACTGTGGGTTAACCCGCAATGCCGGTAGGGAGAGAGTTTCAGATTTCTGACCCAACGACTGTGAAGGAATCACGATATATTTCCAAGTCAGGGTGGTGAGTGGCTTGGAGGGGAACTGGCCAGTGGTGGTGGTGGTGTTCCCAAGTACCTGCTGCCCTTGTTCTTCTAGGTAGAAGTGGTCATGGGTTTGGAAGGTGCTGTCTAAGGATCTTTGGTGAATTTCTGCAGTGCATCTTATAGACAATACACACTGCTGCTACTGAGTGCTGGTGGTGGAGGGATTGCATGTTTGTGGATGTGGTGCCAATGAAGTAGGTTGCTTTGTCCTGGATGTTGTCAAACTTCTTGTGTTGTTGGAGCTGCACCCATCCAAGCAAGTGGGGAGTATTCCATCACCCTCCTGACTTGTGCCTTGTAGATGGTAGATAGACTTCGGGGTGTCAGGCGGTGACTTACTCGCCGCAGTATCCCTGGTCTCTGACCTGCTCTTGTAGCCACTGTGTTTATGTGGTGAGTCCAGTTGAGTTTCTGGTCAGTAGAAACCCCAACGATGTTGACAGTGGGGGGATTCAGTGCTGGTAATACCATTGAATGTCAAAGGGCAGTGTTTAGTGTCTCTTATTGGTCATGTTCATTGTCTGGTATTTGTGTGGCGCAAATGTTACTTGTCACTTGTCGACCCAAGCCTAGGTATTGTACAGATCTTGTTGCATTTGAGCACGGATTGCTTCAATATCTGAGGATTCGCGAATGGTGCTGAACGCTGTGCATTCATTGGCGAACATTCCCACTTCTGACCTTCTAACAGAGGGAAGATCATTGATGAAGCAGCTGAAGATTGTTGGGCCTAGGACACTACCCTGAGGGACTCCTGCAGAGATGTCCTGGAGTTGAGATGACTGACCCTCCACAACTCCAATCATCTTCCTTTGTTCCTGGTATGACTAATCAGCAGAATGTTTGCCCCCAATCCCCAATGATTCCAATTTTGCCAGGGCTCCTCGATGCCATATTCAGTCAAATGTGGCCTTGATGTCAAGGGCTGTCATGCTCACCTCATCTCTGGTATCAGCTCTTTTTTGTCCATGTTTGAACCAAGGCTGTAATGAGATCAGGAGCTGAGTGACCCTGGCGAAACCCAAACTGGGTATCACTGAGCAGGTTGTTGCTGAGGAGGTGCTGCTTGATAGCACGTTGATGACCCTTTCCATCATTTTATGGAGATGATGGAGAATAGACTGGTTGGTAATTGGCCGGGTTGGATTTGTCCTGCATTTTGTGTACAGGACATACTGGGCAATTATTCCCCATTGTCGTGTAGATGCCAGTCTTGTAACTGTCCTGGAAGAGCTTGGCTAGGGGTGAGGCAAGTTCTGGAGCACATATCTTTAGTACTATTGCTGGATTGTTATCTGGATCCATTGCTTTTGCAGTATCCAGTGTCTCCAGCCATTTCTTGATATCATGTGGAGTGAATCAAATTGGCTGGAGACTGGTATCTGTGATGCTGGGGATCACTGGAGGAGCCCAGGATTGATGAACCACTCGGCAGTTCTGACTGAAGATTATTGCGACTGCATCAGAGTTAGCTTTTGCATTGATATGCTGGACTCCTCCAACATTGCGAATGGGATATTTGTGGAGCCGCCTCCTCCAATGAGTTGTTTAGTTGTCCACCAACATTCACGACTGAATGTGGAAGGACTGCAGAAGTTACATCTAATCCATTTTTTATGAGATTGCTTAGTCTGTATATTGCTTGCTGTTTATGCCGTTTGGCATGCAAGTAGTCTTGTTTGATAGGTTAATGCTGATGTATCCACATCCAATCAGTGATATATCCTTAACACTGGTTTGGCAAAATTAGCCCGTGCCCATCTTTCACTGAATTCTTTGTTGGAAATCCTCCAATCAGATTTCTGCCTTTGCTCTTGCAGAATTCCTAAAATACATTTATATTTGATTGTGACAAAGGCAAGCTATTCTTACTCTTCTTGGCCTGGCTACATCCTTTAATTTGGTTGAGCACTCGGTCAATCTAGTTGGGTAGAACTGAACTTGCCTGGTTGCATTCTTACTTAGCTTATTTTCCCATTTTTCCTAGTGTAACTAAGGATTTATCTTTGCCTGCATCTAATATCGTATTTACTTGCTGTCTTTTGGTGACCTAAGAAAAAAACACTAATTTTCACATATATCAGGTAACGTGATGATCCTTAGCTCATTTACCGTTGTCAAATCCTCCATCATAGCTAATTTGTCAGATTTGGTTATCTGGCATCGAGTGAAGGAGGAACAAAATATGCACATAGACACCCACACACACCCTTATAAACACACACTCACACATGCACCCCCTCACAGACTTCAGACATTCTGCACTCACCACACACACACACACACACACACACACACACACACACACACACACTTTCTCACACTCCCAACCCCCACCCCAAACAGAGAGAGACACGCAGACAGACAAAGACCCACATGCGCACACATATTTTGTGGGGTGAATTTGTACTGCAGAGTTACATTGCACTTTGCTCAAAAACTGCATACATTCATGTAGAACTCTGAGCTCAAAAACTGCATGAATTTATGTAAAACTCCGATTCTAATCTAAAAAGTGAGATAACAATCTAAACATCAGGTCATAGACAGAGAACGCAGGGGGCTAACACCTTCAACATATTGTCTCGCTATCACCATGGTTAACACTAACCCGAGAATGCAACTTTTTAAAAAAAAATGTTTTGTGATTTACACATGAAAGAAGTGAAACTATCACTGTATTCTAACAGATGAAAGGCTTAACAGACAATCAATTTTTCAATGTATAATTTCAGTTACATCACACTGCAAATTTTTGCTATAAATTCTGTGTTACGATCAAGTCCTCCACTATCTCCTGATGAAGGAGCGTCGCTCCAAAAGCTAGTGTGCTTCCAATTAAACCTGTTGGACTATAACCTGGTGTTGTGCTGATTTTTAACTTTGAATCCTCTCCAGTTTAATAGTATCATTTCTGTAATAGGGCAGCCAGAACTGGACACTATACTCCAGAAGAGGCCTCACCACTGTCCTGTACAACCTCAACATGACGTCCCAACACCTTTGCTGAAAGATTTGAGCAATGAAGGCATGCATGTGAAACACCTCCTTAACTGCCCTGTCTACCAGTTACACACAGAATTATGTACCTGAAGCATTAGGTTTCTCTGTTCTGCAACATTACCCAGGGCTCGACTATTAATTGTATAAGTCCTGTCCTTGTTTGCATAACCAAAAGGCACATACTTCACATTTATCCAAATTAAACTCTATCTGCCAATCCTCAGTCCAATTGTTCAAGATCTCTTTGTAGTTTTAAATAACCACCCACACTGTGCACTATACCACCAATTTTGATGACCTCTGCAAACTTAATAATCATGCTTTCTATATGCTCACCCAAGTCATTTATATAAATGATAAACAAAACTGGACTCAAAACCGACCCCTGTGGAACATCACTGGTCACAGACCTCTGCCTCTGCCAAATTCTGACCCTAAACATAAATCCAATTTTGAATCCAGTTGGCAAGCTCACCTTGAATGCTATGTGATCTAACATTACGAATAAGCCTGCCATGCAGAACCTTGTAAAGGCTTTATTAAAGTCCAATTAAACCACATTTACCACTCTACCCTCCTCAGTATATTTGGTTACGTTATAAAAAAAACTTTGTATCATATTCTTACTGTATTGTCCACACTCTAACCAAAGCTACTTCTGTAGCATTGCCAGACTCTGCTGTGCCTTCGTTCATTTACTGCTGAAGTGCCCATCCATGCCTTCATGTGCTGGACTTGACTTTTCCATCTGGCCTGTCTTCCATGTTCTACCTCCTTAAACATCAGTTTATCCAAAACTCTGTTTGTTTCCTGATTTGTCCCACATTCTGTCTATCACTTTTGTGTTGGTTGATCTACTTCGGCTATTGGTCAAGTAATAACACTCTTTTCTAATCCTCATCCTGGTTTTCAAATTTCTTGAGGGTTTCAACCCAGTTTCTCTGTGTGCAATCTCCTCCGATTTCTGCATTAATTCAATTCTCGCCTCTTGTGCATTCTAAATTTTAAAGATTTTAGCCATGCCTTCAGATGTCTTGGCTGTGAACTCTAATCTGTTCCTCCCTAAATATCTCTGCCTCTTCACATCAAAGTCATCTATTAAAATTCATCTGTTTGATTAAGCTGTTTCCTATCAGCACAAATGCCACTTGTGACTTGATGTCAAATCCTGCTTTGTTGATATGCTGTAAAATAATGAGAGAAACTTCATTGTAGTTGAATTGTGATGGAGTAGTGATCTCTGCCCAAGTGAGGACTGCAGATGCTAGAGATCAGAGCTGAAAATGTGTTGCTGGAAAAGCGCAGCAGGTCAGGCAGCATCCAAGGAGCAGGAGAATCAACGTTTCGGGCATGAGCTCTTCTGAATAGCGTTCCTGAAGAAGGGCTCATGCCCGAAACGTCGATTCTCTAAATTGAGATTATGTTTGACTTGAAGTTTGGAGGTGATGGTTCTCCCAGGTACCTGCTGCTCATCTCCATCATACTGGTGGAAGTGCTGTTCATGAAACCCTTTTGCAGTACATGTTGTATATCGTACCTATTGTAGCCACAGTACATCAGTGGTAGAAGGAATGGATTTTTAAAATGGTAAATGGGCTAATGATCAGACTACAATGCAGGTTTTGGAGAGTTACGAAGCAGTGACATTGTATTAATGACATTGGACTAGTAATCTAGAATCACACGTCAATATTCCGGGACATGGGTTCAAATACCGTCATGGTAGATGGTGAAATTTGAATTTGGTATTTTTAAAAATTTAGCCACTTAGCCACTGTCAATTGAGCATGCTAGGAAATAATAAGTACGTTTGTGGATGACATGGAGATTGATTGGGTGGTTAACAGTGAGAAAGAAGGTCTTAAGTGACAGGAAGATATAGATGGTTGTTCGGATGAACAGAGCAGCAGATGGAATTTAATCCTGACAAGTATGAGGTCATGTCTTGTTACTTAAAAAGGGAAAAGGAGATTGTAAGAGCAGGGAGGTTCTATTGGTGCTGTACAAAATTTTGGTTGGGCTATGGTTGGAGCACAGTGTGCAGTTCTGGTTGCCGTCTGGAAGGATGTGATTGCACTGAAGGAAGTGCATATCCAATGGGCTAAAGGGCATCTTCAGTGCTCTCACTGTAACCTGCCATAGCAACAACAACCGTGTTGTCTTTAAAGAGAGGTCTAGAGGAATATTGAAAGGTGAGGAGTGAATCATAATTGTACAAAGGGTGACAAATGGGCTACCAGCTGCATGTTCCACCTTGTGTATACCTATTATTAATTTCCTTGTAGGCTTTACAAGTATTATGCCTACTTTATTAATTCCTTTTTTGGAGTGGTAGGAAGACAGTGATAAGATTGACAAATGATCTCTTGTACAATTTTTTTAATCATTCGTCTGTGTTTGCTGTTATTTTTATAGTTTTGTGAAGCTAAAACCAGTCTCTTGGTATCTACTTTTTAAGAGAGTTACCTCAGAATAGAATTTCTAAGCTTCATTTCAGAAGGCGTTCATGGGAGTTAATTCCTGGGACTTGTCACTGATCTGTAAAATAATATCTAGTTATTTTGAAGCTCAGGTTTAATATCTTGTTTCTTTTTTTTTTCTTTCCCAGAGCTACCACCCTTTCAAATGCAGTCTCATCACTTTCTAACACAGGCATGTCACTCAGCCGAGTAGATGAAAGAGAAAAACAAGCTGCTTTGGAGGAAGAACAGGCCCGGTTGAAAGCACTCAAGGTAATCTGTTGCTCTTACTTTTCTTCCTTCATCTTCCCCATTTTGCTTCCCAGAACAAATGCAAAATTCAAGGCGTTACCTATAGCTTGTGCACTTGTAAGAAATGTTGAGATATTTGATAAACTACCTTGCATCTTCATTGAGAGAACTTAGTCAATTCCAAATACTGATATTTGTTTTCCACACTCCTAAACCTACATCTTTTGCTTGCTTTACTGCCAACTTTTATGATGTTCTCTGAAAGTGTATCTTTCCCATGAAATCCATTTCTACTCCATGATCTCATGCCTATTAAACTGTATAGCTTCCTTCCCTTGCACATAAAAGTATCCCATTGTAAGTGATTCACTCTTCCAAGCTAGTCACCCTTCCTTTCAAATTCGTAATCTCAGAAGCACAGAATTGTTATGGTGCAGAAGGAGGCCATTCAGGCCATCGTGCCAGCACTGGCTGTTCATCTGAGCATCATTATGTAGTGTTTTATCCCCTTGCCCTCACAAGCTTCCTTTCTAACTAATCGTCCATTGTCCTATCGAATACCTTGAGTCCTGCAGTTTTTACTTTTGCACTTTGCAAAGTAACATAATTTTTTAAAACATTATTCTCCCCTTTCCCTATATGTTCATTAGCTGATGAAAATGGATCCTCCAATTAATTCTCCAGTAAATCTTTTAAATGCTAATTTGAGCATTTCTCGTTTTGTTTGTGACTAGTTAAAACTTTTTTCAAATATCTGTTAAATAGTTAGAATTGTTCCTATATAACAGGAACAGCGTTTGAGGGAACTTGCAAAAAAATCCTATCCATCTTCTGCGACAACTGCCGCATCACCCAGTTCAACCTCGGGTGGAAGTATCAGCACAACTGCAGCTGTAGATCTCTTCTCAACACCTGGTTCTTCCAACAGGTATAAGATTTTTAACTGTTGTTTGGTAGTGTTGTGCATGTGACTTTTTTGAATATGTTTACTTACGTTTCTCAGTCCAGCATACATACAGAACCCTATTCTCCTTTACAGATCAGCTTCAATTAGTTCAGCATTTGCAACACCAGCACCAGAATCAGCATAGTTACTGCCTTCTGAATTTCACTATGAATGTAGGTTTCGCTACTGGACTTGGTACTGTCTTTTTTGCAGATGCAGTTCTAGTAAGCTTTATGAAAAGTAATGCATATGGGACATTGGGAAAACAACTTTTTTGTAGAGATTTTTAATTGAAATTGGATAAAAGGCAATGCTTGAAATGTTTAAATACTACAATCCCCTAAGTATTGATTATTCAGCCTGGAGATTAGGTAAAAAATGTCTGAATGTAATTTGAATAATTGCACTTCTGTTGGTCATTAATAGTGTGTGTAGCATCCGAACGTTGACACTAATATTATAACAAATTATTTTTCGGTATGTCTGTAATGTTTCAGTCAAATAACACTTGCACTTTTTATAGAAATCCATTTGATGGTACAAGTGAAAGGAATCACACCTGCCATGTGTGAACACAATAGGAAACATAATAGTTGTAATGACTGTTTATCCCTCAAACAGGATTGTGTAAACATGCTATTTGATTATTATTGCATTGCAGTTTGTGGGAGCTTGCCATTTCTTTGTTTTTTTTCTTCATTATGACTGACTGACTACACTTGAAACTGTAGTTTATTGGTTGTAAAACACTCTTGATAACTCTGATTGTGAAAGACACCTTTTGAGAATGCATGTCTTTGTTTCTAAGCAAGTTGACAATATGCCGAAAAAGCTTGGTGACAAATTTGATTTGTAATAGGAATGTTTATCATGGGGAGCAAAGGAGATGCTTTCAATCTGAAGTCAACTCCCTCTTCCACTTAAACTGTCAAAAGGATTGTCTTTTTTTAGTGGCATTCTACTTTTCCCAAAGTACAGCTAAGTCATATAGATCAGAAAAGTTTGACTTTCAACATGTTAATATTTACATTAAGTACATCCAAAGTAAGTATTTTTATTTTTACTCTACAGCACTTCCAAAGTGCCAAATGACTTGCTTGATCTCCAGCCAACATTTCAACCATCCATGCAATCCATCTCGACAATGCCTCCAGCGTCTAATACATGGGGAGGTAAGATGCCTCGAAAAACCTTCCAGATGGTGGTAAAAAGTTACATTTGGTAATTTTTGATGCATTATTAGATATTTGGAATATTTGATTAAAATGCAGGAATAATCTAAATTTTATGCTTTAAGTATTAGTTTAATCAATAAAAATCTGAGCCTAGATCACCTAAGAATCTATTAGGAATACAGGAGATTGCTACTTCAAAGAACCTTTTAGCAGGGCAAACATCTAAACTGGACTGAACAGAGAGTAATACCTAGGACACTCTGTTTTCTAATTGCAGAACGTTTTGTGGTTTGCCTAATTGTCAACCTTCTTTTATTTTCTAATTTAGAAGTGATGCTTACGTGACTCTGCTCTGCATGGCTAGGGAAGGGATGTATGTCTACTTATGAATGGTAATCCCAGAAAGTTGTTTTTCTGAACATCCCTGCAGCTAAAAGCAGGATTTTTTAAAATTTCCCTCCAAGTTTCCTGCTCAACACTCAGCAGGCAGGTATCCAGACCAACTAGGTAAGAAAACTGGCAGGAGTGAAGACTACAGATGCTGGAGATCAGAGTCGAGTGTGTGGTGCTGGAAATGCAAGGCAGGAGACGGCAGTATCCGAGGAGGAGATTTGACGTTTCAGGCATAGTGTCTTCATCAGAAATGAGACTTGGGCTGGGGGGCTGAGAGATAAACAGGAGGGGGGTTGGGGGAAGGTAGCTGAGAATGCAATAGTTAGATGCAGGTGATAGGTCAGATAGGAGGGTGGAGCGGATAGGTGGGAAAGGTGATGAACAGGTAAGGAGGACAGTGTCAAGATGGAGGTTTGAGACTGGGATGGTGTGGGGTGAGAGGAAATGAGGATACTGTTGAAATCCACATTGATCTCATGTGGTTGCAGGGTCCCAAAGCGGTATATGAGGCGTTCTTCCTCCAGGTGTCAGGTGGTAAGCCCAGGACCTGCATGTCCTTGACGGAGTGGGAGGGGGAGTTGAAATGTTCAGCCACGGGGCGGTGGGGTTGGTTGGTGCAGGTGTCCCAGAGATGTTCTCTGAAACGATCCGCAAGTAGGCATCCTGTCTCCCCGACGTAGAGGAGACCACATAGAGTGCAACGGATAGAATAGTTGACATTGGTGGACGTACAGGTAAATTTCTGTCGGATGTGGAAGATCCTTCTGCCGGATTTGGGGTCTTGGATGGAGGTGAGGGGAGTGATGTGGGCGCAGGTTTTGCATTTCCTGTGGTGGCAAGGCAAGGTGCCAGGAGTGGGGTGTGGGCTGCCGGGGGAGGAGGGTGGGGAGCCCGCGTGGATCTGACTAGGGAGTTGTGGATGGAATCGTCTCTGGAACGCTGATGGGGTGGGGACGGAAAAATGTATTTGGTGGTGGGGTCCATTTGTAGATGGTAGAAGTGGCAGAGGATGATGTGATGTGTACAGAGATTGGGAGAATGGGATGGCGTTTTTACAGGGGGCAGGATGGGAGGAGGTGTAGGAGGTTCAAGGGCAAAGGTGCAGGAAGTGGAGGAGATGAGCTGGAGGACATCGTCAATCGCGTGGGAAGGAAAATTGCAATCTTGGAAAAATGAGGCCATCTGGGATTTTCTGAGGTGGAATTGGTCTTCCTGGGAACAGATGCAGCAGAGGCGGAGGATTTGGGAATAAGGAATTTCGTTTTTACGGGAGGTGGCAAGGGAGGAGCTGTAGTCTAGGTAGCTGTGGGAGTAGGTGGGCTTGTATTAGATGTCCATGGTTAGTGTGCCACTGGAGATGGAGGTGGAGAGGTCCAGGAAGGGGAGGGAGGTGTCCGAGATGGTCCAGATGAATTGGAGGTCGGGGTGAAAGGTGTTAGTGAAGTTGATGAACTGTTCAATCTCTGCGTGGGAGCACGAGTAGTGCTGACATAGTCATCGATGTGGAGGAACAGGTGGGGGGTGGTGCCGGTGTAACTGTAGAAGATGGACAGTTTCACATACCCGACAAAGAGGCAGGCATAACTGGGTCCCATGCGGGTGCCCTTTGGTTTGAAGGAAGTGGGAGAATTGGAAGGAAAAGTTGTTAAGGGTGAGGACCAGTTCAGCCAGGCAGATGAGGGTGTCAGTGGAAGGGTATTGGTTGGGACGGCATGAGAGGAAGAAACTGAGGGCTTTGGAGTCCTTTGTCGTGGCAGATAGATGTGTGCAGGGACTGGATGTCCATAGTGAAGATAAGGTGTTGGGGGCTAGGGAAATGAAAATCTTGGAGGAGGTGAAGGGTTTGGGTGGTGTTCCGAATGTAGGTGGGAAGTTTCTGGACTAAGGGGGACAGGACAGTGTCAAGGTATGCAGAGATGAGTTCAGTGGGACAGGAGCAGGCTGAGACAATGGGTTGAGTAGGAAAGTCAGGTTTGTGAAGCTTCGGTAGGAGGTAGAATTGAGCTGGCTGGGCTCACAGCTAGTGAGGTTGGAAGCTGTGGATGGGAGGTCCCCAGAGGTAATGAGGTTGTGGGTAGTCTGGGAGATGATTGGTTTGGTGATAGGTGAGGTCGTGGTTGAGGGGGCACTAGGAGAAGGTTGAGTTTGCGCTTGGCTTCAGTGGTGTAGAGGTTGGTGTGCCAAACTACCACTACACCCCCCTTGTATGCGGGTTTGATGGTGAGATTGAGGTTGGTGTTGGAGCGGAAGGAGTGGAGGGTTGCATGTTGTGAGGGTGGGAGGTTGGAGTGGATGAAGGGTGGACAGATTCAGGAGGTCAATGTCATGGCGGCAGTTAGAAATGAAGCAGTCAAGGGCTGGTAACAGGCCAGCGCTGACACTACTCCCCTCGCCTCCATCCAATGCCCCAAAGGATCCTTCCACATCCAACAGAAACTTACCTGTCATCAACAAGCTGGCAGGCTGAGGAGCAGAGATGACCTGTTGGTTGGAGGCAGGAAAGACTTATGTTTCAGCAGCCATGCGATGTTTGTGAAATTGGGGAGAAATAAGGAAAGCAATAGTGCTCATGGTAGGGTCAGCTAATTGAATTTTGGGGGATTTCAGAGTAAGTTGTTGGGCAAGGAGGGTAAAACAGCTGGCCCACAGGCAGTGCTATAATGGTATTCACCTTGTGGAAACCAAGATAACGTTAAATGTAAGTAAGTTTGTTTAAAATGGAACCGCACCATCACATTTAAAATCTACCCACTACCTGAGTGAATTCATGGGCCTCCCCTTGCCTGGCCTGCCTTTAGTAGAAGTAGAAGTAGGTGGGTTAGAGTTAATACCTCTATATTGATTTCTCAACACACCTGACATACCTTTTAAGAATTAAATAACCACCCTGCTCTCCCCCATGTTTCAAACTGAATTCTTAAAAATAGTTTAGAAGCCATAAGTGAGAGCCTATTGAATTTTATTTCTTTACTTTTGTATTTCTCACGCTATGTGTAAATTTAACAGCTTGGGAAAAGAAAATCTTCTGTGTGTGTGTATATATCATCTTTCGATGTGGCACTGCTCTCTTTAACCTTCAGTAGCCTGTGTTGACAAAATCAATCGAAAACTGAAGCAATTATTGATGCCTCTGGCCATAAATTCCCTGCTGTTGTGACTAATTTCTGTTCAAAGTTCTGGTAACTTTCTCGAGCTAAAGCAGATTGTTAATAATTTTGCTAAGCTAGTCAACCCCAAGCTTCCTTGCTATTCCTTCTCAGCACCAAGACGTTGTATGCTGTTACCTGACATATTCTGACTATTCCTTTGATTCCACTCCATCCTGATTTGTTGACTCCACATTGAGTATCTGAATATTCTGTAACATGCTGTCTCGATCCTTGGTTAAATTGCAAATTGACCATTTTTTTTGTAGTGTTTTGGAATGTGATTTTGCTTTGTAGTTGTTGAATGCAGTTGAAAGTTTTTCTCATCTTTAGTGGATGAATGCACTCTTGAAAGGTGAGCCAGGCATAGAGACATAGTCACAGAATCATACAGCATGGAAATAGACCCTTTGGTCTGACTAAGTTTCCCAAACTGAACTAGTCACACTTGCCTGCATTTGGCCCATATCCCTGTAAAGCTTTCCTATTCATGTACCTATCCAAATGTCTTTTAAATGTTGTAGCTGTACCTGCATCTACCACTTCAACTGGCATTATGATGAAAAGAGTTCAAAAATATGTATCTTTTAAAATCTTTATATTTGTACTATTTCATTTCCATTTTGATCCAATCAAAGTCTATCATTATACTTCCAGAAAATTTAAAAGTAAAGACAATTGGTGCTTTTAATTTCCTAGTGTATTGTCGTCCATGGGAATGCTTGAATGTGTTACTGCTTGCTGTTTGTTGATATCATTTCTGTTCAAGGCCTTGAGATCCTCTTGAATAAGAGCCAAATTTAAACTGTTCAGAAACAGTTCAGAGATTGTTCTGTCTTTGTGAGCTTTGTGTGAGGTCCATCATCTCTGACAGCAAAATCCAACCCACAAAAACCAAACATGGATATTATGGGTGGAAGTAAAAACTGGTGAAGGATTTTAATAGTTGCAGTCTGTAGGGTACGCTAAGGTGATCCTTTTCACTTGTCAGAACGCTGCTTCTTGATATCTTTTTCCAAGTACTTTCACTTCCTTGCGTGGACACAGGGTGGCTGGGTCATGCTTATAAAAATTCTGACTTATTTGGTGAAAAACCACAGTTTACACCAACCGATAAAGGAAAATAAACTAGCTTTCTTCAGGTTTGAGGTGTGTTTTACTGCACAAAAATGGACTACTCCTTCCCTTTCAGAGAGAGCATTAGGCTTTTCCCAAGCATTCAGACACACAGGCTACCTGAGAGACAACCACATGGTTGTTGGCAGGCAGAAGGTGTTCATGAGCAATAACTGGTCACTATTCTGCAAACAATCAGCGAATTCTTGTTGGCCAAATCTCTTTTTGTACGCAAGCCCCTGGCTCTAGCTTGTCTGTAACTAGACATCCCACCAATTATTTGAGAAACAACTGTGTAAACAGCACATATGACATCAGGTAACTTGATTTTAAAAAGTCAGCAATCTTTAAACCATCTTGGATTAAAATATCCTGATAACTTTTTTCTTCCCTGATTGTAGCAGAGTCTGCAGCTGAATGACTGAGCCAAAGCTCCTTGAGCCACAAACACTTAATACAGATATGTTTGCCCTGGATACACAGTTGTTATCCATGAGCTCCCATGTACCACAAACATGACAGATTAAAGCGATCTGCAAAAGAAGCTATGGTGAAGTGAGGAGTAAAAACTTCACTCCGTAGATAGGCCCGTGCAATTCACTATCTGTAAATGTGGCAGAGGCAGGTCCAATTGAAGCCCTTTAAATGGATAAATATAATATTCAAGGGTGGAGTGGGGGGAGAAAGCAGGAGATGGGTCCTTGATAATTAAGCTAATTTAACACGCTGCTACAAGCATGATGAGTTGAATGGTCTCCTGTGCTGTAACATCTCTGATTTTTTGATAGCTTTCCTATTTCAGTCCCTGATCAAAAATACCGAAAAATAAAAAGATGACGTCTTGCAACAATCAAGGTTAGATGTTGCAAAGATGACAAAAAGGCAAGACTAAAGGTTCTGTATTTGAACGCATATAGAATCCAAAACAAAATAAATAGTATACATGTGGATGCTGGAATGCAAGGATTCGAGCCTGAATATCGCAGAGTCTCTGATATTCAAAAAGAATAGGTAGCCAGGTAAAAGTGAAGCAATATTACCATAAATGAAAGTTGGCATTTGTGCAATAGTGAGAGTTGATCTTGGTTTAGAAATCAGAATGTGGAATTTGTTCGGGTGCAGTGAGGAATAGCAGGGGAACCACTAGTGAAAACTGGGCCCCTAACAGGAAAAAAAAATGTAGGATGAAGAATGGAAGAAGAAAAATTAAATGTGTTTGTGATGAGCAATAATTATCATGACTTGGATCTGCGTATAAAATAGAAAAATCAAATTGGCAGCAGTAACCTGGAGGAGGATTTCATAGAATTATTATCAAGATAGTGCTGCTTTATATTACTCCTGGTTTTATGTAATTTGACAGCATTAATGAGTGATCTCAGAGTAATGGTACCTTCAGGTAGCATCAAACAAGTATGATTGAATTTTACATAGCATTTGAAAATGAGTATACTAGGTCAAAGACAAGTATTTTAAATTTGAAGAAGAGCAACTGTCGACATGAAAGCTGAGCTCACTGAACGAGCTGGACTAAGCTAGGGAATAGATCAGTACACATGTAGTGATAGACATATAAGGGAATATTTTGGAATACTGAGAATCCGTACGTTCCCTACTATTCTAAAATAATTTTCAAGGACCCACTGTCCATGGTATGCTGGAAGAGTTTGGAAATGCATCAAATTCTCAAAGGTAAGTGGCAGGTCAGATGACTGGTTAGAATATAAACCTTTTTTTCTCTCTAAGAATATGAACATGCCTGAGAATGACTAAAGGGTAAATTAGGGCAAAGGCATTAGAATATGAGGGAAAGATAGAAATATAAAAGCAGAGCATGGATTTCAACAGGTTTTTTAAAAGGAGAAAGTGAATCACTGAGTCTTGACCCTCTGGAGAGTAAGAATGGGTAGACATGTCACTCAGTCTCGATAGTCTTCATATGAGGGTCTTAAAAAATGTAGTTAATCGGGTGAAAGATGTGTTGGTGTTAATTTTCTAAAACTCACTAGGTTCTTGCAGTCAGATTGTAAAGTAGCAAATATTATCCCTCTAGTCAAATGTTGACATCGGTCATGGGGAAAGTGGTAGAACTGATCATTTAAAGGGGCTATATCTCAGAAATTAGACTGAAGGGAATAGGGCAGAGTAAGCATGGTTTCATGAAAGAGAACTCCTGTTAACCAAGTTATTTGGAGTTCTTTGAAGGAGTAGCATGGCAAAAACAAAGAGTTGCATCTATTTTCATCAACGATACAACATGATGTACAAAAATGGAAAATCTTTGCGGGATGTGTTAGAGGTCACAAAACCTGCATATAATTGTTGATTCAAACCTCACTCTGGGACTTCAGGACATGAACTAGACTGATCCTTCAGTCTAGTTCAAGGAAATGCTGCATTGTTGGAGCTGCTCTCCTTTGATTACTCAGAAGAATGCACAAAATCCAGTCATAATTTGGGGGTGCTGGGAAAAGCAGAGAATTCTCCGAAGACTTGGTTAGTGTATAAGTAGTTTCATGTATTTGTGGAATATATCGTGTGCACAGCTTGATTGCTGTGTTTACCTTTCTAACAGCTGTATCTACAATTGAAGAGTAATTTGGCTGAGACATTATGGGATATGCCTATGAAACGAATACTATGAGGTGTTTTATTTTCTTTACAACTCAATTGTTTTTATACTGTTCAGATTGCTAATTAACTTGTTAACTATCTGTTTGATGTCCCAAGACCAAAGTGACAATCATAGCAACATTTAAGAATGTTTTTAAAATAATTGTAAGAACATTGTAAAATGATAGTTTAATCAATATGAATATGTCCAAATGGTTTTGATTTCAGTCCTGAGTTTGCCTCTGAAATTATAGCCCAGAGCCAATTAATTGATCAGGTGATTACATGTACCTGTACAAGGAATAAGGCTATCTTTTTCAAAAAGCATCTGCCATTATCTATTGAAATACCTTAAATAATATAGGTATTTTACTTTGTATTTTTTCTGCCAATATACTGGTTGATAAAACAGGGCAAACTGGTCCTTTTGTTTTTGTCAGACTTTAAAATAGTTTTAACTTTGATATTTTGTTCAGATAATTCGAACGGGAATTTGTAATGCCCCTCAGATTAAAGGAAACCTATTCTAATAAAATGAGTTTACATAGTAAACAGCGCTGGAAAAGCGCAGCAGGTCAGGCAGCATCCAAGGAGCAGGCGAATCGACGTTTCAGGCATGAGCCCTTCTTCAGGAAACAGGTTACATAGTAAACAGTCAACTATCTATCCTTTTGAGGGTCATGGTACTCCAATATGCCTGCCTGATTGAAAATATTTACTCCTGATTAATTCAGGATGACTGCTTAAAACATTTTGGAAAAATCTTCCCTAATGTGCTTTTATACGTTTTCTCATAAGCCATATTTGATCAAAATGTTTATAAGTCCCTAAGATTATTTATTGCTAGTGTAAGATAAGTCATAGATATCTTCACTAACTCACTGCTCAGCTTGCTATATTCATTAATACCACATTCCCATTCATTCATCCATAACCCTTTACTAACCTGTTGCTTACTATAATGCATTTTCATTCATTCATAAAACTGTGGTTTTGTACTGCATTGTATTGCAAGATAGACGAAATTTAAAAACCTTCCTTCCAAACCCGTTACTGCTTCTTCACACCTTCAACCCCTATCAGACCTATTTACATCAAAAGATCCTCTGAATAAGTATCAAAGACTACTAACCTGTTCAGGAACCGTACCCTCACCACCATAGCATCTCCATGACCCACTTGAAACTGTGGAAAGATCATATTAATCAGCCCTTACCAACAATGTGTCAGGACCTGAATAGATTGCAGAATATCAAACAGTTTCCCCAACTAGTGTATACTTATTTAATACATAATAAACAGGGCTGCTAAACTTACTATCAAAACAGCATTTCCATGAAATTGCATGAATGAATGAGTGAAACTCACACCGACAAATAGTAAACAAATCTCATGACTTGACTGCAGTAATCTGTTTAATATCCTTTATTCTTTTGTTAAGTACATGTATAATTTCTAAAAAGATCTGGTACATTTACTAACTTAAGGGATAAAAGGACTAATTCCTCTTAATTATGCAAGCAGAACGGACAAACACACTTAATCCTGTCAGGAGTAGCAGCCAGCATAGAATCGTAGAGATTTACAGCACGGAAACAGACACTTCAGTCCAACTCGTCCATGCCGACCAAATATCCAAACACAGTCTAGTCCCACCTGCCAGCACCCGGCCCATATCCCTCCAAACGCTTCCGATTCATATATCCATTCAGATGCCTTTTAATGTTGTAATTGTACTAGCCTTCATCACTTCACCTGGCAGCTCATTCTATACATGTGCCACCCTCTGCATGAAAAAGTTGCCCCATAGGTTTCTTTTATATCTTTCCCCGCTCACCCTAAACCTATGCCCTTTAGTTCTGGACTCCCCCCACCCCAGGGAAAAGACTTGGTCTATTTATCCTATCCATGCCCCTCATGATTTTATAAACCTCTAAAAGGTCACCCCTCAGCCTCCGACGCTCCAGGGAAAACAGCCCTAGCCTATTCAATCTCTCTCTCAATAGCTCAAATCCTCCAACCCTGGCAACATTCTTGCAAATCTTTCCTGAACCCTTTCAAGTTTCACAACATCTTTCCGATAGGAAGACGACCAGAATTGCATGCAATATTCCAACAGTGGCCTAACCAATGTCCTGTACAGCCGCAACATGTCCTCCCAACTCCTGTACTCAATATTCTGACCAATAAAAGAAAGCATACCAAACGCCGCCTTCACTATCCTATCTACCTGCGACTCCACTTTCAAGGAGCTATGAACCTGCACTCCAAGGTTTCTTTGCTCAGCAACACTCCCTAGGACCTTACCATTAAGCGTATAAGTCCTGCTAAGATTTGGTTTCCCAAAATGCATCACCTCGCATTTATCTGAATTAAACTCCACCTGCCACTTCTCAGCCCATTGGCCCATCTGGTCCAGATCCTGTTGTAATCTGAGGTAATCTTCACTGTCCACTACACCTCCAATTTTGGTGTCATCGGCAAACTTACTAACTATACCTCTTAAACCCACATCCAAATCATTTATATAAGTGATGAAAAGTAGTGGACCCAGCACCAATCCTTGTGGCACTCCACTGGTCACAGGCCTCCAATCTGAAAAGCAACCCTGCACCACCACCCTCTGTCTTCTACCTTTGAGCCAGTTCTGTATCCAAATGGCAGGTTTTCCCTAAATTCCATGAGATCTAACCTTGCTCTTACTTACAAAATGTTTAAACAATCTCCTGTTTATAAACTTTTATGTACTATAGATAAAGCTATGTAACACCATAATGGTAGAATTTTAAAGTACTTAAAAACGTTGTACAAAGAGGCTACTGTAAGAAGTGTACTTCAGGATTTCATTGTCACCTTGAACTGTGCTACTGCGGTTGCTAATATAAGAGGCTATTTTCGCCGTCACCAGTTTCGGTTGTTATTTGAACATGATCCCACACCAGTTAATCAGATTCTTGGAGAAATTTGTTATGAAAATCTATTTTTCCAAGCTTACCAGAAAGTAGGAACCTTAAGAATGATTTGGTCTATCAGCTGCAGTACCACAATTGTTAAATACTCTTCAACAGCCAGTGCCGTTTCCCCCATGAATGCAGCTTGTGTTGTTTTTGTGATCATTTCTTTTCACAGGTGTTTGGTTGAGATAATTATGTGTTTTCAAACACATTTTAGGCATGTGGGTTGTGGTTGTGGATGTCATGTTTCTTGCCCATCTGTGGTGAAGGAGTTGATGTTCATGTTACATTGAGCACCAAAGAATTTGATGATTTTACAGTCTTTGGGTGGAGACAGTTGTGTCCTGAAGGAGTATCTGAAAGCAGCAAATGTATTCTGTACAGCTCGCAATGATCCTTGGGAATTGTACATGTTAATAGATAGTTTGTACTAAGAAGCTATCTTTATACAACACAAGCATCCTCTTGGTTTCACCTCACCCTGTGATCTGAACAACTGATAATTAGATAAGCCCTAAGCTCAGCAGAGCGGAGGAGGATTGGTGGCAGTAAGCTACCCAAACCAGGTTAACAGCTTGCAGCAGTCCTATCAGATAATGTGGCAAGATATTGACTGATTTCCGAGGATAAGTAAGAAGTATTCACATTGGTACAGATCTGGAGTCACGTGTACAGGCCAGACCAAGTGAGGATTCCCTTTATTTAAATAAAAAGTTAGCGAATGAGTTAAATTTTTGTCACTTAGTAAAAGCTGTCCTGGTCGCCAAGACTTAATCTTTCAGTTCCAGATTTTATTAATTGAGTAATCATTTTTGAACCCATGTTCCAGAGCATTAGTCTGGGCCTCTGGATTACCAGTCCAGTGGCATTACTACTAGGCAGTCTGGTTTTAACAATATTTACTGTTAATCTATTTTCATCGGCCAATAATGCTTTAGATGCATTCCATCTATAAAATTGGTGTTTTGAAGGGTGGTATGGTGGCTCGGTAGTTAGCAGTACTGCCTCCAAATGCCAAGGACCCTGGTTTGATTCCAACCTTGAATGACTGTGTGGAGTTTACGTCTTCTCCCCACATTTGCAGGGATTTTCTCCAGGTGCTACGGTTTCCTCCCACAGTCCAAAGCTGTGCAGGTTAGATGGATTGGCCATTCTAAATTTCCTTGTAGTGTGTAGGGATGTAAAACCATGGTAAAATTTACTAGAGTGGGGTGCTCTTCGGAGGATTGATGCAAACTTGATGGGCCAATTGGCCTCTTTCTGCTCTGTAGAGATTCTAGACTTGTTTTAACCTGGATGTAGGTTTGCTCACTGAGCTGGAAGGTTAATTTCCAGACATCTTTAGTGGGCCTTCGGGTGAAACACTGTTGAAGATTCCTGCTTTTTCTTTATATGTTTGGGTTTCTTTGGGTTGGTGATGTCATTATCTGTGGTGTTATCATTTCTTCTTTTTCTCAGGAGGTGATAGATGGGGTCAGACTTGATGTGTTTGTTGATAGAGTTCCAGTTGGAATGCCATGCTTCTAGGAATTCTTGTCCCGATTGAAGTGGTGTCCTTCCTTATCTGTATGTAAGGATACTAGTGAGAGAGGGTCATGTTGTTTTGTGGCTAGTTGATATTCATGTATCCTGGTGGCTAGTTTTCTGTCTGTTTATCCAATGTAGTGTTTGTTACAGTTCTTGCACAGTATTTTGTAAATGACATTAGTTTTGCTTGTTGGTCTTTCAAGTTCATTAGCTGCTGTTTTAGTGTGTTGGTGGATTTGTGGGCTACCATGATGTCAAGGGGTCTGAGTAGTCTGGCAGTGATTTCCGAGATGTCTTTGATGTAGGGGAAAGTGGCTAGGGTTTCTGGGCGTGTTTTGTCTGCTTGTTTGGGTTTGTTGCTGAGAAATCGGCAGACTGTGTTCATTGGGTACCCATTCTTTTTGAATACACGGTATAGGTGATTTTCCTCTGCTCTGCATAATTCCTGTGTGTTGCAGTGTGTGTTGGCTTGTTGAAATAATGTTCTGATGTAGCTTCATTTTATCCCTGCTACAACCTTAATGCCTCTGTGCTATACAAAGGTTTAGTTTTTCCATTCAATGGGGAGGACCATTTTGGACATATTATGGCAAATCTCTCTTGTATATTCTAGTGATACACTCAAGAACATTGGAGGAGATCTGAATTTTCTTTTGGGAATAGGCTGAATGAATCGATGAAAATTATTGTGCAAAAATGTCTGAAACTGATATAATAATTGTGGAATGAGCCATCAGTTAATGGCCCAAAATGGTCAGCATTAGAACGGAGGGTGGAAAACAGGAATGATTTCAAGTAGAAAAAGTGATGATACTTTAAGGAAAAAGTGTTTGTATTGGAATCCGTAGATAAAGATGTGCCCCAAGGAGGTATAAGTGACAACAATTACTAGCACCTGCTATCTGAGAAAATGAGTGGTGGTTATTATCTTAGAGAATCCAAATACCATTGTTTTTAGTCAATTTACTCATGATTAAACATTTTAACAAATGATTAAATTAGCAGCTGAGTCAAACTACAATTTTCAAGAGGCCAAAATTCCATTTTGTGACACCAACAGGGGGAAAAAGAACTGCAATAATGTGATCATACATGTGTCTGGAGTTCTTGCTAGTTTAGTGCAAGTGCTGATGATGGACATTCATTCTGTACAAATTCATACTTGAACAACATTAGCAAAATTTGACAGCTAGTCACTGGAATTCCTTTCCAAATAGTATATTCATATCTCCAGTGGTCAGTTAGACACTTGCACCTGGGCAACATTCAAAGAATATCAATGTGTTGGAATACCAAGTGAAATTGGGGGATTAGGAAATAACAACATGGTAATGTATGTGTGCTTATTTAATTACACAGTTTTGTTATTTCACTACTCCGGTTTCATTTTTAAAACTAGCTTCAGTTTCTCCTGAATGATCACCCAGATAAGTTGGGCTTGACAGCAGAATGTATCTGGGCATTGGTGCAAGAATTAATTCTGTATATTTTACTTTTCTCAGATTTGACTTGATGCATGTCAAATTATAAAATATTTTGAATGTATTGCAGCTAATGAATGAAGGTTTACAAAAAAAAATCCTAACCAATGCAGCAGTATGAGAATTCATTTTTGTCAGACTCCCAATACATTTGGAATAATACTCTGAAAGATTCAGCGGGAGATTGGGTTGCACTGAGTATCTAGCTATCAAAATTCCTTTTGGTTTAATTATATGTTAGCTTAATTGCAACTTGACTCTATGCTGAAGCAACTGTTAGTAATACTGTAATGAGGGCACTTCAGGATGCTATTTGTGATTTTTTTTTTAAAAAGAGTTCTTTTAACATAAGAATGTAGGAGATGTTGGTTAAGTGCTGAGGTTCTTAATTTGTTATTGCTGAATGGCTGATCAACAATTGGCATCTTTATATCATGCAATATTTACAAATAGTTTAACATACACAGGTTATGAAGATTTGCAGTTATGACTGTGTAGTTTTGATGTTGAACTCTGGTAGCAATGACAATGTTCTGCTTATTTTAATTTAAAGCTGCTACTGTGAGAGTTGCACTGAAATTTGTGAATGTTATTTCCAAGGTAGTTGGATTTGGCTAGCACATCAAATTATGCACGTGATAAGTTGAAGCCAATGCATGTTTGCTCTTTTTTCAGTCAAAGTTGGTAGTCACTTTTTTCTTGTACCTGTGATACTTGTTTTTCTTTACACTGTGCTGTCGCTATGTGTGAGGAAGGGAAAAAGAAGAAGAACTGTTGCCTCCCTAACCTTTCCCCTTTTGTTTTGGACAGAGGAATTTCTCTTAAGTTTAACATTGAAACATAATAAGTTGCAGCATAATTCTTTACCAAAGGAGGACTGAATTTGATGCAAATGTGTTGATCCAAATGTGTACGGTTTAAGAATTTCCATTGCTGGTCATGCATGGTGAAACAAGAACAAGGAACTGTGAATGGAGCAACTTCCAGTATTTATGCTCTTGTTTCTGTGTCTGAACAAACTGTCTTAAAGGATATAACATGTTTATGGGAACAGTTTGAAATTTCCAGGAATATTGAGTATATGTATACTTTGTAACTAGAGCCTAGTCTGTAGAGCTTATTACGCTGATGTCATTGATAATGTAATTTTTAGACTTGGGATTGAAATTTGCTAGTACTGGCAAACAGTTTCACAAATTTAGCAAGAATAAGGCTCCAGAGTTGAAGTGTTCAAATATTGAATGTATGTCCGTTGACTACAATGGTTTTTCTGTCTTGTGACCTGATTTGTTTTTTTGCTTTTCCTTGTTTTATTGCTTTCTTCACTGTTACTGCTTATAGATCCTTTCTCCTCCTCTGATGCTGGTGATGAAGTCATTCCAAGTTTAAATCCTTTTCTTACGAAAGCTGATGAAGTTCTAAATACCACTGTCGCCTTCTCAGATGGTGTGACCTTTACTTCTAGGACGCATAGCCATGAAATGTTTGGTAAAGACCTACCTATTTAGTTATATTCTCTACCAGGACCAATTAAAATTTACTGTTAGAACTTATTTAGTACTTCAAGAATTTGAATCTATGAAGACATGCGATTTCTTGATTCTCCAGATCATTTCAATCCTTTTACTGAGCCAAGTTCTACTGTTGCCACAAAATATGAATACACTCCTCGGATTGACCGTTTTGTCTCAGGTATTCCGATGGAAAGATTTTCCAGTACAATATCTATGTTTTCTGCTTTAAGAAAACATAGCACAATACTTTGAAAAGTAATAAAAAGAATGTTTTTTCTTTAAGAATGAAGTAGTTGAGCTAGTCTTGTCCTTCTGATTGAGTAATCCAACTTATACAGACATTATTCAGTAATGTTCTGTACATATTAATTTATATCAGAGGTTAAAAAAAAATTTCAAGTAGGTCAATTCTTAAGAATTTGTTCAGTTTATTGACATTATTTGGATCATTCATTATTTGCAGATTTTTCATTACATTTATTCACTAGTATACTGTTTGTGTGTCTTTACAGGAGGTGATATACAATTTTTCCTTAACTCAATAAAAAGTGATCTGTCAAAACTTCATTATTTTAGATTCACTTTATTTCTTCTGGAAAACTCTTGTAATTTACATACACATAGTATGCATTTCCAAGAACAAGCTACAATGATAGCACCCAGCATTATCTTTTTCAATAAATGATATGCCGTTTGACAATGGAAATATGCTGTACGTGCCATTTTCCATACAAATTTGACTCATTGATATTGGATGATTGCTGGAAGAGTTGCTTTCAGAGAGGCAATATAATTAGTCAGATTCCTGGCTTGAGCCATTCTAATTAGCACCCAGGGAAGTTGCAGAAAATATTATTGAT
This sequence comes from Chiloscyllium plagiosum, assembly GCF_004010195.1. Lineage (NCBI taxonomy): Eukaryota > Metazoa > Chordata > Chondrichthyes > Orectolobiformes > Hemiscylliidae > Chiloscyllium > Chiloscyllium plagiosum. The sequence goes on from NC_057715.1 coordinate 56,704,148, forward strand.
TTTCACAATTTTGGAAAACCCCTGCCTCCTGCTGTAGTTACGAGAGAGCAAGGAACTCCTCCAACTTCAGTTTGACATGTACCTCTTGCACCTAGAAGCAAGATTGGTCTTCCAACTGTGCATGTAAGTCATTCGGAATAAGTTCTGTTTAGATCTTTATCTAGGATTAGGGAAACATCAATTTGCAAGGTAACTTATTCCCTATTCCTAACTTAACCCTATTCCTAAGTGAACAACAGGCCAGGTTAACCAAAGTAAGCACATGATTCTAACTAAAAGAATTGCTAATAAGCAGAATTGTATTGTCTTGTCTTCCAAAATTTCTGAATTCCAAATAGTAAGAAAATAGTTCCTTATATTTCAGAAGTTGTACTATACTGTGAGGAATAGCTTAATGTAGAAATAATTTGCTTCTGAGTGGTAAATAAAGAGTGGTTACTTTAAAAATATTATATATTTTAAGTGTCACTGTGGCACTCTTAAATACTTGGGTTTTTTTCTAGTTGTTTGTTTATCCCTGACACAAGAAATATTCATTACCCAAGTTCATTGTAACCCAGAGACTATTACTACTCAGTTTACTCTTGAAATTTAGCTGAAATTTTCATATTCTGTATGACTATACATGTTTTTAGAAAAACACCCCGGAAGTTTTATTTTATGCTGTCTGGATTAATTGTCACTTTTTCATGGTTCCCCTTGAAAATTGAATTTGTTAAACTAAATGATTGTATGGTTTAAGACTTTTATAGAAGTTATTTCAGGGAATTGGAATAAATTTCACCATGCAGGTTGAAGGTGTGTATTGTCAAATGTTACATTCCCTTTCAAAACTATCATCAATCTCTGAAAAATCCTTTTTCCTATTGTTCTTCAACCTATCTGCAATCTCTCTGTCCCAGTGAAACTCCTCCATCATACTGTCTGTACACCTACCTATCCCAGTATTCCTCGGCTAAATCTCTGCACTTGAGTTTCTCCCCTTTTCTTCAGAGCAAAGCTCACCTAATCTCTTTCTTCAAACTCCATTCAGACAGTATGGATAGCAAATCTACACCCTGCAGTTCTCAACTGGCCACCATCCCCTTTGAAGGGGTAGACATTTCTTAGTGTCGCCCTTACACAGTACAGCCCCAGCTTCCAATTTTCATAGGTATTTCAGCATCTCAAGGACTCATGGTTCTTGGCTCCTTGTGTGGTTTTGAGCCGGAGTCTGAATTCCGGGATCTTGTGAAGCGTAAATTCTAAAGGTATCAACAATGGCTTTTCCGTCTCTCTCCATTCCAACTCTAAGCTAACTCATAACCCCCATTGATTTCCCATAGCACCTCATACCCTCCATGTCAACTCATACCCACAGTAACGTTGCCTATTAGATTCCATGCCTGCTTAAAGATGTTGATTAACCAAAGTCCGTAGTCTTCTCCAGCTGTCAAAACATCCTGCACAGAGATTATCTTTGAGTTCACAGAATTGTTACAGCACCAAAGGAAACTTCTGAGGAAGATATATCAGAGCAATAGGAGACGTTCAGCCGAGTAAAAGTGAGACTGCAGACCCAACATCTTCATGTAAATGTGAAGCATGAGACCAACGATTGCAGAGAACCCTGAATGTGAAGGGATGCACAAGTTTGGATAAGAAAAAAATGGAAGCTTATGGTAGATACTCACAGCTCAAAAAGCTGATGTTCTAGGGAACTATAGAAAATGTCGGAGCTTACTTAACAAAGAAATTAGGTGCACAGAGAAAACATGACAAAATAATAGTGGGTATTGTCCAGAATTAATCCAATGGCATTTTAGAAGTATTTTAGAGATCAGAAAATAGTAAGAGTCTATTAGGGACCAAAGTAGCAATCTGTTTTTGAGCCTGAATATACAGCTGATTTTAAATGACTACTTGTATCTCTATTCCAAATAGAGAAGGACAGTGGAGGTTTAAAAATCTGGGAAATAGTAGTCTGATAAATCTGAACAAATTAGCTTTGAGAAGGTAATATCAGTTTTAACAGGCTTAAAAGTGGTTAAATCTCAGGCCCAGTTGAGATGCATCCTGAACTTGTGGGAGGAGAGTGTAGGAGCTCTGATGTTAATTTTCAAATCTTCTGTGGCCACAGAGGGTACCAGGATGCTGGAGGACAGCTAATGTGTGCCGTTATTTAAGAAGATGAAAAAGCCATTTGTCAGGCTTGCCTTCATTGGCTAGGTCTTTGAGTATAGGAGTTGGGAAGTCATGCTGAGATTGTGCAGGACATTGGTTAGGCCTCTTCTGGAATACGGTGTCCAGTTCTGGTTATCTAGTTCTAGGAAGGATATTATTAAGCTGGAGAGGGATCTGAAGAGATTTAGGAGGATGATGCCAGGCTTGGAAGGTTTGAGTTGTAAGGAAAGGCTGGATAGACTGGGATTTTTCTCATTGGAGCGTAGGAAGTTGAGAGGTGACCTTATAGAGCTTATAAAATAATGAGGGGTATAGATAAGGTTAATGGTAGTTGTCTTTGCCGAGGATGGGGAATTTCAAGACTAGGGAACACATTTTTAAGGTGAGAGGATAGTGAGTTAAAGACATGAGGGGTGATTTTTTTTTTAGACAGGGTGGTTAGTGTGTGGAATGAGCTTCCTGAGGGAAGTGGTGGATATGGGTACAATTACAGCATTTAAAATACATTTGGATAAATTAATGAATAAGAAACGTTTGGAGGCATATGGACTAGGAGCAAGCAGGTGGAATCATCTTCAGCATGGACTGGGTGGACCGAAGGGTCTGTTTCTGTGTTGTATGACTCTATAATTCTAAGGATTGTAGGGATAAACCAGTAAATTACAGACCAGAAAATCTAACATCTGTGGTAGGAAACCTATGAAAGAAATTCTGAAGGACAGAATTAATTGCCAGAGTCCTGATGAAGGGCTTTTGCCCGAAACGTCGATTTTCCTACTCTTCGGATGCTGCCTGACCTGCTGTGCTTTTCCAGCACCACTGTAATCTAGACTCTGATCTCCAGCATCTGCAGTCTTCACTTTTGCCTAGAATTAATGCCACTTGAGCAATAAGGATTAATCAGGGTTGGCCAGTATAACTTTGTCAGGGGAGATCATGTCTAACATTTCATTTGAATTTAACTGGTTGGGTGTGTAGTTGATGTTGTATATGTCGACTTCAGTAAGGCTTTTGGCAAGGTCTCATTTGGCAGGCTGGTTGAGACATTAAGAGCCCATTGGATTCAGGACAGTTTAGTGAATTGAATCCAAAATTGGCTTAGTGGCAGGTAGTAGAGGATGCTGGTTGGAATGTTTTTGTGACTGCAGTCATGTGTCTGTCTGTGTACACTAATTATCGCAACATGAGTGTGGGAGCTGTGATCACTAAGTTCATAGAAAACGCAAAAATTGGTGATATTTAAATAGGGAGGAAAGCCTTGGACTACAGGACAGTGTCAATGGGCTAAACAGTGGCAAATAGAATTTACTTCTGAAAAGTGTGAGGGTGATTCATTTTGGGAGGCCTAATAAGGCAGGGGAGTATATGTTGCTTAGAAAGTACAGAAGATCAGAGGGACCTTTGTATATATCCACAAATCTTTGAAAGCAACAGAAAGGTGATTAAGAAAGCATATAGAACAAAAAAACAAAGAAAATTTACAGCCCAGGAACAGGCCCTTCGGCCCTCCAAGTCTGAGCCGATCGAAATGTCCTGTCTAAACCTGTCGGTCAATTCCTAAGCAATTGTATCCCTCTGCTCCCCACCTACTTATGCATCTGTCCAGACGCATCTTAAATGAATCTACCGTGCCTGCCTCTACCACCTCTGCTGGTAACGCGTTCCAGACGCTCACCACCCTCTGTGCGAAGTACTTGCCGCATGTATCCCCCTTAAACTTTCCACCTCTCACCTTGAAAGCATGACCTCTCGTCATTGAATCCTTCACCCTGGGAAAAAGCTTGTCTCTATCCACCCTGTCTATACCCATCACGATTTTGTAAACCTCAATCAGGTCCCCCCCTCAATCTCCTTTTTTCTAATGAAAATAAACCTAACCTACTCAACCTCTCTTCATATGGGTTACTTGTCTTTTAATAGTCAAGATGTTAAATACAAGAGCTGTGTTGTCGAACCTTTGACTAGTAAGCATATCTGCGCTAGTTCTCCAAATGAGCAGTTCACTGAACATGTCGCCATTGATTTAATATAAAAGCTTGAGCAGATTGATCCATACTTGGTGGGATTCAGAAGAATGAAAGGTGATCTTTATAGAAGTATAAAGTTCTGGCAGTGTTTGGAAAAGTGTGGGCAGGGGAAGAACCAGAACTAGAGGGCATACTTTTAAAATAAATGGTCTCCCATTTAACATTTGAAATGAGAAATTCCTTCTGAAAATTGATGTTTGGATGTTCAATCATTTTATATACTCAAGACTGAGTTAGCCAGACTTTGGACTGACCTTTTCCACAGCATTATCTACATTCACTCTCTGTTCTTTCCAAGGAATTCCGTATTTGCAACCATTTTTACTCTTATCAGTATACTGTCATTCATCTCTACACCAAATTGCAAGTGCTTCATCTGTCTATCTGTGACTTTTGATGCCCAACATTTTTTTTTGTCAAATGCTCTTAAGCCATCTATTTCACACAATTCCCAGGAGGAAAAACAATAAAACTAGCAAATTACATATAACGGTCTGATTTGTATACTCAAAAATGGAGCTCCAGTATAACTAATACATTCATTTCCTGGTAATTTTTTTTAAAAAATCATCTGGGGCTCAATTGGTTACACTCTTGCTTTTGGGTTGTAAGGTTCTGGGTTCAAGTTCCAATTTCAGACTTGAGTGCAAAAGTCAAGGCTGACATTCCAGTACACAATAATGGGTGTGCTGTACTGTCTTTTCAATGAGATGCTAAACTGAGGGTTTGTTTGCTGGTTTAAAAAAATTAATTTGCCTATTCTAAAGACAAGTAAGGTATTCAATTATTATGAAAAGTGTTACATAAATGCAAGTCTCTGCACTTTTTTAAAAACTGTTTTCCCTCTGGCGTTGCAACGAATATGATGAGAATTTATCTGTAGCAATAACTGTCTCCTGCATTGTCACTTCGAGGATCCCATCAGTATCTATTGTTACTGCCCATCACTTTGTCTAAATGCCTTCAGTGCTATCATCTGTAGATATGTAGCTGATTTCCACATGTACACTGAGCACTAATCCCTTTTGACCTAACTGTCTTTGTGATAAATCACATGACACCAGATTGTAGTCAAACCGGTTTATTTGAAAGTACAAGTTTTCGGAGCGTAGCTACCTGATGGAGCTGATTTTTAACTGATGTCATGTGATTTTTAACTTTGCCTACCCCCAGTCCAACACCGGCACCTCCACATCATGTCTTTGTGATGTTTAGAGTACTGTACTTTTGCATCATCCAGTCCAGGATGAGTCAAAGTTTTTTGAAGCTGAACACCATGTTCAATTGAAATGAATACACCTGTTTCTAAATTCTTCACGACTTTGCTCCACACTTAGGTTACAATATTTTTCCAGTGTTGTCTATCACCTCCTGAATTGTGTTTGTGTTGTGCTTGACTACTGTTGTGTAGTTTTATCAACTCTTTGCACCTTTGTTTCAGAGTCTCAAGTTGTCAGAGTTCAAATGAAGCTCACTATTCAAAATACCTTTTTATAACAAAAACTAAATCTTACGTTTGATCAAATTTTTTCTCATGTTGGTTTCTTTTTTTTTTCAGTACATTTGTTTGAGGCTCCTTTGAGCATTTATTGTGTTTTAAATATGTTCTGAACGTTATTTTCTCAACTAACACAAGCAAAAATATGAATCAAACATTATTTGTTGAACTTTGTTATCTGCAAATTACTGTTTGTCAGCATAAGTGTTGAAAGTTCACAAGTTGTTGTTTGGAGGTGAAGTGTTACATGCATTAAGATGCAAGGTTTTCATTTTGATTTCCATTTTATTCATCTCTCTGTCTGTCTTTGGTTCTTGTTTTTGATTTGGTGAAGAAATGAATATTTTGCTCTTTCTTTACTATAGAAATCTCAATCAAATATTTTCTCAATTGGCTTTACCTGATTTTTGATTGTTTATTTCAACAAAATAACTTTAAAGATTGTATTTAAAACAAAATATCAGACTTCCTTTTGTTTCCAATTTAGATGAGTACATGTATGTTCTGTGCTGTGTTGTCATGTGTTTGGGTGTTTACTGTTGAGCTTTGGCAGTTTTAAAATGGTGGAGAGGAGGTGAATCACATTTTGAGTCTGAGACCTTTTTTACTTTGTACATGTGAAAATATGCCAAAACGCAGTCAGCTAAAATAAGCTTCTGAACTGTTTTGTCAGTAGTTTGGTGTATTCAATGAAAGTACTCATTACTGTTTAGGAGTTACCTATCAATGTCTTGATGTCTAAAACAAAAATGGAATTGTAGTTATAGGTTAATAATTTGCTTTTTAAAAAAAAGCTGAAAAATGTCTTTGTGGCTTAGTTAGCTTACTACATCCAACTAACAATTAATTGGCCTTCTCTCTGTCTTATTTCTACTTATCTTCAATCCTCTGCAAAGTAACATCTACTTATTTTTCTGTCCTATTTCTTTGCACATTTATCTGTCAGATTCCTTCTGTGGTCCTCCAGCCTATTCTAATGCTTCCCAGTTTAGAACTGAGCCCCCTGCTGTAGCTGGTCTATTTGCAGGTAGGTTTTTTCACAGCTGCTTGTTTCAATGCAGTAAGGTGTAATTTTTTTTTCTTTATTGTGTGCTGAATTTCTGTATGTTTTCATTTACATGTGAAATAGTATCTCAAAGGTTCTTGACATATTTTGGACAATGTGATACTTAAAATACGTTATTTAAGTACTGTTTTGGTCGTCCGAGTCATACAACACAGAAACAGACCGTTAGGTTGGCACAGATGAGTTGGACCAGATATCCCAAATTGACCTAGTCCTATTTGTCAGCATTTGGCCCATATCCCTCTAAACCATTTTTATTCATATACCAGAAAGCTTGTACCTTATCCCCTAAATACATTCACCCAGTGATGCTGAACAACATGGGAAAACCAAACTTGAGGCATTAGGTTTTATGTGTTGTACTTAGCTTACAGTATTTGCACTTTACGCAGCTATTCAGGGAACAAATTATGAACCAATTCTTCCACAGTTCTAATCTAAACTTACTCTGCAATATGCTTTCATCAGTAAGGTAAAACTGAATTGTTACACCAAATAAGAGTGTGGCAAGAAAAACCTCTTGACTTCTTGAGAAAAGATATAAATTTACACACCAAATTGTTACTGATTGCAGTCAGAAGATTTTCCTCTTGCTGTATACAAACCTCTCTAATTGACTTGATCTAAGGTAGCAAAATAGTGTGGCTACAAGAGCATGTCAGAGGCTAGGAATTCTGTGTGTCAAATAGCTTAATACCTGTCTTCCCAAACCTGTCCACCATCTACAAGGCCCAAATCAAGCGTATAATGCAATACCCTCTACTTGCCTGGGTGATTGTAGCTCCATCAGTCTAGACTTGTCACCATGCAAGGCAAAACATCCTGCTTGATTGGCACCCCATCTACCATCTTCACCACTCTCTTCCCTTCACCAGTATAGTAGCCAGCAATGTTTATCATCTACAAGATGTACTGTACCTATACCAGCTAGAAGCACAACAGCAGATGCATGTGAACACCATCCGAAAGTTCTCCTTCAAGCTACCCACCTTCCTGACTTGGGACTAATATCCCTGTTCCTTTACTGGCACCATGTCACAATCCTGGAACTCCCTTCCAAATATCCTGGAACTCCCTTCCAAATATCCCTATGCCCAGTGGATTGAATGGTTTAAGAAAACATCCCATCACTGTGTATTCCAGGGTATGGGCAATAAATCCTGACCCAGCCCTTGACACCCACATCCCAAGAATTAATGTTGTTTTAAAATCTACATTGAGTTTTATTGCTTTAACTTGGTGACTAACTATGTATTTGCAGAAGAGGGTGCTTTTACGGCTTGATTTTTAGGGAAGCTCAGATCCTTGTGCAAAATGATAAAGGCAACAGTATTTCATTGTTCAGGTTTACACTGCAAACATATTAGATTGTGCTAGTACCTCACTGATAATGGTCATGCAATGATGCAATCATAAATAGAAATTGAAGTAGATAATTTAGATGAATGTGAGAAAATAGGTGCAATTTTCCCAGGCCCAGAATGACTTTGGCTACAGTGAGAAACACCTGAGAAATTGAGCAAGGTCAAGATAGTGAGTGATGAGAGGGCTATTCATGGGGATTATCAATTATTATCACTCTCATTCCTACCTAAACTCACATCATTGATATCCAGGCTCCCATTCTACCATTCATTGAATGGAAATTGAGTACTCATACGTAATTTGAAGCAAGTACATACCGACTCCAATTTGCTGCTTGCTCCTCCTGACCTTCATCTTGAATAGCCAGTATCAACATCTCCGGGTCCATTCCATGGTCAATGATTGAATGCACATTCACTTTGCATTACCTGAATGCCTACAGTGGCCCTGCCTTCCCTGTTAGCATTTTGCTCCCTCAGCCAGACTAACAGACTTCAGTACTTGAATAAAAGCAAAATATTACAGGTGCTGGAAATAAGATATAATGGCAAAGTGCTGGAGAAAATCGGGATGTCTGCCAGCATTGATGGAGAGAGAACAATGTTAACACTTTGAAGCCATTATGACTGCAAAATTGAAATGAGCTCAAAAGTGATGGTTCTTTTACCAGTGACAGAGGGGGAGGAGGAACAAATGAAATAAATGGGGAGTGTGTCCAGAGCAAAAGACAAAGTCAAGATGATATGAGAAAGCAGTGATGAATATGTAAAATGGATGTAAATGTTAGCTGTGAAAAGGAGAAAGGGGAACATTTTTGCTGAGAGTACGCCAACAAGACACACGTAAGCCTGACTGGGGGAGAGTGGAGTTGGATGAGAAATGGGAGAACAGGTGTCATTCTTTGAGGTTGTAGAAGTCAAAGTTGTGTCGTAAGTGCTGGAAACAGTGTTCCAGCTATTTTGTTTTTTCGTCTGTATGAACTTCTGAGGTCTGTGCTGGCCAACAACTTCCAGAACTACAAGTCAGTGCTACAGTGGTGTTGGCATGCTGATGACTGCATGGACCTTTTGGAGCAACTGGCTGCATGCACAGACACACAGCTTAGAGGAAATGTTGGCTGTAAAATAGGTAAAATAAGTGCTGTTCCTCCATCTTGTGTTGAGCTATGACTGAACACTGTAGCAAGCCAAGGGGGAAACAAAATGTCTCCCACAGACTGACAGTACATATGGCGTGACTTCCCTTGCAATGCAGACTCCAAACTAGAAAGCTTGTTTTGGTTATCCACAGTAACCAGTCAAGGGAGTGGGCATGTTGATCTATGGCACAGTTCTATATTGATCCCTCATCTGACGCGACGTGAACATTCAGCACGTACAGCACAGGAACAGGCCTTTCGGCCGTCAATGTTGTGCTGAACATGATTTGAAAAATGTGGTGCTGGAAAAACACAGCAGGCCAGGCAGCATCCGAGGAGCAGGAGAATCGATGTTTCGGGCATAAGCACTTCTTCAGGAATGAGGCTGGTGTGCCAAGCGGGCTGAGATAAAAGGTAGGGGGAAGGGAATTTGGTGGATGGGGCGCTGGTCAGGGTCTGGCAATGGAGGAGGCCAAGGACCTGCATGTCCTTGGTGGAGTGGGAGGGGGAGTTACTGTTCAGCCACAGGGTGGTTGGGTTGGTTGGTGCGGGTGTCCCAGAGGTGTTCCCTGAAACGTTTCGCAAGTAGGCGGCCTGTCTCCCCAATGTAGAGGAGACCACATCAGGTGCAGCAGATACAGTAAATGAGTAGCCATGGGCACCCGCCTGGGCCGCAACTATGCCTGCTGCTTCGTCGGATATGTGGAACAGTCCATCTTCTGCAGCTACGCTGGCACCACCCCCCACCTTTTCCTCTGCTACATCGATGATTGTATTAGCGCTACCTCGTGCTCCCACGAGGAGATTGAACAGTTCATCCACTTAACTAACACCTTCCACCCCGACCTCAAATTTACCTGGACCGTCTCAGACTCCTCCCTCCCCTTCCTAGACCTCTCCATTTCTATTGACTCAACACAGACATTTACTACAAATCGACCGACTCCCACAGCTACCTAGATTACACCTCCTCCCACCATGCCCCCTGTAAAAACGCCATCCCATATTCCCAATTCCTTTGCCTCCGCCGCATCTGCTCCTAGGAGGACCAGTTCCACTACTGAACAACCCAAATGGCCCCCTTCTTCAAAGACCACAATTTCCCCTCCGACATGGTCGACGATGCTCTCCATCGCATCTCCTCCACTCCCCGCACCTCTGCCCTTGAACCCCGCCCCTCCAATCGCCACCAGGACAGAACCCCACTGGTCCTCAACTTACACCCCTTATCATCCTCCGTCATTTCCGCCACCTTCAAACAGACCCCACCACCAGGGATATATTTCCCTCCCCGCCCCTATCAGCGTTACGGAGTGACCACTCCCTCTGCGACTCCCTCGTCAGGTCCACACCCCCTATCAACCCAACCTCTACTCCCGGCACCTTCCCCTGCAACCGCAGGAAGTGCAAAACTTGCGCCCACACCTCCCTCCAAGGCCCCAATGGATCCTTCCATATCCGTCGCAAATTCACCTGCACCTCCACTCACATCATTTACTGTATCCGTTGCACCCGATGTGGTCCCCTCTACATTGGGGAGACAGGCCGCCTACTTGCGGAATGTTTCTGGGACACCCGCACCAACCAACCCAACTGCTTCATGGCTGAACACTTTAACTCCCCCTCCCACTCTGCCAAGGATATGCAGGTCCTTGGCTTCCTCCATTGCCAGACCCTGACCACATGACACCTGGAGGAAGAGCGCCTCATTTTCCATCTAGGAACCCTACCCCACCTTATCTCAGTCCCAACCCCCGGATTCAGCACCGCCCTCTTGACCTGCAATCTTCTTCCCGTCCTCTCCGCCCCCACCCCCTCTCCGGCCTATCACCCTCGCCCTCACCTCCTTCCACCTATCGTATTCCCAGCATCCCTCCCCCTACCTTTTTATCTCAGCCCGCTTGGCACACCAGCCTCATTCCTGAAGGAGGGCTTATGCCCGAAACGTCGATTCTCCTGCTCCTCAGATGCTGCCTGGCCTGCTGTGTTTTTCCAGCACCACATTTTCCAGGAGTCCTCACTTTCTCCTGTGCTGAACATGATGCCAAATTAAACTAACCCCATCTGCCTGCCCTTGGTCCATATTCTGCCATTCCTTGTATATGCATGTGCCTATCTAAAAGTCCCTTAAATGCTCCATTCCTATCTCCCTCCACCAGCACTCCTGGAAGTGTGTTCCAAACTCCGACCATGCTCTGTTTAAACAAACTTGCCCCTTCCATCGCCTTTGAACTTTTCCCCCTCTCACCTTAAATGCAATGTCCCCTGGTATTAGACATTTTAGCTCCATGAAAAAAGTTCTGACCATTAATCCTATCTATGCATCTCAACTTTATAGACTTCTATCGAGTCTCCCCTTGGCCTTTGCCACTCCAGAGAGAACAATCTGAGTTTTTTTAGCCTTTCCTTGTAACTCATTTTCTAATCCAGACAGCATCCTGGTAAATCTCTTCTGCAACCTCTCAAAGCTCCACATCTTTCCTGTAATGTGGTGGCCAGAATTGAATGCAGTACTTGCATGGTCTGGCATAACCAGACTTGTAAAGCTGCCACATGATATCCTGATCTTGTACTCACTTCCCGATCAATAAAGGTCTTCACCACCCTGTCTACTTGCGTGGCCTCTTTCAGAAAGGTATAGACTTGAACCCCAAGATACCTCTGTATATCAATGCCTTTCAGGGTCCTTCCATTAATTGTATATTTCTTAACATTTGATCTCCCAAGTGTAGCACCTCACACTTGCCCAGATTAAACTCCATCTGTTATTTCTCTGCCCATTATCTGCAACTGACCAATACCCCACTGTCTCCTTTGACAACCTTCTACACATTCCATGGCTCCACCAATCTTTTGTATTCAAAGTTTGTGCAAAGATTTGTAGCTCAGGGGCTCGTTGTTGTGGTTCTGTTCGCCGAGCTGGAAGTTTTTGTTGCAAACGTTTCGTCCCCTGGCTAGGCGACATCATCAGTGCTTGGGAGCCTCCTGTGAAGCGCTTCTTTGATGTTTCCTCCGGTGTTTATACTGGTCTGT